>NC_045607.1:26225000-26825000 GCF_009762305.2 Zalophus californianus
AAGCCACTTATGACCTGAAGTGGTAAAGCTTCTTCATATTCTCTATTCATATTCAGGGTCTGGGCTCCATCTTTCATTATTTCTCACCTGGGCAACTGACTACATTGGTTGAATCTATGTCTCGGTTTTTAGCCCACTTTGCTCTATTAGCTTCTCTGCTGCAACAGTGAGTGGTCCTTCTAGAATCAAATCTTCTGAGGCCTCTGGTCCATACTCCTTCAGTAAATTCCTGTTTGCCTACAGTATTCCTTTCAAACTCTTCCAGAGAAATACTAACAAGTATAGAAGGAAGTAAATACAGCATGTAGCTTGGGATCAGAGATGGAAGGGATGGAAGCGCCCATCTCAACCTCAAGTCACCTGTGGCATACATTGTACTTATGTCAGTAGTCCATTTGTCAATCTCTTTCACTATCTTAGGGTGTATTAAGATTCTCCAGAAGGACAGAACCAAAAGGATATACTTTGGGAGGGGTGGGGAGAAGTCACTAGAAGGAACTGGCTAATGTGACTGTGGAGACTAAGAAGTCCCACAATCAGCCATTTGCAAGCTGGAGTCCAGGAAAGCCAGTGATCTAGTTCTAGTCCAGCCCCATAGGCCTGAGAACTAGGGGAGCTAATGGTATATTTCCTAGTCCAAATGCAAGGGAAGACTGAAGTCCCAGCTCAAACAGTCAGGCAGAGGGTCAGCTGTTCCTTCCTCCACCTTTTAACTCTATGCAGACCCTCTACAACTTGGATGAGGTCCACTCACATTGCGGAGGGCAATGTGCTTTATTCAGTCTATTGATTCAAATGCTAATCTCGTCCAGAAACACCCTGAAAGACACACCCATAAATAATGTGTAGTCCAACATCTGGGTACCCTGTGTCCCAGTCAAGTTGACAAATAAAATTAACCACACATAGGGAAATAGGGCTGCATATATTGTCCTTTGCTTTTCCTTCTCACTTGTGTGTTTGTGTGTGTGTGCACACATGTGTATGGGGGTGTCTGGGGATATAGGGCAAAATATACAGTTACAACATTTATTAGAGTCCTCTGACAGTCCTGGTTTACAACATTGTCCTGGCATATTAATAAATAGGGCCAACTTTCATTCTTAATTAATAGGACCACTTTCATTATGGATTTGGATGATAAAGTATATGGTCACTCTAGAGAAACATGACTGATAGTGTTCTTCATTTTCCTATTACTGCTGTAACTTTCATGACATGTAAATGGACTAAGGGTCTCAAAAACAAATTCCCATAATTAATCCTCATCATTCAATTGCCAAGCATCACTCTGCTACAACAAAAATCTCAATTTTGTTTTTCATCTGTTCATACAGTGTTTGAAATACCTCCAGAGAACCAGAATTTGTGGACACCTTTTAATCACTGAGAAGGACAATGAAATCCTTCACTTTATACAAGTTCCTATTCTTTGTTATGTGTCTTTCTCTTCCATGACAGAAAGAGCTGTTTAGCCCTTCATTAGAAAATCATGACTCAGTGATCTTTGGTTAAACAAATATACGTTTTGCAGAGTAGGATGAGTTTTCTAAGCCACATCTCATTTCATTTTAGCTTTATCTTAAAAGATGAATCTTCTCTCTTCTCTATTTATTAAATAAGATTTATCAGTTTTTTGCCCGCATTGAACATACTGAGAAATTCAAGAAATGTATTTTTTAAGGTGATGCATTCTCAGAGAATAAGACAAAGGTGACTAATTCTCGAGTGCCCAGTGGTCTCGATCTTTCCCCATCTGAGCACTGAAATCATAGACGTATATGTGTATGTGTATATTATTTTACACATACACAAACACTTTTAAATTTATGTATCATTTTCAAAATGTTTATATCATGTCACTACTTTGCAAATAAACATTTTAATATCAATACTTTTTTTAAAATACCAATACTTTCGATCTGAAAATAATATAGGAAAGACAAATAAAACAACTACAGAGCTGGCATCAGTATTTTAAGAGTTAGACATTAAAGAATGAAATTAACTCCAGTTCTCAACTAATTGTTCAAGAATATGTGTTTGAGCACATAAAAAAGCAGTGGGCAGCAGTGTCATTCAATAATGACATCTTATTTCAGCATGGCTGCTTCTCACTGACCTTAACTAGATTCGGCTATACCCCCCTCTTGACCCCTATTACTTACATTTTGCCTTTCAAGATGATTTTTGATGTTGAACTCAAAAGAAGTGTTAAGCATATTTTGTTTGCTTGACTTTTCATCATGTTGGTCCCAACTAAATTGTTCCCTTGAGTTCACAAAGTTCAGATAATTGTCCTCCAATATTTGCAGGAATAAAAAAATTAATGCCAAATGCATACGTATTTATGCATTTATATTTAAAAGTCTTCTTACATAAGAGACACCCAAGTTTAAGCCCCTTGAAGCAAAAGATTACACAATAAGAGGTACATACCTTAGAAGCATGCAAACATAAACTTTTATTTATTATTATTTTTAATTTTTTTTTAAAGAGGACCAGTGTTTTCCCATCACTCTAAGTTGTAACGGTCAATTGACTTATTTGTTTCCCCCAAAAGAGTAAGGGCAATGCAATATCAAACCGAGTCTTGCTCACCCTTGCCTTCCCAGTGTAGAGCCCAGAGACATGCATGTTTCATGAACTCAGTAAAAGATGGTTGAGTTAGTGTATCTTAGAAATAGCAAAGGAAGCCACAGAGGAAAATGGGATTCTTTTTGGATTATACTGGATGAAAGATGGGATTTTCAAGGTTACCTTTTTTGGGCGGTCCACAAGGGGGCAAACCGATAGGTCCTCTGGGAGATTTATTCTCTCTTCCTTGAGTTCCAGGCCTTGGGCACACTGAATTTACCCACATCTATGCAGTGTCTCTTGGAGGATGCCTCACATCTGCCTCTACCTATGATTTTGTTGTCCATCCTGGGTGTGGGCTATGGACAGACGCCACTTCACCCTGCCCTCCTCACGGCAGTGCCACGTTCCCTAGGTCTGATGTCTCCTACTAGTGGAAGGGCTGTTGGCTTCTGATTCCTTTGGGCTGAGGAGGTACTGTTGGTATTTTGGACCTCCGAGTAGAAAGGAAGGGCCTCTGAGAGCCAATTATATTAGACGATAGCCCGCCTGGGATTACAAACTACGTGCAGCTGTGTGAGGCACCTCCCAAGCAGCTTGGGTCGGGAAGGAATAGGATTGGAGGCACTGCTGGGCAAGATCGGCCTCTGCTCTAACTGAAAATGCAGCACAGTAGCAGGTAATCCCCCCTCCCAGAGTGCTGCCCCTCTTGAGCCCTCGGGCTTGCACGAGCAGGTAATTCCAAGCAGCCCGGCCGTGGCAAGAGGACCCAAGGAGAGGAGCTCGGAGCTTCCCCTGAGAGGAGACAGGGCCACATGTTGGGCCTATCCAGGATCTGGAGGTTTGCTCTGAGATTGGGACACACAAAGGAGGCTTCAAGGGCGGCTCCTTGCCTGACAGTCCCACTACCCATTTCTTAGATGGAAGGGTCTCAGCTATTGGACCCAAGACCAACTTACTTCTTGAGAAGGCAGCTGATGCTCTGTCTGGGAACTGGATCAAAACCTAAGCTTTGGGGGGCCTGTTTCGTGCTTCTTTACCCAGGGACTTGGTACCTAAATGATTCCTTTTTGGGGGGGGACTTTGGGAGAAGGCAGAAATGCTGGTGGGGTATGATGGGTAGTTTAGTGTCCTTTTGTTCATTAAGCTCACCTTCCAGTCTAACCACCACATGACACTCCTTTTATGTAATCTGCCCTCCATCTCTTCATCTGCAAGGGAGGAGGGGCAGGGGAACTGCCGAAAGAGGCAAAGCATGTGGAGGACGGAGACAGGCTGCCAGGCATTCTATCAGCCAAGCCTATTCTTAGACTATGCGGCGAAGAGGTCACCTGTTCTTCCTCCCGGGACATTCTCTGCTTTCTGGAGCCTGGGGGAATATTTGGGAGCATTTCCTCAGGCCACCTTTTGGAAAGGGTGCCCCAAACTGTATTTCCTCCTCCTCCTCTCCAAAGAGATGGGAGAGAGAATGGCTATCCCGGGAATGATTGAGCAGCTTTTGCAAGTTTTATGAGAGCATGTGAAAGCTCTTGCTCTTAGTAGCAGAAGCCTTGAGCTACCATGCTACTTTGCTTTCAGCATCCTCTATATCAGGTATCCTGGGAACCAGATGTCAGAGCTGAATAGATGGGAATTTTCCACAAAACAGCTGACTACCATCCCTGGGTAACACAACCTCTATCACTGTAAAGAAGACCTCTTGAAAGTTAAAACTTGATGTTTTAACAGGTCAGGCTTGATTGTCTACTTGCCCTAATATACAGATGTTTCAGACTCAGCAAGTCTACTCACAAAGAATCAGGGCCAGCGCATAATCAGAAATCACAAAATGTTGGTGAGCTGAACTGAATTTGGACTTTCTCCACTGTTGGAACTCTGGGAATTTGAATATAAAAGGCACACAAGAATGACTTAAGAGGCTTTGCAATGTTCCAAGAGGTATCTGCACACACCCTATCTCAGGCCTAAGTTGGAGAATGCACGGATTGAACTTTTATACTTTTAATTTGCCTTGGCACTGAATTAAGAGTCAGGAGACCTCAATATATGTCTCAGTCCTGTGTAACTTTAAATAATTCACTTACTCTTTCTGAGCCTCACTGAGTTATTGTGAGGCTCAAATGAGATAATGTATGTGAAATACCTTTGTAAATGGTAAACTACTGTAAAAGCAAAACACAGGAACTATTATTATTATTATTATTAAAGCAATTAATGTGTGATGATGTATGAAGGAAGGTAATTTCCATTAGAAACCAGAGGTAGAAAAACATCAAATCCCCATATATTCTGGTCAACTTGAATCAAATTGCAATTTACATCTACACTGGTAAGTGACTAAGAGCATAATGTTGGAATATCTTTTTATAATTTTCAAAATAAACATAAATGTGATATGGTACCATATGATAGTAGAATGAGCACAGGAATTAGAATTGCAAGTCAACATGATTGCAGGAAACCCAGCCAGGTCAGAAGAGAACTGGAAAGCCATCCTACAGCTTCTATTCTCTATTGCTCTCCCTGGGACTACATGGTCTCTCTTTCCTCTTCTCCCTGCTTATCTGTTCCATTCTCCCTTTAATGTACAGGCTTTCACTACCAGATTTTTTTTTTTTTTTTTTTTTTTTTTTTTACCTATAACCTTTACTTTACATGTCTCATGGCATTAAATCTGGAATGATCTCCACATTACCATTTCTCAGCCCTGCCTGAATGACATCTCCTTGGGAGAAACATTTTGATACACTGAACCTAGGTCAGATGACTACCGATCGAAAAGATTACGGCTGTGGGTGAGTGGTCTTTTGATAACTAGCGCTGTGTCTTCCAGGCTATGGGCAGGGTAATGGCTGTGGGTGAGTGGTCTTTTGATAACTAGAGCTGTGTCTTCCAGGCTATGGGCAGGGTAATATCTTTAAAAAAAGGATGAGTGGGGCTGGAAGGAAAGAGAGGACTCCTCCAGAACTCCAATGGTGATGCCACTGGCCTTTCCATTCCTGTTGCCGAAATCACATTAAGTGCTTCATCATTTATTTTCCCCTTACCCAATCAAATCTGTAAGCTCCTTAGGATAGGAGCCATGGCTCGTTCTATTCTGTAATCACCAGAACCATGCAGGACACACTGTAGGTACTCAATGAAGCCTTGTTGGTTGACATAAAGTAACTGTTATCCTTTACATGCAAAGAGCACTTCACAGTATACACATCACATTTTTACATATCAATCCATCTGGTTGCACTATAATCCTGCATTATTATTACCCTCACTTTAGAGATGAGACACAAGCAAGGCACAAGAATAGGAAGTGGCAGAGCCCGAATCTAATTTTAGACAAGGGGTGTCCTAGGTGCCTCTAGAATATCCAAATGGAGAAGTAAAAGAGGTAGTTAGATCTGCACTGTAGAGAGAAGAGAGAATATTTCATATTTGGATATCATATGTATATAGATTACATCTGCATAGAAAGAGTTGCAGTGGATGACATATTCAGGGATCTGTGTGTGGAGTGAGAAGAGAAGACAGCCCAGAACAGATACCTGAGAAACATTAACATTTAGTCATGAGCAGGGAAAGAGAGTCCATAGGAGACCCAAGAAGTAGGAGAAAAACAGGATAGATGGTGTTTTACAGAAGCCATGGGAAGATCAAAAAGGGAATGATCAACAGGGTCAAATGCTTTTGAGAGGTCAAGTGAGATAAGAACTGCAAGATGCCCTTGGCAATCTGTTGACCAGGAAGGTCATCAGTGACTTTGACCAGCAATGTCAGTGTCATGGCAGGAAGAGAAGTCAAACTTCTGGGGATGGCAACGTTATAGAGTTCTAGACAGAGGAACGGTGCATTTAGCCAACTCTTTCAAGAAGTTGGCTGTGAAGGGGGAGGGGAGAGATACAACTCTAGATAGGGATTGAGTATTTGTTTTTTAAAGATGGGAGAAATTTGAACCCACTTAAAGTCTGAAGGAGCCAGAAGAGAAGGAAGAATATGAAAATGCATAGGAGAGGGCACGGTGGTGGAACAAGGCCCTGAGGAACAGAAGGGAAGAAGAGCAGGTCCCGGTGGAATACCTCACTCAATTTAACAGAAGGGAAGAAAAAGGATGGACATACATACAGGCTAGTAAGTTTGCTGGGCTGGTGTAGGCACTAAGGAATTTTTGTTTTTTCTTTTCTCTGTATCAATGAGAAGGACAGAAGAGTAACGAGTTGAGAAGAGTGAGGGAGTTGGTGGGGTACCTGGGTGGTGCAGTCAGTTGAGCATCCAACACCTGGTTTCGGCACAGGTCCTGATCTCAGGGTTGTGCTCTCAGGGTCATGAGATCAAGCCCCACATCGGGCTTCCTGCTCGGCACGGAGTCTGCTTGACATTCTCTCTCCCTCTCCCTCTGCCCCTCCTGCTCATGCTCTCTCTAAAATAAATACATAAATCTTAAAAAAAAAAAAAAAAGAGTAAGGGAGGAGGTGGCTCAGGAGAGTAGAGATGATTTAGTTCTGTTTATTGAAAGTGCCCCCTGATACCACTGTCAACCTGTAGCCCTATTCCCACTTGTCCTTCACTTTGCTCTCTAACTCATTTATTCATTCACTCATCCACACTTAACAATTATTGAATGAATAGCTAGCTAGCTATATGGCAGACCGTGAGAAATGCACTGCAAGTATAGAGTTGAGAAACATGTTGGGCATTGGGTGGGCACAGGCTGACTGATTACAGCTGCAGAGGAAAGTAACCTTACTTGACCTATAATGGGACAGGCCCAGTTACCTTGGCCTCTGGAATTTGCACATTGACAAAGCAGGCCACATATCTACATCCTGATTAATCTGATTATGAGACATAAACACATTTCATGATCCATGGGATAACAATCTTCCTTTCTCTACCCCCACAGAATCCAAATCTCTCTCTTCAAGCATATGGTTCTATTTGAGTTTCTGGCACAACTCCCTGTGACTTCCCTCTGGAGGGACTCTAATTATCCCCCAATATCCATCTCACTTTCCTCCATGGTAAGGGAATATAGCTAGGTCAACGGCTATGCCAGCTAAAGAATACTTTGTCCAGTCCCCTTCATGATTAGGTAGGGCCAGACAGTTCTTGACCAGTGGAATATGAAGGAAAGTGATGTACATCCTTTGTAGGCTGGTCCCTAGAGGGAAAGGACATGCCCTGGTTTTCCCATCTTCCCTTTTGCTCACTGGGATGAGGATGAAGTGGCTGTTTGCTCATTTGGATGCTGCAGACGAGGGACAGTGGAGCAAAACCACAGAAAGACCTGGGCTAACTCGTTGAGTTCTTCATTGACTACTCAGGACTTTAGAAACAGCTGAACCTCCATGTGCAATCAGTGTAGTGGCCTTAGCTGAGGAGAACTGGAGAGTGGCTGGGAGACCATGATGCAATCCCATCTGGGACAACAGTGGTCACGAGTCTTTTAACCTACAAGTTAGGAGCCTGATCAGGGGGAAAAGGAAGGAATTGCACTAGGTGCCTTCACACTCGGAATCTCATTTAGTCCTCACACCAACCTTCTGGAATGTATATTAATACCTCCATTTTACAGACTGTGAAGTTATGGAAGGTAAACTAAGGTGACCAAACATGTAGCTGTTGAGCAGCATGCTGGGGTAATGCATTTCTGCAGAGCATGTGGCTCTGTTCTTTCCCTCTCACGGCAAGGCCTCTTCGTGCTCCTGTGAGGGCCCCAAGCTGCAGGAGCTCACTTTCATCAGCCCTGTGGCTTAGCAGGAGTGAGAACTCAGGCTTCTCTTCCAGACCACAACATCCTGTGGCCATGTGTCCATCATGCACTGACGCCTTTGAGCCCCTGCATGTATAGTGTTGATAGGGCCAAGGGCAGGGGGAGAGAGCAGAAATGCCCCCCGGCCAAGAACCCTTTACAATGGAGCCAGGTGCTATAAATTTCTCCAAATGCATGGCCCTTCTCCACACATGCACATCTGGAATGCCATATAACCCCTTCCTTCTCCAACCCCCTCTGCAATGATGACTTCCTGGAGCATTTTAATGACTCGCCATTATAAATAATATACTCTACCCTTTCTTGTTAAAAAAAAAAAAAAAAGCCAGGGGTTTCTGCAAAACCAGCAAATTACTCCAAATCATAATTTCATCGAAAACACTGAAAAAAAAAAAAAAAAAGACCCTCATACCCTGAGGTAGGAAAGGTTCAGGAGATTTATATCTTTCCTTGAACACACAGATTTATAACAGTGGATAATGTACATTCATTTCATCCATATTTATACCTGAATTGATGCGGAGTCTGGTATCCATTACTTTAATCTATGTAACTTGATCATCAGAAATCTGAACCATAATTTTAACACGTATTACAAAGAGTTTCTTTTGGGCTTAAAGGAAAATGACGACAGAGAAGAAAAGCCATTAAGAGCCAGCTGCAGTCACTTACTTGTGCTGCACTTCCTTCTGCAATATGTGTGGGTCCCCCCCACCATTTCCCATCCCTTAGTTTCCTGGACATGCGTTCACTTTCCTGTTGAGCCCCCAGCACTCCCTGGACCCTGACCGAAGGGGAGAGAGGGAGGCGATGGACAGGGCAACTCGGAGGAAATTCATGTAAATAAATCTCTGCTATCATGGCCAACCTAGAGCTCACACAGAGGCTGTGGTAATGGGCCGGCAGTAGCCTCTAGTCACTTAGAAGTGAAAAAAATGCAGGGTCTGATCAAAGCTCCCCTCTGACAGACAGTGGAAATTAAACCCAGATACTAGTTCTCAAACAGCATTGCTGGCACTCAGCACATGGTTCCTGTCCAACTTCTAAGCACCAAACATTGGCCCGGCTTAAAATTCCAAATGTCTGCCCTGGACTAAAGCCAAGTAGTAGATTTTTGAGAGACCTGGGCCCCAGGATTATATTGGGCATAAGATGAGGAAACAGGACCCTGGAACCTTACTATGGCAGCTGTGGGTCAGAGAACTTGCTTGGGGACCATTCCTGGGATTTCCTAAGTTCGGTTCAGCACCACAAGGGCAGATCTTGTTGTCTGCTTTGTTCAATGGTGTGGTCGGGGCTGGCACGAAGTAGGTGCTTTATAAACCTTTGTGGAATGAAAGGGCTTCATTACAAACCATTCCAGAGCTACAGACTGCAGTGTGAGTAGATCCTGTACAACGGCAAAGGGTGAAAGCAATGAGATTTTATGAAATTAGGGCATGGTTAAGAGGGAGTACTAAGCAATTAAACCTGTTACTTTCCATTCTTCTATCTTCCAAACTCTCTTTCATTCTTTGTTATATATATGTCATAATAATGGCTCGTATTTTAGAAGCACTTCAAGATTCTAAAGCACGATGTCATTCAAAGTTCATAGCAATCCTGTGACCACCATTCCCATTTCACAGATGAGGAAGGAAGTTGAGAAGCAGTTTCCATAACCTGCCTTGTGCTACTGGCTGGTAGCAGGAAGCACTGGGCTTTGAACGTTGCCATCTTTTGCTTCCTGGTCCCACGCCCATTCTTTTACACCACACCAGCGTGGTGTGTTCCTGGCAAGGGTAAAGGGCAGAGTAAGGAGGGCGTTTGAAGAGTAGCTAGAGACAGCTGATCTGGCCCCAGTCAGAACCCAGGAAGAGACTGCCAACCCACAAATCACTAGGGCTGCTAAGTGCATTTCTCTAGAGCCTCCTGAGGGTGGTTTTAGATTTGACTATGCCTCAAAGGAACAAATTCCAGCTGTCTGATCTTTGAAGTCAGATAGGACAATAATCTGGCTTTATATTTTACTGGTGTAAACTGATTTTTTAAAAAGGAAACCTACCTCTGAGAAGGGGATTAGTAGAATTTTTGCTTTCTTGGTATTTTTTTTTTTTTTACTGTAAGAATGTGTCTCTATATGTATGCACATATGTACATATATACAAACACAAATATACACATATGTATAAATTATATATATAATTATAAATGAGTCTTTAAAAATTATAACCAAAACAAACAATTACTGTCTTTTAGTAGGAGAAGGCTTCTAACTATAATCTGTCCCCTAGACAACTGGGCTTCTTGAGAGAGCCTCAGGAAACGGGGGAGGGACACCCAGTTTTCACATACCATGTCACAGGCACTGTAAGAGGGGTGCAGTGGAGGTTCATAATAGTCAGTCCTGCCATATCTAGATTATTGCTCCTGTTTGTAAAAAAGGACACTAAGGGTCAGAGAATTTGTGTCTTGGCTGAAGTCCCACATACAGTGAGCAAATGCAAACGTGCTGGGATTTGAGCCCAGGCAAGAGCGTGTGCCCCATTCAATCTATCTTCACCATTAACACATTTCTACAAGTTGCATATGGAAAACAGGAAAGTCTGAATCCTAAACAACCTAAAAAAAAATTATTTTAGCTACTACCCTTAGATAGCTTCTTTAAAAAGTTTTCTCTTTTCTCCACAGCCAGATGTGAGCATTTCCTCCTTTGAGCCTCATGTTATTATTTCAAATTTATGGATTTACAGAAATTTATGGAAAACTTTCACACACATTTGGTTGGGGCACTAATCCTGTGGATTAGCACTGTGGATACTGCTATCACTCCATCACCACTAAATAGATGCACCAACCTCAAGAAAAACCAGTGATGTAGCCACGATCAAACTGTGAGCCTGAGCTGACCCACGCACTAGTCACTTCTGTGGCCCCAAATCCAAAGCAATGCTTGAGGTTTCAAGAACCATTATACTTTCTACTTACTGAAATTGAAAGGAGGACAGAATGTGTTACATTTCTCTTAATCATTTTTATGTACTACAATGGGGCTAATGAAACAGCAAGATTTTATTGTGCATTTGCTGTGTGCCCAGAACTGAACTGGGGAATTAGACGACAGAACCGTGAGCCACAACCCCTGCCTTCTAGGGATTAACAACGTATCTGGCAGGCGTAACTAAAAATTGCTGGACTCCAGCAACCCTGTTTGTTTCCTGAGATTAAATGTGTGGTGACTAACATTACATAATAAATTAAAATTAAAAATAAATAAAAAATAAATAAAATCATCTGGGCTAACTGGGCCCAAGCTGGCCTGTTGTACTTTTAAATGTCCCTGAAGCCAACCAAGTCCCCTATGTTTCCACATTTCCAGAGGCTTGGCTCAGTGTCCGCTGTTCAGCCGGCCAGAGCTCCCGCACACAGCCGGGGCCATCTCCACCACACCTGCGGGGCACCTGCACAATGATGGGTATCTGGCCGAAGCCCTCAAGCTCCTCACTAATTCCACACCCGGCCACTCACTCTCTTCCCTTCTCACACCCACTGAATTGCCACTTTGTTCTTCTACTTCATTCATTGGATTTGGACTTGACCGATAGTGCTATAAGGTTTTCATTTATTAAGTCATGATTACAGGTCAGGCATAGTGCTCGATACTTTATACTTACTCTCTCCCCACAGCAGCTAAGGGAATGAGGAGAATTATAGTCCCTATACTGCTAACATGGACTGAAGGCCCAAGGCAAGGTGAAGAAAACTGCCTGAGGTCACGGCAGGCAATCTGAGCCTGACAGCTAATTGGGAAGTGCAGACAAATCCCAAAGAAGGGGGAGGACTGGTTACGTGTTTTTTTTTGTTTGTTTGTTTTGTTTTGTTTTGTTTTGTTTTAGAGAGAAAAAGAGAAAGCGTGTGTGAGCTGGGGGCAGAAGGGAAGAGAGAGAATCCCAAGCAGGCTCCGCTATGCAGGGCTCGACCTCATGACCCTGAAGTGATGACCTGACCCGAAATCACGAGTCAGACACTTAACCGACTGAGCTACTCCTGTGTCCCTGGTTACATGTATTATTAAAAAAAAAAAACAAGATACTTTCAAAATAGTCCTTTCCCAAGATGTCGGTGATCTGACATAAATTTAAGGATGGCTCCCACGTTAGAACATACTTTGAGACTCATGGGCCCAGAGAAACAAAATAGGAATATAAACACATTCTGATGTTACCAGAAAATGATTTTTTATTAAAAATCTCTTCCGTAGCTCTCAATTACTTATACCACAAAAACTTTCAGTACATGCATTTACTATGTGCTAGATTCTTCACATAGAAAACCTCACTTACAAAAATAAATAAATAAAATTTAAAAAATAAAACCTCACAATTAGCTTCCCATTTTACAGAAGGGCTGGTTTGTGTACGTGTATACGTGCACACATATATATTTGTATCTGTATATGCGTACCTATTTAGTGTGTAGGTGAAATAATTATCTGAGCTCAATCTTAAAATGAAAAAATGGGATTTGAACACAGCTTGCTCGCCTCCAGACACTGTTGGGGCTCTAGCCACTAGATCATTGCCTCTCCATTTTGCTTACACAGTGAAATCACCTGGGAGTTTATAAAATTCTGACTTTTGGGGTCTCACTCCCAGAGATTCTGAGATGATTGGTCTGGGGTGGGGTGGCCCAAGCATGAGGACTTGTAAAAGCTCCCCAGATGATTTTAATGTACTCCTAAGTTGAGAACCACAACTCAAACCATCACTCCATATCTCAGTTTCTTACTGCTGCTGGGGCAAATTACCACAAATGTAGTGGTTCCAAACAGGATACATTCATTAGATTGGTTTCTGTAGTTCAGAAGTCCCACCTAAGTCATACTGGGTTAAAATCAAGGTGTTGGCAGGGCTGTGTTCCCTTCTGGAGACTCTGGGGGAAAATCCATTTCTTGCCCTTTCCCGCTTCTGGAGGCTGCCCACATTCCTCAGCTACTGGCCCTTTCCTCCATCTTCAAAGCCTGCAACGCAGGTCATGTCCTCCTCACATAGCATCACTCAGACCTCTTCTGCCTCCCTTTCCCCCTTTAAGGACCCTTGTGATTACACTGGGCCCACCCAGGTTATCCACGATAATCCTCCCTATTTTAAAATCAGATGATGAGCAACCTTAGGTATATCTGATACCTAATTCCTCTTTGCCATGTAAAGTTAACACAATCACAGTTTCTGGGATTATAAAATGGACATCTTTAGGGGCCAAAGTTCTGTCTACTACAACTGACTAGCAATTTTAAATTAAAAAATCAGGGTTTCCCTTCTACCGCAGCTGCTCACGGTGGGGAAAGCCAGAGAGTAGTATGTTCTTGTACAGAACTCAAGTCATAGCTGCTGGGTATATGAAAACATCTCCCTTCTGTTCCCCTCACTCTTCTTTCCCACTCGTAAGAAGAGCAGTGAGAGCCTGTCATTCTCTGGGCTTCCCACAGCTGCTGTCACACCACTTGAAAACAGAGCCCAGGTGACCAGCAGTCCCAATCCGTCCCGGGACGAGGCAATATGTAAGCTGTCATATGCTCTAGCGGGTTCCGCCTGACGCTGAGCAGGTGTGTGGCATCCGGGCCAAGCACGTGGAGGGTGGCAGATTCACAGAGGGGAGGTACCGTTTTCAATTTACCAGAGGGAGACCTGGGAAATAACAGGGCTGGGTGTGTTTGCCTCTCTCACGCTTCCCAATCATTTCTTAAGATAGAGAGGATGGTTCTGGTTTTCATTCTGAAAAATCCAAGGAAACACTTTGAACATGATACTCGTGATTTAAAAATTATTCTCCGAGTTCTCCAACATTCAGAATCCATCGATTATCAAGATGCAGAAGCCTCCAAATATTTATAATGACAGCACTATCATTATGTTAAGTTATTATGACAAGGGGAGGAGAGCAGTTTAACCTCAGTCAAGGTGTGTGTGTGTCTGGGTGTGTGTGTTTTCTGTGCATCAATTTCGGATTCCTGTAACAAGTCTGCAATCAATAGCAATTTCTCACAGAGACCACTGCACTTATGTACTTGAGCATCTTTATTTCTAAATACATTTGGTCTGCAAACGACTTTTCTAAATTAAATGTATCATCTCTGATGGTGGGTGAGGGGAGGAGAAGAAAAGCAAAAATTAAATGAATGGTACTTCATGAACAACCAAAGTTGAGTTAACGGACACTGGCTCCCAAGAATTCATCTTAATCAATGTTATTGCCTCAGCTCCCATAAAAATGAGTGATTGGGACGTATAAAATATGCTATTAACTTTTACCCAAAAATAAGCAGTTTAGATCATTTATTTCCATAAAATGGCACTATGCATCATATGTCAAGCTGGTACATTTTCTGTGTGACTGACTTTGGAGACCGAGTTGACAATCTAAGTTCTAATTATCTGCACCCTCCTCGGTCTGTTATTGCAGGACCCGGGGACTTTCCCAGAGGAGTGTCAGAAAGAACGTTATGTGGGCTGATGGGATGCAGCTGAAAAAAGATCCACTGGGCTTTTTAATGCAGATGATGCACAATGTTGAGAGGAGCCAAAGGGGATCCAAGACCCCTGATTGGAAGGTTCGAGTGTATTCCATCTGTTACTCCTCTAGCTTTCCATTAATGCTGCACAAAGGCAAGCAAGAGTCACAGCTGGTGAAAAGATATCTGCTTGACAGGCCCAAGGCCTGACTCTCCTCTCTCCTCATAGGGTCAGATGTTCATGAGGGCTGTGCAAATGTCCACCTTCGATTTCAGGTCAAAACACAGTTAAGCCCTCTCGTGTGGTCAGGGAATAAGCATGACCTTGCTCCATCAGATGGCCTTGGGTTTACCTCCCAGCACGCCCACTTTCCTTGCTGGGGGGCCACGAGAACATTAGTTAAACTAAAGGTTAGTGTCCTTATCTGAAATAAAATGGAAATTTAATAATATCAGTTCCAGTGCTATACTGAGACGGATCTGTGGGACTTTGGCAGGTATTACATTTCTTCCTCCACATTATCTACGCTGTGTGTGGATGAAGAAAAGAAAATTAAAAAGAGGCAGCTGGTTTTATGATTATGGTGATTTAAAAAATGGAAGAGCCATGTAAAAAAAAAAAAAAAAAGAGAAGACTTCACCAAGAACTTTCAAATGCACTGGGTCTTATTTCCAGGCTATTTTTCTTAACAGTTTAAAGAGCACAGATCTAGAGCCAGGCTACCTAGATTGGGATTCTATTGCTACCACTTACTACCTGTGCAATCTTGGACAAGTAATTTAGCCTCTCTGTGCTTCAGTTTCATGATCCACAACATGGATATGACAGTCATGACTTCATAGCTTTGGTAGGAGAATCAGACGAGTTAATACATGTGAAGCACTTAGAGTAGTTCTTGCCACTTGGTGTCATTTACTGTTGTTATTTTCAAAAATATTTTAATATTATTATCTCTACCATCCCTCCCCTTGCCTAGCTCCACACCTAGGCCATTCACTCATTCCCACTGGGAAGGGACTGTTTTGGAATGGAAATAAAGTCTCTTGTTGGTCTTTGATTTGAAAATGCCTCGCTGTCATATGCTGTTACACGCAAACAATGAGTCATGGAACACTACATCAAAAACTAATGATGTACTGTATGGTGACTAACATAACATAATAAAATACAATAAAATTTAAAAAAAGAAAAGAAAATGCCTCGCTGTCAGGGAAAGAGAAATGACTCAGAGCAGTGTCAAAAATACGAACAAGGCTTCCTGCTGCAAGGCTAGAACAGTGTTCTTAAGGTGGAACAGAGAAGATAATGGAGGGAGAGGAGGGGGGAGCAGACGTTAGCGGGCATCTAGAACACACCCTACCACCTGACTTCATGGACCCTGTGTAGGCTGAGGACCAGTGATGGAAGGAATGATAACAAATCCAAACATCTGTGGAATGCAAGAGCAGAGGAGACTTGTGCTTCCTTTCAGGGTGGAATTCTTGGAAGAAGCCAGACCCTGAAGAAGGAGCAGCTGGGCTGTGTATCCAAGCAGACAGGACTGGGAGAACTTCACAAGAATTCTCCATACCACAGCTTGGTAGAGACAATGTTTCCTTTGCATCTGACAGGGAGACCAAATTATCAACTAGAAAAAGCCAGACCTGAGGAGAGTTGAGAAGAAAAAGATGGAGAGAGAGAGAGAGAGAATGACTCCTGGTGATCTCTGCGGACTGAAGTTCAAGGATCAGATGGCCCAATGGATGTTTCAACAGATGTCGGCAAGGGCAGATGATGCTGAGGACCACATGCCCCCTAATCTCAGACCACAGGGATACGGTAACTCCCCTGAACTTGGATGCACCTCAGGGAAAAAGAGTGGGTAATTTGCTGAAATTAAATTTCTACTCTTTGGATCCTTAAAGAGAACCTAAATTGGGTTTCAGAAAATTTTTGAAAAAGTTCTTTCTCTTACACACTGGAGTTTATGGATCAAGATTCATACCCATTACATGTAAAAGGATTTAAATACAGTACGGTTTTAAATTGATGACTGGATGAGCTACTTGTTTTTAATTTAAAGTGATTGTCTTAAATTACAGACATCTCTGAACCATCCACATGTGGAATTTAGTAATCCCACTTATTGAAACAAATTTTAAAATCTTGTTGTGTAATAGTCCAAATATACATGTAAAGAGAAATATAATGAATCCCCACATGCCCATTTCCCATCTTCAACAAATGTCAAATCAGAGTCATTCTTGCTCTTTCGACCCTCCCACATAACTCCACGCCACAAGCCTCTATATTATTTTGAGCCAAATCCCAGACATCATATTATTTCTTTAATTCAGTAAGTATCCCTAAAAACAAGGATTCCTCTAAAGAACACAACTATGATACCATTAATCCACATATTTGTAATAATTCCTTAATTTCATTAAAAATCCAGCATCTAGTATTTCTAATTTTCTCATAAATGCATTTTTTTGAATCAAGATCCAAACAATTTCCATACATAGCATTTTATGGGTTTCTTAGGTCTTCCCCCCCATTGGTATTTTTTTTTATTATGTTATGTTAGTCACCATACATCATTAGTTTTTGATATAGTGATCCACGATTCATTGTTTTCGTATATCATCCAGTGCTCCATGCAGTCCGTGCCCTCCTTAATACCCATCACCGGGCTAACCCATCCCCCCCACCCCCCTCCCCTCTAAAACCCTCAGTGTTTCTCAGAAAACCCTCAGTTTGTTTCTGAGAGTCCATAGTCTCTCATGGTCTCCCCCTCCAATTTCCCCCCCTTTGTTTTTCCCTTCCTTCTCCTAACATCCTCCATGCTATCCCTTATGTTCCACAAGTAAGTAAAACCATATGATAATTGACTTTCTCTGCTTGACTTATTTCACTTAGCATAATCTCCTCCAGTCCCATCCATGTTGATGTAAAAGTTGGGTATTCATCCTCTCTGATCGCTCAGTAATATTCCATTGTATATATGGACCACATCTTCTTTAACCATTCATCTGTTGAAGGGCATCTTCACTCTTTCCACAGTTTGGCTATTGCGGACATTGCTGCTATGAACATTGGGGTGCATATGGCCCTTCTTTTCACTACATCTGTGTCTTTGTGGTAAATACCCAGTAGTGCAATTGCTGGGTCATAGGGTAGCTCTATTTTTAATTTTTTGCAGCACCTCCACACTGTTTTCCAAAGTGGCTGTACCAACTTGCATTCCCACCAACAGTATAAGAGGGTTCCTCTTTCTCCAGAACCTCTCCAACCTTTGTTGTTTCTTGCCTTGTCAATTTTTGCCACTCTAACTGGTGTAAGGTGGTATCTCAATGTGGTTTTGATTTGAATTTCCCTGATGGCTAATGATGATGAACATTTTTTCATGTGTCTGTTAACCATTTGTATGTCTTCTTTGGAGAAGTGTCTGTTCATGTCTTCTGCCCATTTTTTGACTAGGAACCACAGAACACTCATGAAAGAAATTAAAGAAGACACAAAAAGATGGAAAAACATTCCATGCTCATGGATTGGGAGAGTAAACATCGTTAAAATGTCTGTGCTACCCAGAGCAATCTATACCTTCAACACCATCCCGATCAAAATTCCAATGACATTTTTCAAAGCGCTGGAACAAACAATCCTAAAATTTGTATGGAATCAGAAAAGATCCCGAATCACCAAGGAAATGTTGAAAAAGAAAAACAAAGCTAAGGGCATCACGTTGCCTGATTTCAAGCTGTATTACAAAGCAGTGATCACCAAGACAGCTTCGTACTGGCATAAAAACAGACATATAGACCAATGGAACAGAATAGAGAACCCAGAAAAGGACCCTCAACTCTGTGGTCAAATAATTTTCGACAAAGCAGGAAAAAATATGCAATGGAAAAAAGACAGTCTCTTCAATAAATGGTGCTGGGAAAACTGGACAGCTATATACAGAAGAATGAAACTATTCTCTAACAATAGACACAAAGATAAACTCAAAGTGGATGAAAGACCTCAATGTGAGACAGGAATCCATCAAAATCCTAGAGGAGAACATAGGCAGTAACCTCTTCGACATCAGCCACAGCAACTTCTTTCAAGATACATCTCCAAAGGCTAGTGAAACAAAAGCAAAAATGAACTTTTGGGACTTCATCAAGATAAAAAGCTTCTGCACAGCAAAGGAAACAGTCAACAAAACAAAGAGGCAACCCACAGAATGGGAGAAGATATTTGCAAATGACACTACAGATAAAGGGCCGGTATCTAAGATCTATAAATAACTTCTCAAATTCTTAGGTCTTTTTTAAACTTTAGCTTCACCTTTCCCTTTTGTTTTCCTTATAATTTATTTGTGAAGAAACCAAGTCATTTGCGCTGTTCTGCAGCATTTCTTACATTCTGGATTTTGTTGACTGCTAACTCTATGGCATTATTTAACATGTACCCCTACCACTGTATTTCTTGTAAACTGATAGTTCCAGAAGTTTGACCTGACTTAGGGTCAATGCTTTGACAAAAAAAAAAACCCTCATTTTTATTATTTCATAATTCCAACAGGAGGCACACAGTGTCTGCTTTTTGTGATGTTAGTAGGCATTGATTATAATTACCTAGATCCACTATTTTATTAGGGGTTTACAAAATGGTGATTTTTATCATTCTTTCCTCTTTCATTTGCTACCTGGCATACTTTAAAAAAAATAAACCTCAAGATATTTGGTTATCCTGAGGTTTTATAGGAAAAGCAGGTAGAGAGGCACTTGGGTGGCTCAGTTGGTTGAGTGTCTGACTCTTGGTTTTGGGTCAGGTCATGATCTCAGGGTCATGAGATTGAGCCCCAAGTCAGACTCTGCACTGAGTGTGGAGTCTGCTCAAGATTCTCTCTTCTCCCTTGGTACACCTGGGTGGCTCAGTCGGTTAAGCATCTGCCTTCGGCTCAGATCATGATCTCAGGGTCCTGGGATCGAGTCCCACATCGGGGGGGGCGGTCCTTGTTCAGTGGGGAGTCTGCTTCTTCCTCTGCTTGCTGCTCCCCCTGCTTGTGCTCTCTTCCTCCCTCTGACAAATAAATAAAATCTTAAAAAAAAATAGATTCTCTCTCTCTGTCCCTACCCCCCCACACACACACACCTCTTTGCTCCCTCTCTGGCACCATCTCTCTCTCTCTCTCTCTCTCTCTCTCTCTCTCTCTCTCAAAAAAAGCAAGTAGTATATTTGATTGTTTCTCTATTTACCAGTTTTCAGAGAAATGAGAATTGGTTCTTTAGCATACTGCAAAGTTGCCAGTAACTCTTTTTTCCTTTTAAAATATCATATATTACATTGGGGTTTTTTTTTTCCACATTTTTGATGTATTTTAATCCATGAATTTATTATTCTTATAGACGCTTCATCTTGGTCCAGTGAGAGTCTCTTCACTTTGGCTCCTGAGTCCTTTTGGCATCATCCCACTAGTTTCTGGTAGCTTCCTTATTTTTTGATATAAGGTGTTTCAAGCTCATCTTGTATATTTCCTATCACAGACCAGGAAGCAGCTATTTCTCCAAACAGCCCTGCTTCCTCCAGTAGAAAAAGATATTTACGTGACATAATTTGGATGCTGGTGGTACTTCTTGCTACTGGAGTCACTATTACTTCTAAGTCTTTTCAATGTACAATGCTCTATGTCATAAATACATACTGATATTTCCAGTTACAAATTATAGGGGTTTAATTGAAATTCTTTGATTTTTTTTAGTTTTTTAGTTTTTTAATTTATATTCAATTAATTAACATACAGTATATTATTAGTTTCAGAGTAGAGTTCAGTGATTCATCAGTCTTATATAATACCCAGTGCTCATCACATCCTCCTTAACGTCCATCACCCACTTACTCCATCCCCCTACCCCACTCACCTCCAGCAACCCTCAGTTTGTTTCCTATGATTAAGAGTCTCTTATGGTTTGTCTCCCTCTTTGATTTCATCTTGTTTTATTTTTCCCTCCCTTCTCTGTTTTGTTTCTTAAGTTCCACATGAGTGAGATCATGTGATAATTGTCTTTCTCTGATTGACTTATTTCACTTAGCATAATATACCCTCTAGTTCCATCCACGTCATTGCAAATGGCAAAATTTTATTTTTTGATGGCTGAGTAGTATTCCACTGGGTATATATATCACATCTTCTTTATCTATTCATCTTTTGATGGACATCTTGGCTCTTTCCATAGTTTAACTATTGTGGACATTGCTGCTATAAACATTGGGGTGCAGGTGCCCCTTCAGATCACTACATTTATATCTTTGGGGTAGATACCTGGTAGTGCAATTACTGGGTGATAGGTTCCTCAACTTTTTGGGGAACCTCCATACTGTTTTCCAGAGTGGCTGCACCAGCATGCATTCCCACCAACAGTGTAAGAGGGTTCCTCTTTCTCTGCATCCTTGCCAACATCTGGTATTTCCTGACTTGTTAATTTTAGCTATTCCGACTGGTGTGAGGTGGTAGCTCACTGTGGTTTTGATTTGCATGAAATTTTTTGATTTTATATATTTTCCTCCTATATTAAAAATCTTATGTCCTAATGACAATGATTATGTTAAAGTGATACTGCTTTATTATATCATATTAACTATATATATAATACATTATGTACATAATAGCTTCAGAATAACAGTATCAATATTATGACTCAAAAGATTACTACACCAAAGAGTTTTGGATTTTATTTTTATAGTTTTGGTACATTCATTCATTCATCTATTGTACATGCCACTAAGGATGTATAGACAAATTGCTTTGTTTTAAATAACTTGAAAATGTTCCTCTCATTAAGGAGGGCACATATTGCATGGAGCACTGGGTGTTACACACAAACAATGAATCATGGAACACTACATCAAAAACTAATGATGTACTGTATGGTGACTAACATAATAAAATTAAAAAAAATAAATAAAAGAAAATGTTCCTCTCTGTAGGATTATGACAACAAATCTATACCAAGTTTTTCAAAATGTTTTTCTATTTCTGGGGAATTTTTTTTGTTTTAAAATTTATTTTGCTTTATAATTGTGGAAACAAGTTTATTCAGAGAAATCTAGCTTCTTACCTCACTCTTTTTACTGTTCACTCCCTTTCTATGCTTCACTTTCTAATTTCATCTTTATATGACCAATATGATGATGAAGAATTGATTTAATGCATAGAAAGTAAAGAGTCTATATTTTAAATATTCAGTAAATGGCAGCTATCAGTTTATGACTAGTTATTGTCTCTGAATATTTCAAATTTGAATACTCTCTACTATCTCTTGAGTGGTAACTTTTGGTCTTGATTGAACACTGGTTTTGTATATGTAAGTAATCTAAAACTGCTTCTTCAGAAATATTAAGGTTCTATTTCAGTGCAGATGTATTATGGCTTTCCACTGGTAACTTAAATAAAGTGGGCAGGAAAACTATAAAAGTAAAAACACCCAAGCTTTGACGTTAGAAAATCCTGGGGGCATCTGGGTGGCTCAGTCAGTTAAATGTCTGACTCTTGGTTTTGGCTCAGGTCATGATCTCAGAGTCGTGAGATCAAGCCCTGTGTCAGGCTCTACCCTCAGCACAGAGTCTGCTTGAGATTCTCTTTCTTCCTCTCCCTCTCTCTCCCCTCTGCTCAAATATCTAAATAAATAAATAATAAAATCTTAAAAAAAAAAAAAGAAAGAAAATCCTGGATTCAAATCTCAGATTTGCTATTCACTAGCTATTTTGTGGGATAAATCTCTTATCCTCTCTGAGCCTTAATTTCCCACATATATGTGGTGATAATATCCAATGTCACTATTGCAAGAATTTAACAAACTGATATATGGAAAGCAAACTACACAGTACGTGGAGTATACTGGTGTTCAAGAAAAGTTCATTCCATTCTCTCTTTTTAACTTAATCTATACTATAACCATCCTAGCTATAATTGAAAGCAAATAGATTTTTCTTTGATCAGCATTTACCAAATTTCTGTTCTGTTTGCTTCTTCTAGAGAAGTCATGCCTGTACCAATTTCCAGCCATTTTCATGCTAGTGCACACCTCCAGATTTGCTCTTCACCCTTCTCCACTCTGCTCTTTGCCTGTGGACACTGACCTATGTGGGGTGTATCAAAGGGCTCCAGTATCCTCTGCCTTTCTGTTGCATTTGGTCAATGGGAGCTGCAGCAGGATATTTGATAGTTTATCAAGAAATTTATTCTTCCAGCTCCCTTCCTGTAGGGGTGCTACTCCTTGACTGGTTCCTCTCTACAAGCCCTGCACTGTCCCTTGTTGATTTCCCTAAACTCTGCCCAGTCCTTTGTAAATAGTCCCTTTATTAAAATCATGTCAATCACCCAGTTTGAGTGGTGCCATCTGTTTCCTGCCAGGACCCTGATTGATACAATTTCCAATCAAGAAAATACTAATGAGATTGTTAGTCCTAGGGGCGTATTTTGCCTCAATTCCTTCAGTTATTCTTAAGTCTTAAACTCGCATAAATTTAAATTATTGAAAGGCAAAATGCCTAGACTTCAGTGAATTATTCCAAATAGCAAGTCACTCAATGAGTTTTGCTTTAACCTCTACGCCCTCAGCTTTTAACCAAGGGTCAATACAGGAACCAGTCATATGCTATCTCCATTCCTGCATCCTCAATAAGTGTACCACTGAAAACAGCATCCATTATTGTGGCCAATATCTCTGACATGGTGACATGGAAAGAGCACAAGATTTGGAGGTAAAAGATACAGGCTGTAACTCTTGGTCCATACCTTACTAGTCACAAAACCATATTTTTCTGAGCTTCAATCTACTTTTCTGTAAAATGAGACACAAATACTTATAAAACTTGTATTAATAAAAAAAGGGAGAAAGCTTTTCAAATTAAAGAGCTCCATAAATATTCATGCATAGTATGAGTATATTACATTTCTTCAAAAATTTAGCACAAAGGTTTTCTTTACTAAAGATGTGCTGCGCTATCTTTATTCTGTTGAAAAGAAGTATATAACTCACTGTGATTTAATTTTTTTGCTTTAACTTATAAGGAATGAACAATTAACTGTAATGTTTCATTATAAGGAGTATTTGTATATATATTTTTTTATTTCCCTGTACATGATTTTTATTTGTATTTGATGATATTATGGTATATGTATGTTATATTTTAAGGTACATCAAATTATTTTTTTGGAAGAAGGTAAGACCTAAACAAACAAACAAGCCAATATAATTTTTAAAAAATAACAAATTTGTCTACAAACATACTGCCTCTTGGGTGAAAGACTCTCATTCAATCTTTTCGCAACATTCCTCTTTAATTCTGTACCCAAACGGAGTTTAGTGATGGTTCTAACCTCCTATGTTCATGATTTATTATCTAAAAATCAGCAATATTCCCATCTGCCTACCTATAAAAAGATAATAATAGATATGCTATATTATGTATAGCAATCCATATACTACGGTTTCTTGGCAAAAGGATAGGAGAAAGGAGAGGAAGAAAAGGAGGAGGAAGAGAGGGGGGAAGAGGAGAAGGTATACCTGGAGGAAGACATTACCTTCTTCCTAAGAGTTTTTGTACCCATTTCAACATTTTCTCAATGTTCCTTCCTTCATAAGGGTCAAGAATCATTCCCATCAGTACAGTACCTCTGCCCATCAATATTATTTTATTGGTTCCTGTCCACCATATGACTTTGTTCGTGAATATTCTGTTCTTATTCTAAGAGAAGGGAGCTCAATTCAGAACGCTTCTAGCTAATCACCATTACTTTCAGAAGACCACAGCCTTTCTCCAAGCCAAATCCATGTCTCAGGAGACACCATCCCCTAATTTGTGAATCAACCGGACAGAAGCTAGAAAATAAGCTTTACCTGTTAGAATAAAGTGAAATTCTTAAACTATAAAACTATTACCTTATTTCAGGCAAAAGAAAGATTTTTAGGTAAAGAACAAGTATAAATGTGTCTATTGTGAAAAAGAAAAATACACTTGAGACATTTGTAAGTCCAAGTGGAGATGGTAGATTTTTAAACACACTCTCCAGGCCAAACAAAGATCTTATTTGTATATGATCAAGTATGATTTACCAAGGAAGGGGGCTCACTGTCCTATCTGAAACAACCTTTTCAAAGACACCTGCAGTACTATTATGCTACGTAAAGTACCAGGTCATTAAGGGCTCTGTCAATCAAGTGACTGATTCCTCCAGATACGGCTAGTGAATAAAGAAGGCACTTCTCAGTTTCAGACTGAAAGTCACACTCCACCTGCTCCAAGCCCTCGGGTTTTGAGAAAAGGAGAAGTTAACCTAATCTACTTCCATGCTAAAAGAAATATTTGGTTCTTAAAGCCAGACTTTAGGAATTCTTTTGTCCAAGCAGAAGCCGATTCTTCAAGAATATCTGAAAACACTTCTGGATTCCTTTATCTCTTCATCATAGGATGCTTTGAGATAGATAAATATGGTAACCTGTACCATATTTAACAACAAATAAAACTCTTTTGTTTCTGAAACTGCAGCTAAATAACCAAATTCTAGAAAATTTCTGATTACTTGCTCATCCAGTTTCCCAATCCCCAAAGTCTACTGTAAAAATTTTCAATCAGACAGCAGAATTGAAATAATCCTACTATGAACACCTATATACCAATCACCTAGGCTATATAATCAATCTTTACTAGACTTGCATTTATTACATACCTATCCATTCACACTTCTATACATACATCATCCTATTTTTAACACATTTCAAAGAAAATTGCAGACATCTGACTATTTCCCTCTAAATACTTCACCATGCATTATCACTAGAGTTCAATATCTGTTTGATAGTTATTTTCTTTGGATGTAAGATTTCCATACAATTAAATGCACAAATTGTGGAGTTTTGATAAAGCATATATCTGTTGTAACCTAGGAATCTATTAAGATATAGAACATAACCCCAGAAAGTTTTCTTTTCCTTTTCCAGTCAATTCCCCTACTACTCTAGAGATAAACCTTATTCTGATTTTTCCCAGCAAAAATCAGATTTCCTATTCTAGACTATAATATAAATAGAATCATGCAGTATGTATCCTTCATATAAGACTCCTTTCACTCAGCATAGTGTTTTGGAAATTTATCCAAATTGATGCATACACATATCAGTAAGTCCTTCTACTTCATTGTTGAGTAGTATGCCATTGGATGAAGATACTAATTTACTTATCCATTCTTCTACTGATTGACATCTGGGATTTCTACATTGTGCTATTATGAATAAAACTAGTATAAACATTCTTGTACAAGTTTCTTTTAATATATTTTGGGTAAATAAGATTGGGATCACTGAGTCTCAGCTATAAATCACTGCACTTTTTTGGTGATTGCCCTATGGATGACAACGTTCATTCTTAGTTTTTTTGGTCTACTGTAAAAAATTTTCAACTGTAAAAGTCCATTTAGTCCCCTTGATCCTTAAGGCTATAGTTATCATAAACATTACATCTACATGTGTTATACAACCTGTGAAACAATGTTACAAGTTTTGCTTTATTATTCATATATTTTTATCACATGTATTTTTGTCACAGGATACAAAATAAACATACAGAAATTGGTTGTATTCCTATTCATTAATAATGAGCTATCAGAAAGAGAAATTAAGAAAATAACTTACAATTGCATCAAAAAGAATAAAATGCCTAGGAATGAATTTAAACAAGCTGGTGAAAAAACTGCACTTTGAAAACTATAAGGCACTGATGAAAGAAACTGAAGATGACATAAATAAATGGAAAGATATTTTGTGCTTATGGATTGGAAGAATTAATATTGTTAAAATGTCCATACTATGCAAGCCATCTAGAGATTCAATGCAATCTGCATCAAAATACCAATGGCATTTTTTTCACAGAACTAAAACAAAGAATCCTAAAATTTGTATGGAATCATGCAAATTTTAGCCAAAGCAATCTTGAGCACGAAAAAGCCAGAGGTATCACGCTTCCTGATTTCATACTATACTACAAAGCTACAGTAACTAAAACAGTATGGCACTGGGCACAAAAACAGATACACAGATCAATGAAATTGAATAGAGAGCCTGATGTATATTTATGTATGTGTGGTCAATTAATCTATGACAAAAGAGGCAAGAACACACAATGGGAAAAACAGTCCTTTCAATAAATGGTGCCAGGAAAACTGGAGAGCTATCTGCAAAAGAACAAAAACTGGACTACTATCTTACCTCATATATAAAAATAAATTCTAATTAAAGACTTGAATATAAGACCTGAAACCATAAAACTCCAAGAAAACATAGGCAATAAGCTCTTTGACACTGGTCTTAGCAATATTTTTTTTGGACTAGCCTCTTCAGGCAAGGGCAACAAAAGCTAAAATAAACGAATTGGATTACATCAAACTAAAGCTTTTGCACAGCAAAGGAAATCATTAACAAAACAAAAAGGCAACCTACTGAATGGGAGAAAATATTTGCAAATGATCTATTAGATAAGGGGTTAATATCCAAAATATATAAAGAACTCACACAACTTATGAAAACAAACAACTCAATCAAAAAATGGGCAGAGGACTTGACTAGACATTTTTCCAAAGAAACACAAATGGCTAACAAGAATGTGAAAAGACACTCAACATCACTAATCATCAGGAATGACAAATCAAAACCATGATGAAATATCACCTCACATCTGTCAGATTGGCATTATCAAAAAGACAAAAAAATAGTAAGTGTTGGCAAGGATGTTTTAAAGAAAAGGAGACCCTCGTGCACTGTTAGTGGGAATGTAAACTGGTATAGACATTATGAAAAACAGTATGAAGATTCCCAAGTTTAAAAATAAATGTACCACGGCACCCAGCAATTCCATTTCTTGGTATTTATCCAAAGAAAACAAAAACATGAATATGAAGAGATACGCACCCCTATGTTCATTGCAGCATTATTTACAGTAGCCAAAATATGGAAGCAACCTAAGTGTCCATCATTAGATGAATGAATAAAGAAGATGTGGTGTATATATACGATGAAATATTACTCAGGCACAAAAAAAGAATGGAATCTTGCCATTTGTGACAACAAGGATAGACCTAGAGGGTATTACGCTAAGTGAAAATCAAAACAAGGGAACAAACAAAACAAAACAAAACAGAAACAGACTCATGGATATAGGAAACAAACTATTGGTTACCAGAGTAGAGAGTGCTTAGGAGGGTGGGCAATATGGATGAAAGGGATTAAGAAGTACAAACACCCAGTTATAAAATAAAGCATGATGTAATATACAGCATAAGCAATATTGTCAATAATATTGTGATAACTTTGTATGGTGACAGATGGTAACTAGACATATTATGGGGATCATTTATGTAATGTATAAAAATATTGAATCACAATATTATATACCCCAAACTAATAGGATACTGGATGTCAATTATATAAACAAATATGCATATATATGTATATATAGATTAAGAGAAAAAATGAACTTTTATATTTACCTCATATTTATAAGTCCCAGTAATTTTCACTTCTCTTTAATATTTTAATAGAAAAAGTAAGGTATACATCCCTAAAATAATTTCTAGATATTTAATGTATGTGACCAATAAAGAAAAAATATTTATGTGAGAAGCTCCATATGACCCCACAGTAAGATCCTCGTGCTACAGCTGCTTCAAAATATTTGGAAAATTTGGTTCCAATGGGATAATAATAACTTTCTCTCTCTGTGATGGTTCATTTCACGTGTCAGTTTGGCTAGGCTATACTAGTTATTCAATTAGACACTAACCTAGATGTTGCTGTAAAAATATTTTGTAGATGTGGGGCGCCTGAGTGGGCAGTTGGCTGAGCATCTGACTCTGATTTCGGCTCAGGTCACGATCTCAGAACCAGCTCTGCGTCAGGTTCTGCCCTCAGTGCAGAGTCTGCTTGAGATTCTCTCTCCCTCTCCCTCTGCCCCTCCCGCTTGTGCTCTCTCATTCTCTAAAATAAATAAATAAATCTTAAAAAAATATTTTGTAGATGTGGTTAACATCTACAATCAGTTGACTTTAACTAAAGGAGATTATCTTTGATAAGCTGGACGGGCTTCATTCAGTCAGAGGAAAACATTAAGAGTAAAACTGAGGTTTCACTGAAGAAAAAGAAATTCTACCTGTGAACTGCAGATTCAGCTCCTGCCCAAGATTTTCTAGCCTGCCAACCTATCCTAAAAATTTAACAATTACAAATATATAAATATAAATATAAATAAACACACACACACACACACACACACACACACACACACACACACACACAGGAGGGAGCCATTCTCTTTGGCTGTAGGTATTGAGGAAAGTTTCCAAGAAAAGTTATATTGGGACTTGATGGGATTTGAAGGTTGTAGAGGTGTTCTCCAAGCAAAAGATGGAAGAATGACAATTTACAACTAGGTGCTGACATATGTAAGAAGACAAAAGTGTGTGAAAAACCCCTCTGTGTTAGGGAAACACCACTACAACGTGGCTGAAACATAATGGCAGGATGAAAAGTGGCAAGAAATGAGACTGAATGACGGATGAAAACTTGGTCATAAACTGCCTCAACGGTCCTGCTAAGGATTTTGAATTTTGTTCCCAGGGTTATTAAGAAACCCTAGAAGACCTTGGAGTAGGGTGATGGTATGATCAGATCTGTGTAAATAGGTAATGGTTTTGCAGGGGCAGAACAAAGGGTAGGGATATCGGCCATGCTCCTTATCACCGAGTATGGGTTTGTAGTTTTATCTGGACTTGTTCTTACTTTCCCTCTAGATTCAGTTTCAAGCCCTTCTGACCAGTTATGTCTCCCACTAAGGCCCATTTTCTCCATCTTTTAGAAATGCAGGGCAACAGGTTGAGCCCAGAGCAACCAACAAAACTGGATGAATGTTGTTCAGGTTAGGTTTAAATAGCAGGCAGAGGCAGTCTGAGCCAGGTAGGTCCCAAACGTAGGTCTCTGGATGGAATTTCCAGCATTTGGACAGGTCAGGGCATCAGAGATAATGATGTTTGTAGCAAGTCACACAAAAGTAACCTCTGATCCTAGAGCAAAGGCTATTCACTTCCTGCCCTCTGTTATGTTCCCAGATCTGCATGGTGAGAACACGGTTCTGGGGAACGCGTCTGCAGACAGAATTTCTAAATTGCACTTTGCCTTTTATTAAAAAGGTATAGAGTTACCAGGCCTTCCAGGTGGTTCTTACATTATTCATGCTTACACAGAGCATCCTAGATGACTGCAAGGCTGTGGAAATTATGCCTGAGAAGAAAGATACAGGGAAGAACACCTACCCTTTTGTAAGTTATCAACAATTATTATACAGCCCAAATAAGAGTTAGTGTGAAGTGGTAAAACAAGTTTGAAAGTGGGACAGCACAGGAAGAAATTAAATGGACTTACACAGGAAGCATCCAAGTTTCAGTATTATTGCCAGTGAGAGGAATGAAGAAGATATCAAATTTTATCTTGAGTTCCAACGAGCCATTCTTCTTCCTACCGAAAGCATCATAACCCCTCAAAGACAGACAAGGTATACCTGCTTAATGAGTGAAGAACAGACATTAGAATACATACATTGTAGGTAACATGCAAGCATAGAAATCAATTGATAAGGTCTGTACTCAAAGTGAGCATTGAATGAAGGTTTAAGCAAAGTTTGATAAAGAGACTGACATTTCACAGTTGAATGGCAAGGGAGAAGAACAGCAAAGGGCAGATGGAAGAAAAAGAGAAGAAAGTTGACCATGTTAGCAGAAGACAGTGCACACAGATGAAGCCTCCTGTCTCTGTGCCAGTGGGAGGCTTCATCTGGCCCCCAGCCCAGTCTCTGACCTTGCAGGGTTGGTTATTCCTGCACCAGTCATTAGAACAGGCTGCCCAAACACCAGTGCTGCCAGACCTCAAAGGCCAATGTTCTCTGTGACTCTGTAGCCAGCACATTCTACCAGCTTCCTGCAGTGGTTGTTGTCCGAAACATAAAGATAAAGCCCCACAGTCAGCCCTGTTTATTCAGATTTGCATCTCCTTACCGCTCCACTTTTCTTAGTCCTGGGTCCCAATCTCATTGTTCCTTTGTCTTTCAAACATTCCCAGTAAGACCTCTGGAACCCTTCATTATAAACAAATTGTCTCATATTAACCTTATCATATATTAATCCTTCTACCTCTCCACCCTGAAAATATGGTTTTCCTGTCAGCCTTCCCAAATGAAAGCTCTTCATTCTTTCACATTTAATCTTGTTTAACATCAGGAAGTAAATTTGATGCTTTCTTTGTTTCTCAGTGCTCATTACGGATTTTTGTTCATCCACCTTCTTGTAGAAACTCCCCCTACAGTCTCTATCCTCACCCATCACTGTCTCCCAGTGGCCTCATGGTTGCTTCCCTTCATTCACTGTAGATTCTAGAACTGTATCAACCTTTATCTTACAAGAGTGGCTTTAATTTCCGTGCTGATGAGCCCTTCTAACACCATCAGTCCTTGTACCCTTCATCTCCACTCCATTCCACTCCAACCCAGGCATTCACTCTCGTGGCCACTCCTTAGACCTTATCATCACTTGGAATCTTTCCTCCTTTGAAATATTAAGATTCAGTATCTCATATAAACCACCTTCCAGATCCCTCAATATCATCTTCCCATCTTAAATGTCCTTCAACCTACTTGGTACTTAGAATTTTTCATTTCTTCTCATTCTATACACTCTCATCTTTTTCTTCCAACCATGGTCCCATAATGGACCACTGAACTACTTGCTTATTAGTACTCATAGTCCTCCCCAATATTTCCACTTTATCTAGTATAAACCTAACTTTATTTTTTAAAAAGATTTTATTTATTTATTTGACACACAGAGAGAGAGAGAGAGAGAGAGAGAGAGCTTAAGCAGGGGGAGTGGCAGGCAGGCAGAGGGAAAAGCAGGCTCTCTACTGAGCAAGAAGCCCGATGCAGGACTCGATCCTAGGACTCTGGGATCATGACCTGAGCTGAAGGCAGCCGCTTAACCGACTGAGCCACCCAGGCGCCCCATAAACCTAACTTTAATTTAGCATAATTTTTCATTTTTTCCCACTTCTCTACCTGAATTGTTTAATGCTTCTAGAAAAAGCAAGCAACCAGGCAGACTGATAACTCTACAAACTCATGCTCTCTAAATTGAACCAAGTATGGCTCATGAGTCTCTTTATCAGCTCTTGGTCTTCTCCCTTTTCTGTCTCTCACTGATGCTCTTTCAAACCTTCACTGGTCTCAGTGCCCTACCCAATGCCCACATCTTCATTCTCAGCAATGATCTTGTGCCTTGCAAGAGTCCTAGAAAACTGAGTCTTTTCAATTCTTCTACCTACCTTACCTACATTCACACCAACTGCTCTCCTGCAGTGTAAGAGACAGCTGTCCTTGCTCTTGACCACAGCCAATCACTCATCTGAGTCCTGAGTACATCCCCCTCGACCTCTGTTTGCACTTCAATTTTTCAATCATCCCACTTCCCTCCTGAATTCTTCATCCTGGGCCAATAAGTATTTTCAAGTTTATCCCATCTTAAAAAAATGAGAATATCTCTTCAATCTTACATATCTTTCTAGTGACTGTCCAATCTGTCTCCTCCTCTTCTAAATCCAAACCTCTGAAACCCCTCTGAAGAGCAGTCTACGCTCACTACTCACTACTACACTCACTAATATCTTTGAATTGTCAAATGCCTTGGATGTTTTTCAGTAACTCCAGAATGTATGTGAGTGAGTGAGAGTGAGTGTGTGTGTGTGTGTGTGTGTGTGTGTGTGTGTGTGTGTATCTCCTACCCACACCTCTTCACAAAGCTGCAAATTAATATCCAGACTTCTATTGGAAAACTCCTTCAGCATGTCCCACAAGCACCTTAAGGTCAACAGGTGCAAAACTGAGCTTATTAATTCTGTTTGAGCCAGATCTTTCTTCAGTTTTGCCCATCACAGATGCTGGCATTGCCATTCATCTAGTCATTGAACACTAAAACCTAGGAGGCATTTTGATTAATCTATAATCAAGACATGCCAAATTTATATCCCCAATATTTCTAAGATATGTTCTTTCTTTTCCATCTCGAATAGCTAGTCAAGTCTGTATCCTCATTATCTTTCGCCTATAACCCTGAGATAATCCATCTATGGTTTCCTTGTGTCCAATCTTGCCGGCCATAGTCCATACTGCAGAGTGACCTTCCTGAAAATACAGATGAGATAATGCCACTTCTCTGATTAAACTCTCCAGTAGTTCTTCATTTCCTACAGATAACATCTACCACATCCTTCATGATCTAGCCCTCTAAGAGAATCCGCCCCCCTATTTCTAGCTTAGTACTTCATCGTTCAACAATACCAAATATTTATAGTTCCCCTTACACAATGTTATTTCTCTAACTTTGATTCTTTAATTATACTGAACTCTCTGCTGAAATGCTTCTCCCTAACACTTGTCTTTGCCTAACCACTTTGAAACTTCTAATTCCGAATTCTGTATTATTCCCCTTAGGATACATTTCCAGGTAACTTATTCTTTGTATTTTCATGTATCTTATACACATTTCCACTAAAATGGCCATGGTCAAGATTACCGATGAACTCTATCTTGTTAAATTCAGCAATCAATTATTTATCATCACTTTCCTTAAACTCTGCAGCCTTTAGAAAAGATAAACACTTCTCCTCTTTTGAAATACCTTCTCTTGGCTTCTGAAACATAAGTCTTTTGTTTTTCTTCTTACTACTGGTTGATGCCTCTTGGTTTCTTTTGTAGGTCACTTTTCCACTGTCTCCAGTATACATGTTGGAACACCTCAGAGTTCAGTCTTCAGCTCTCTTTTCTTCTATATATATTTTTGAGCAGTATCATTCACGATATTTAAATACCAAGTATAAGTGATAAATCTCACACCTATATCTCCTGTGTTGACCTCTCCCCTGAGCTTCAGACCTGGATGTCTTATTACCATCTCAAATTTAACAGGTTCCTCAAGTATTCTATTCATAATCTCCTTCCTTCCTTAGTCATGCCTATCTAAGTTAATGGCAACATTATCCACCATTAGCTTGGTCCCAAACCGAGGGGCCACATTTGGATGTTCAATTTCTTATATTCTCTCTAAATACACCTTAAATCTGACCCCTGCACATCATCTCCACTGCCACACACCAGCCCTAGAAACTAACTTCTTGCACTTGTAATGGCCTCCTGTCTCCCGATTTCCACCTTGGCCCCTCTTGTCCAACCTCTGCCTTGCATAAAGTTAAATTACGTCATACATTAAGTTGTATTAAATCCTTGCACAAAACCCTCCAATAGCTTCCAATTACATTTAGAATAAAAATCAAACTCATTAACCATGACCTACAAAACTCCAGTGATCTGCCTCTCTCCTCAACTTCATTTCATTCCACTAGTTCCCTCACTTGTGAAGCTTGAACTTCACTAGACTTCCCTCTATTCTTTTCCTCTCTCTTTCCATATCTGCTCACCTCAACTTGTTTTCGTGTTCCTTCTTTCTGGCATGTTTTTTTTCCTGCTTATCATTGTATTCCTGTCCTAACCACTCTTTCTAAAATACCTCAAACTTCTACTCTGTCTGTTCTCTATCGACTTATCACTGACTTTCCCTTTTTTATTTTTTTGTCTGTATAACACCACTCTCTGAATAATCATATCTAATCACATGTATGTTTCTTTACTTAATTCCTATAAGACCTATGTAAGCAGGGCCTTTATCTGTCTGGTCACTGCTGTACCCCAGGGCCTAATACAGTGCCTGCAATATTGGAGACCTACATGTTTTCCCTTCTGCTCTATCCCACAATAGATTGTGAACTTCTTGAAGTTACCCTAGTGATATCTAGCACAATACCTGGCACATAAGTGTTGCTAAAAACATTAAATGAATAAATAAATGAATGAGTAAATCAATGAACTAGTGAATTAATGAACACACCAACATAGTTAATCTTACACTAGCTGCCCTGGCTTAATATTTTCACTTGTTCCTTGAAGAAAAAAATTGAGACTTTATACTAGCACTATGTTATATACGGCATATGTTATGTAAGTATGCCCAAGTCATCTATGAATTAGCTTTACATAGTTCTCACTCCACAGTGGGGATTCAATCATATTCAACTAATCCCTTTGTTAATCCGCTGGAACACTCTGACTTAGAAAACCTTTGTTGGTGCAGGAACAGAGAGATGTCTTATCTGGGAGGTTTGAGTCTTGCCTTGGTTACTCTGGGGCCCAGAGGTGAGCAGCCAGATAAGTATCCTCCTTATAGGAAGCGGGGCTATGCCCATGTCTGCCAGGGGTGTCGTGTCTTACAATTTCACTGAAGTTATCTTTTTATGAGTCCAGTGAGACAATCATATTTTCTCTCCTCTGGTTGGTGCTCTTTAGTCTAAAGACCAACTATACATAACCACTTGTGGTGGCTCCACACCCATCAGAGAGGTTATCCAAGGAGATATAATTTGGAGAAAAAGAAAGAATTTGGCATCTAGGCCCATTTCTTGGATAGGGAAAAGCAGTGGTAATATATTGGAATCATTGCCAGGAAAACCCCATTTTCCATAATCAACAAGTTGACCAAGAGTTTGGCTTGGGTTTACTAGAGCACTCTAATTTCACAAGAATTTGCTTCCTAATTAGTCTGAAGGGGAAGAAAGAGAGTTGTTTTCAGAGCCCCTGGCAAGTCTTTTGTCCGCACCGTGTCTGCTTATGAACTGGAGTGATTCTGTCATTTTGTGGATTTTGCCCAAGTGGAAAAAGGCAGGGCTGAAAGGGGGAGAGCCTAGATGTGTGGATGTGAACAAGTTGCTAATTAGAAGATCCTTCAGTAGTCTTCTATCCCCACTGGAGACAATCCCATTCTTCCATTTCCAGTTCCAAAAGTCTTGGGAGTTATCCTTGGCTCCTCTCTTTCTCTCATACTCCTCATCCTACCCATCTGCAAATGCTGTCAGGCCTACCTTTCAAATACATCATAAATCCAACCACTTCTCACTTAGCCACCACTCAAGTCTAAGTCACCGTCCTGTCTTACCTAGATTATTGTGAAAGCTTTCTACACATTTTCTATGCTTTTAGCAGCCAGAATGACCTTTTTCAAACATAAGTCAGATCATGTCACTCTTCTTAAAATCCTCCAGTGGCTTGCATCCCACTCAGCATAAAAGCCAACATCTTTACAATGGTCTCTGAGGCTCGACCTGATCAGGCCTCTATACTCTCTTTGAGAGTATAGACAGTAGGTCTCTTGCTCATTCACTTCACTGCCGCCATTCTGCCCCCCCTTGTTGTTTTTCAAATGCATCAGCCATACTCCTACCTCAGGGCTTTTGCACTTGCTATTCATTTCTGCCTGAAACACTCTTTCCTAGATATCAGTCAGGATCATTCCCTTGTCTCCTTTATGTCTTTACTCAATGTCTTTGCCTCAGTGAGACCCTTCCTAGTCGAGACACACCCCAACTTACCCTATCAACACTCCCCACCCTCTTTTTATGTCTTATTTCTCTCCATAGCACTTCTCTCCATCTGGAATATATATTTTACTTATTGTTTACATCTCCCAAGAGAATGTTAAATTTCCACAGAGGCATGGGTTTTGTCTGTTTTGTTTGATCCTGTACCCTCACTACCTAGAAAACTTGCAATAGAAGTGGCACCCAATATCCATTTATCGAACAAATCTGAGGATTGAATGGAATAATGTATGTAGTATATATGGCAAATGGTAGGTGTTCAACAAATACTAATTTCTATCCTCACTCTCTCTTGCATATATATTTTAAAGATTTTATTTATTTGAGAGAGAGAGAGAGAGAGAGAGAGAGAGAGAGGATGGGGGGTTAGGGGGAGAGGGAGAAGCAGACTCCCCGTGGAGCAGGGAGCTAGATGTGGGGCTTGATCCTAGGACCCTGAGATCATGACCCGAGCTGAAGTCAGACGCTTAACTGACTGAGACACCCAGGCGCCCCTCTCACCCATTCTTATATATTGATTCAATACAGTATCTGCCATAGTTAATTGTTTGGAATGGCATATCACTATGGAAACATAAGCAATTCCCAGAGGAATTCGTCTTAATTCATAGATGGATGATTCATACAGTATTATTTATAGAATCAAAGGCCATCCGAAACATATCTGGATATGTCCTCTAGTCAAAATAAGGAAACTTGTGATGCTTTTATATGTAATCCAATCTGCACGAGTGTAGCAGTAGCAAATAATAATCTAAAAGTTCAGATATCTAGACTTTACTTTGAATGAGAGGAGAAAACCTATGGGTAAATCTCTTACACATAAGATAGAAAATATGTGAGCTCAAATCCCAGCCTGTCCCTGATTAGCTATGTTCCCTGGGCAGGAAATTTTAGACTCTCAGAGCCTCAGCTTTTTTACCTAGAAAATGGGGATATAATATCCCCCCTTTGGCTGTTTTAGGGATTACAGAAATAGCACATATGAAAAAATGTATTTCAGAGTTTAGCTGTTGGAATAGAACAAAAGTTAATTTCCACTAATCAAAAGTCTGGTCCCGATCCTGTTTTTTATCTTGAGCTGTAGACAACACCTAAAGGGAAGTATGGTCACATGGAAGAGAGCTTGTCCTGTGGGTGTGCATGTTCTTCCCTCCCTCTATTAAAAACAGCTGCCATATGTTGAAAGCTTACTCTTGGCCAGATGCTGATTCTCTTGATATCTTTAACAACCATAGGAAGTGTATATAGTTACCATTGTCTAGATGTAGAAACCAATGGCCAGAATGATTAAGTCCCTTGACTAATATCACACAGCTAGTAATTGGCTGAGTCTGTATCCTGACACTGTGCCCTGAGTTGTGTCCACTACACAGTGCTCAGTGGGAGACCTAGAACCACCCAGAAGCCTCACATGGGCTGCTCTGTCCATCATTTGGCTTATTTTCCTCACTAGAATGTAAGCACCCCCAAGAAGGACCTCTGAATGATTCCTCCCTCCATTCAGAGCACCTACCATTGAACATAGTACATGGTGTTTGGAAACTGTGATTGACTGAATGATCATGGCCTGAATTATTCATCAGAAGACAGGTTACTGAGCCCTAGCAATGGACTCAGGACAAGCCTCTTCAGTTGCATCAGAACAGTCAGGGCATCTGGAGCTCTGGCTAACCTGAAAGGCCTTCTTGACGTGGTCTGGGGTCCATCTGACATGAACTTCTGTCACCTGCCCTCAACCTGCTCAGCATTTAACAGCCCAGGGCCAGGCCATTAACCTAAGAACATTGAGTTGATGATCACATCCCTGGTAAACCCAAAGACCATTTAAATGTAAAAGAACCTATTTTAGCTCAGGGTCTGGACACATGGTTTATACATGACACCAGTTATTATGAACAACCATAACCATAAAAGCTAGCATCCATGCAGCAAATTACAGTTTTCAAAGTGCCTTCACACCCATCTCTTCTAATTCTTGCAATAACTGCTCAAGGTAGTTCTGATTCACCTCCTTTCACATTTGACTGTACCAGGGCTCAGAAAGAGTGTCTTGCCAAAGAACACACAGATAAAAAAAAAACAGAGCTTTGCTTATTCGGAGCCTGCTCTGGACCATACGCTCTGCTCAGCATTATCACTTGCATTATCTCTTTGAATCTTCACAAAGGCCTTATGATGTAGGTAATATTGTGTTTCATAGATTTCATATGAGAAAAGTGAAGCTTAAATTTCCCAGAGTTGCACAATTGCTAAGATACGATGCCAAGATTAACACTCAGACCAGAGCCTGCTCTCGGGCCTACTCTGCTATGCTGTCCAGTGTGATGCAGTAAGTGACCAAAGAATGGAAAGATCCCACCTCTCATATTATGACTTTAAAAGCAACGAAAGCTTGGACATACATAGATTACTCTAACAGATAATAGACTATCTATTGTCCATAGAGATAGATAATAGATAGATAATAGACTTATCTATTATTAATCTAATCTATTAATCTACAGATTAAGTACTACACTCTTTGATTTTTTTCCCTCTTAGTTGAGTCTTCCATTTGGAAATTTCCTGACTACCACCTGGCCTTTAGTAACTCTGGATGGAATTTCTGTTAAGTAATTTTTCTTAAAATAAATAGCTAATTTCACCCTCCTCTAACTCATCATATCTCATGACAAACTCACCTTCCTAAATGCAGTTTTCATTATGCCATTTTCCAGTTCAAGACAATGAATGGTCCCTCACTCCCTGCGATATGAAATCTAGTTTCCTAACCTGGCCTTTACTTAACCACCTCAACAAACCACCTATTTGTTTCTGATACATTCTTTATCAGTAAGCTCCTCTTTTCCCCAAGAAGTCTCCTCCCGCCACCCCTGACACATGCACCCCTCTCTGCTTCAAACCAGTGGTTCTCAGGGACCAATGGCATTAGAAAGTCAAAGTTTTGGCAACCCACAAATTTTTTTGCCAAATATGGAACTTGAAGAAATAGTGGCTTTATAGTCTCATGATCATTTCACCAAAAAAAGATTGAAGAAAAACAAAACTAAAGGAAAAATAATAGGATGAAAATTAAAAAATCACAAGACAGTTGGATACATATGTATATGTATATAATGGAAATGAAATACAGTATAATAATCAGATTATACACGCCCTGTAACATATACATACACCTGTACATTGATGTTAAAATAGTGTCCTTATTTTTCTCTCCATTTTCAGATGGTTTTATGAATATTTCATCAGTGATCAACATCTGCTAGAACATAAGGATTTGGTCTCTTACGTCACTTATATTCAGGATCAAGAGCATACTGAATATGTCTTGTATTATTTCATAAGTTTTCCATCCTCTCTTTTTAGCTAAATAAGCTCCTTGAGAGCAGAGACCACATCTTGTGCTTCCTCTGCAGTCCCCACAGGACTTAACTAGGTCAGGGCCACTCAGAGGAGAGAATACAATATATGTGAGTTCATATATAATCAAGACAATCTGAAATATTGCAGGCAATGCATTTTGGGGGACAATTACCTCTTGGGTGAAATAAGAACAACCCAATTCACCCAATATTAGCTCTCTGGAATGCAGCCTTCTAGTCTGACCTCTTAGTGACCTCCAGCTTCGTAGATCACCTGAAGCCTCCTTCACTTATCTTCCTGGTAAATCATTTCACTCACTGTTCCCACCACCCTCCCAGGGAAAGCAGGAGAGATTGTCCTAAAAGAGACACATCAAAGCAAAGCAAATACTTTAACCTCAGTAATCAGTTTGTGTTCTCTGTCAGAGCCAGCAGGTAGATTTTCCAGCAAGCCTCAAGTCTGTGTCTCTGCATAGTGACAAAGACATTTAGAGAAAGAATAAGACACTGCATAAGGTTCCTGGCAATGTGTGGAAACCCACAAAATATTCTCACCCAATTAAACATTTAATGAGGCCATCTTGGAAAAGCTGTTGTCTTCAGTTGTAGTTAGTGTTTTCCCTCATCAAAGCCTTAATTTAGGGGTCATAATGCCTGGAAACATCTCGACCACTCACCCTTTCCTTGTATTCTTTGCACTGTGGTATTACATGTTTGGTTAATGGGCCATGTCTCTCAGAGCTCTTCTCCTCAATTCTTGCCCCTCCCTCCTTCTTGCTGACCATCCACTATCTCCAGAGCACTTAGCAAACATTATCTGATTTAACCTTCACAACAACTCAGTGAGCTAGGTTTTGTCACCCTCAAGTTGCAGATAAGTAAAGGAAGCCCCAGAGAAGTAAAGTAACTTGCCCAGTGCAACACAGCCATGATGTAAAGCTGGGATTCAAACCCTGGTCTGTCTGGCTCCAAACGGTATGCTTTTTTTTTGTACTTAGGCCACCATATTGTACAAGGTGGCTAGTTATTTTCCAGATACACAGAAGATTCTCATCTGAAAATGAAACATGCAAATAACCCTTCATCCCTAAGCTGACAGCCAATGCAAAGCCAAGAGAGATTAGTGGACCTGCCAGTTAAAAAGGCTCCATGAGAATCAGTTGTCTTTAAAACTGGTTCACACAGGAACTGGCTCAGACTGATTAGGAAGCTCAATTACACACAGCAATAAAACAATTCAGTTATAGTTTCAGTGAAGCCAGATCTAGGTTGGTCTTTAGTCTACCAACCTTAGAGGAGAGTGGTTATGCAAATGAAAAGAAAGACTATGGACAAAAAAAGTACAGAGCTCAGCACCCAACCCATGGTTAGAGCTTAACACAAATTTAATCTCTGACATTCATTTCCAGTCCCTCACACAGAACTGCATATATTTGGCTCATTTTGTCTTTTAGATGCCATGTTGACACTATATTGATCCTGTAAAATAACAGCTATTTGATGTTCTGCAAAGGTAGAAGTTCTAAGAAACCAGGACATGCTTGCATCCATGGCAGAATCATGAGAGGGTCCAGAAAGTTACATGAGTCCAGTGGAAATGGTCTGTTGCAGTTGTCCTCCATAAAATATTTTTTCCCAGTATAGACTGAGACAGGAGGCAGCCTCTGAACTGAGAAGAAACAGGTCTACCTGGGATTTATGGTTTGGTGTTCTCTCATCTTTTAGTCAGAGAGAAAACTGACTCACGTTTTACTCCCACATAAATTGCCTTTGTTCTCTTTCTATTAGGAGGCCTGAATCTGTCAGATAATGAGATTTGAAATATCTTATTGTTCCCCATGAAACTCACGAAGGACAGCATCATTCCCAAAGATGAGTTTCTTGTGCAAGGAAATAAGCTGGGAATTTAGAAACTTACTCAGCGGAAATGGTCTCAAGGGTAGAGTTTAAATAGATAGCCATTGTGTCTTTTTTTTTTTTTTAACACTGTTTCTTCCTGTTATTTCTGTGAAAAAGCACCATCCATGACCAGCTGCCATGACATTTACTGATTCTCCCAAATCATTGATAGAATTGCCTCCTTCAAAGTGAGAAGCAACGTGGTCCAGGAAGAAGAATTACAGGAGTACTGATGAGAGAAAAGTTGCTACTGCTAAGAAATGAGAGAGAATGATTCGGAATGGCAAAAAGAAAACAGGGGGAGGTTGGGGCTTAAGAGCAAGTCACAACTCAATTCCCCCAATGGTTACATGACCTTGGGCAAATGACTTGACCTCTCTGGAGCGCGGTTTTGGAATCCCATTCCATAAAATCCATAAAAATGAATAAGATAATACATATGGAAAAACATTTATGTGAGCTATTATCCATATATTTTAGAATATAATAAAAATTCAGCAGCTCAAACATATCAACCTATTTGACCTAAGTACACTGCTATTTCAAAACACAGAGCTTATGCCAAGGACCTGCTATGTTAGCAGAAAATAGTTGCTTTGCCTCAGAAGCTTCTGGTTAAGAAATAGTTGGAAGGGAGCAGGTGGAATAATCTAACATGATATTGGTAGACCAGTTCAGAAGATGATGCTCAGCTACAGTTAACAATACTGCATTGTATATTTGAAAGTTGCTAGGCAAGTAATTTTAAAAGTCCTCATCAGAAAAAAAAAAAAAATCTGTAACTATGTGAGGTGATGGATGTTAACTAAACTCACAGTGGTGATCATTTCACAATATACACATATATCAAATCATTAGGTTGTATACCTTAAACTAATACAATGTTCTATGTCAATTGTATCTCAATAAAACTGAAAAAAAAGGTTATAACACTCAGAGTTTCCCTTTTTGATTGGTTTGCTTCTATTCTGATAAGGGGAGGAAATGTTATGTGTGGTGTATTTTTATACTATAAGATAGCAAATAAGAGGGTGGTGTTTCACAGTATAGGCAATTGATTTCCTGTGGTATCTTATTTTGTCTTCTCTCACATTTTGACAGTAACAAACGCTTTTTTGTTTGTTTACTTGTTTTGTCATCCCTCTGGAACAAGAGGACATACTGGCATGTTAAAAGGGACCTCATATTGTGGGGGTGCTTACATGCTTGTACTCCATGAAAGTGTTAATTACCCTGAGCGTAAAATTCTAATCAAATAATTTTAATCCATTTCTAGGGGGCATAGAAAAATGGAAGTAACAGGAAGTAACAGGAAACAGTAGATGAGAGCAATTACTTTATCAGTGTAGAAGTTCTGCTTATATGTTAATATTACCACAGTGCTAAAGCGAAGTATAAAGTGGATCGATCCCTGAACTCTATTTATCTCCAGCAAAGAAACAGAGATTTTACACGAGACAGGGCATAGGACGTCTTTCCCATGAACCCTGGGTTGCTTACCTAGGAGCTTACCCCTGCCACCTCCTAAGGGACTTTGTAAATTTCAAAAGATTTTCTCATATCACCTTATTTGATCTTCACCACAATTTGGAAAGAAAAACAATTCAATTTAAAGCAATGAGAATAGAGTTACAGGGAAGTTGCTGTTTGGTCACCTTCACCCAGCCAACAAGTGGCATTCCCAAGACTATCTTTCTGGTTCCATCCCAACCCATCCCCCACATGGGGAAGCCCAGAGGAAACGAAACATCCATCAATTGCTTATATAAAGATTCAGGGACTGCTCTGTTGGGTAATTAGGTAGCAAACACTAATGAAGAGCTTCCTGGATACCATATTTAGGAAATAAATTCCTAAATATGAAATTTTAGGAATTTCATATAATATATATGAATATATTATATATGAATATAATATAATTTCATATAATAAATTCCTAAATAGAAATTTCCATTTCTACACATGGAAAAATGTGTAGAAACTCCAAAGAACTATATGGAGTTATAAATCTACACCCCAATCCAGTTTTCGATCCTGCTGGCAAGAATCCTATGATAAAGTTGCTACCTTCCTGGTTTTAACTTTTTCCCAATTCTTCAAATCACAGAGTTCTAGCTAGGAAAAAAAAAAAAAGCTTGTCAAGTTTTAGAAGAGGGGATAGCATTAAATACAGACTCATTTTGAACAAAATTAATTTAAATAATGTTTACAGTGCTGTTTGAATGGATAGAATTTTAATGTTTTGCTTGGTGCTATCATTTTAAGTTAGAAGGGGAAAAAAAGAAGGCATAGAGGTGCAGAGACATAGTTCAATAAATCCTAAAACTAATAATGAAACTCAAACCCAGCATGTTTCTCACCATTAAATAAGCTAGGTAACAAATTTGATATAATGGCTGAAAATTATTACAAATTGAGTCTCCTGGAGATAAAATTATGAGGCTCTTGACGCATGCCTCTGTTCTTCCAAGATGGCTAGAAGACCCGCTCTGTGCCAAGTGACTGGGTGGGACAAAGAAGAGCACATCACTGCCCGATGTAGGGGTGAAGACGAGATACACAATTTATAGACATGGAAATTAGACATTGAATTCTACAACCAGAATGGTTCTTAAAGACCAGGAAACTCAGTTCCCACCTTTTTGAGGAGAAAAATACAAGACCTAGAGTGGATAAGTTCCACGCTCAATGGCCCCCAGCTCCTAAGAAGCAGAAGTGAAATTAGAACCCGAACATCCAGATTCCCAGTGAAAACCTTGTACACTAGACCATGTATATTTTATTTTTACAATTACCTCCATTCTTAAAGTCTTATAGAATGAGTATGAGTGTGTATTGCTTTCATAATCAGAAAAAATTTTTAACGAAGGAAAGCTATACTATAGGAAGCATAGAGAAGGTGGGCACCTTAGGTTGTGGAATGTTCAGAAAGGAGATGAGTTTGGATGAAAGGAGTAGAAAGGGATGAGATGATGATGGAGATGGCATTTGAGGTAAAGGAAAGACAGAGTGGAATGAGTGGTGGGAACATAGTGGAGCAAAGACAATAAGACCAGAGTATATAGAATGTGTTGTGGATCTTTTCAGAAGATTGTGGACTGGCGGTCTTTGAGGAATGACTCATTCCCTTTTGTCTGGTATTTACTACTTTGTCTGGTGGATGTTTAATATTCTGGAAGGGAGGGAAGGAGGGAGGGAGGATGGGATAAAGGGAAGGAGGGAGAGAGGAAGAGAGCGAGAAAGCAAATGGAAAAAAAAATATGAGGGTAAGGGAAGTTGAAAGCACACTGTGGAGATTTTGCACTGTCAATTCTTGGAATTTGAACTTAATTTATGAAATTACATAAATCACTGAAGACTTTTGACCAGGGAAACCACTTGATTTCAGTTATATTTTAGAAAGAGCATTATGGCAGCAATAAAAACAGATGAATTAGAAGATGGAAAGACTGGAAATATGGAGGTTTGAGATTTCCTGAACTCCACATACTGTTGTTTCTTATCTCTTTAATTTTGATATTTTGGCTAAAGTTTCCAGGGCTGAATTAGTAAACTTTTGAACATAGGTACTTAAAAGAGATCTACAATTACTTTTTTTAAATGTTTTATAAGCCTTGAGTTTGCAAAATGTATTAGAATTAGCTTAATCGATTATATTCAAATCTAAATCAAAACTGTGAGTTTTAAAAGCTACAGTTTATTTTAAAAGAAGTTAAAATAAAAATACCAAATTCTAAACAATTAAAATCTCATTGTCTTTTATGATAAAAACTCTGAAATATTTTAAAAGCCCTCAGTATATTATTATTAAAATACAGAGTTCATGTAATTCAAACACACACACACACACACACACAGTCTTCCTGCACAGAATTCTAAAAAACCAGTATTTTCCAACCAAATTAATGAATGTGAAGAAGTAATAGCAGACAGGTTCTCACTCCATCCAGTGACCTGAATTTCTGCTCTCCCATCTTTCAGGATACCATAGTTCTCATGGAATGAGGTCTTCAGAGACAAAATCCTCATAAAGCTAACCCTACAAATGACCAATGGAGTGTGGAATTACATAATTCCTAGTCTCTGTTTCAGTTAACAAGAGGGGAAATGGTGTGCCATATGTAGAGATGAAACCCCAGGCTCTTGGAGGCTAGGCTATAAAGCTCTAAAGTTGAGGAAAAGAATAAGGGATGGCCTGAATTGGTGATGGTAAATAAGGTAGAGCAAAATCTCATGAAATAATTAAGTAACAGAAAAGGAATGAGCAGACAAAAGCAAACCAGTGAGAGACAGATCTATAGAAATTACCAAATCAACCATGTGGCCTTTAGAATGGAGGGATCATTCATGTGTTGCAAAAGATTAAGAGAATCTGCAAGAGCCTTAAAACCTTACTTCACTGGAAAGAAAATTCAAAGCTGCACACTAATGCAACCAGCACACCAACAAATAGCCGGAGACACTACCAGGAGTTCAAAGATGCTCTTGGCCTAGAGTCCAGTGCATTTGGAAAAAATGGCTTTGGATTCTTTGGGAATAAGATACATCATAGCAGCCCTATAAAAATAAAAAGGCAAGTGGATGGTGAAAGATGGAGGGAAAGACACACCTGAACTACTAACACAAGTCATGGGAACATAAATCATCCATTGTAATTAAGGATGGTTTCATACCATTCTATTGAACTCTTCAATTAGTCGACTCTTTAAGACTATCAGAGAATTTTTGCATTGTGGCATTCTGTACCCTAGAGGAATAATCTGTTACAGGATATCTCTCACCCCAGCTTTTTCAAAATTCAGTTTTCTCCTATTGGGCATTATAATTTTATTGAGAAAGTCTGCCCCATGCATCATTACACCACAGAAGCAAGGGCACTGTTCACCTCAGAACCACACATCTTCTTTCCATGGGCCTGACCTGGACTTCTAGAACTTCCAGAGGGAGGCTAGTCATGCACCAGGTTTTGCCTCAACCACTGAGATACACAACCAAAATAGAATAAAGAAAGTGAAATACACACATATATATACATGGACAGAGAAGTAGTATAAAAATCCATCTGTGAAACTAAAGGACTTTGAGTTTTTTTGTTGTAAGAATTCTGGAAGTATCTCTTGAGAAAAAAAAAATCACACTAAAATTCATCTGCCAAATCAAGTGACTCATTATTTTGGAACACAATGAATATAATCAGTGAGGCTGGAGTTCAGACTTAAGAAAGAGAAAGGACAGGTACATTCCTAATGTCAGGAGTAAGCAAACAATAACTCAGCAAAACAATACAAAAAAAGAAAGAAAAAACAACAAGAAACCATTGTGGCTACAACTCGAAAAGTCCACCCATTATGACACATCTGGAGGGGAGAAAGCAGATGATGTGAATAACAAGTTAAGTCAAGATGATGATACATGAGCAATAAGATTGGGTTGAAAAGGACTTAACGTTTGAATATTAAGAAAACCCAGGAATCTCCACAACAATTTTTGCTTGTGGTCAAGGGCATTGCTATGTGTGGTGAAGATTAGACTCCCCCTCAAGTTTCTCTCAGAGCTGTCCCCTCAATAGAAAACACAGGGTACAAACTCATCATTACAACGACCTTTCTCTGGGAGCAGATGGAGCATGGCGAAAGGTGCAGAGGGTGAGGATTCCATCTTCAGTTTTCTCCCCAACCCTCTCAGTTCAGTCATCAACAAGCAGAGACATGTCACATTTGGGAAATGCACTGAGGTTAAATAGCCTGCTACCATCTGTCCCCCATTAGGAACAATTGTTGGGGTGGAGCAACACTGAAAGCATTTCCTTAGGCTGGGCAGTGAATCCAGCCCCCTGATGCAGCTGATAGCTACTCTCCCATTGGGTCAATGGCCTCACTCGAGGTCCTTTCCAACTGACATTCTTAAAGGAAGGACTCTACCATCCGAGAGGTGACAATAAACCAGGAGAGAAATCAGGAGTCCTGCTAAAGGGTGATAAAGGTATTTTTTCCAAAGACATATTTAGACTATGAACAAAAAGGCCACCCACTCTTGCACACTGCCAGGCATTCAATGCGAGGCTGATGACTCATGTGACAATTCAGACAGGAGGCAGTTTGGGCCTTAGCAATAGAGCCCATGAAGAACCAGCTGATTGCTCCCCTCTCCTTCTGAAACTCCCTTCTTGCATACTTTACCCCTTATAGCCCAATATTACCAATCCTTCAGAGCCTAGCTCAAGTGCTACTTCCTGCAGGAAGCCATCCTAGCTTTATGCAGCTGGGTGATATTTCCCTCTCTTCTTCATTCCTGTGATCTATCCTCCAGCAACTTGTGCAGCATCTTCATTAAACTCAGGAGCATTTAAAGCTTGGATCTGGAGCCAATGTGGGTTTATAACCTTACCAACGTATTGTAGGTTTATTGTTTGTAAAATGGGATAGTACAGAATCTACCTTGCCAGGCTGTTAGGAGGACAAAGTAAAGTAACTTTTGTAAAGTGCCTAGAACATGGTAAGAGCTACAGAGGTGCTTATACTTACAGTTACTATTACTAGTGGTATAAACCTATACATGAACCACTCTAATAGATAGTTGCTCCTTGAGGTATTTGTCTTACTGTCCCATGCAAAGTACAGCACAGTGCTTAGAATATGAGTAAATAATTAGTATGACCATCATCCTTTTTTTTTCTTAGATGTTTGTATTTTAAGGGTTGAGGTCTTGGGCAGCAGGTAAGACCTGGCAATGGGGAATGAGAGAACGGACTATTCTCTAGATTGGCCTCTACCAAAGCAGCCAGGGGTTCAAGGAATAGATTTAAATGAATTGGCCAGATTCAGATAAGTGTCACCTTCAAGGGAGTTTAATCTATTAAAAAGGGAGTAGCAGTGAGAAGCCCCTAAAAAGAGAGACTCAATGAACACAGAGCTAAGCTATTTTGGACCTATCTACTTAAAGTCAATACAATAGTATGAACATGGTTTGTAGGGCCCAAACAGCCAATAATATCCAGAGCAATGTGACAAAGTAGACTGAGGTTTTGTGGTCAGAAAAATATGGATTAAAATCCCATCTCCACATGTGGCTAGTTATGTGACCTTGAGCCAGCGTGTAAGCTTATCTGTAAAATGGGAATAATTACACCTAACATACAGGATTGGTGGAAGGATTAGCGATAAGTAGCCAGTTGAGTATTGGACCCACAGCAGAAGATCAACAGCTGCCCTTTACTTTTGTTACTGCTAAGCTTGGCAGGCTAGAGAATGGGCTGCGAGCAGAAGATCCGATTCCAAGTCCGGTGGGCCGGGAACAAGCTGGGATGATGTCGGCCTGGCCAAGGATGGACTTGGTGACTAGTGCTGGCAAGGGCAGAGAAGGCAGAGGAAGGGGTTTCACTCAGCCCTTCCATCTTAACATTTTTGCATACAAATTGACCATACAAATATTCTTTGATCCATTCCCCAAGAATTGCTCCACCTTCATTACTGGAATCACCCAACCAGAAAGCATAATCCCATGGTGCTTCCTTTGAAGGTAAATTAAGCTGGAGGCTGGGGTGAGGATAGGACGGAAAAAGGAAAGCCCATGAAAGAGCAGAGAGATATTTGGGAGGATGGGAGAACACTTGAGTTGAAGTGATACAATTCCACAACAGCTTGCTGAAAAATGAGAAAATCATTCAATACGCTTTGCCAAACAGCTGCTTTGATTGATTTTTTTTAAAAGCCTGAACGAACTAAGTAGTCCAGTTGTCAGGAGTGTGTAGCTGAAGCCATAGACAATGTTTCTCTAAGAAATAATAGATGGCTTGAAGCAAGCACTTCGAGTGGGACCAAAGAATGGCATTAAGAATTCTAAAAGGAAAGATGGAGTAAATGAAAATAAGCAGATATTCCAAAGCTATTTCTACATGTGTTACTGAAGGAACCCCAAGTTCTTTAAGATGAACACAAGTAAGGAGGGATCCCAAAGAACACATCAGAATAACAACAGTTGTCTGGCAATCAGATGGCAGAGAGTTGGGGCTATTTAGAGATTCTCAGAGCCAGTAATTTAAAGATATTATTCTTTTATTTTAGGTTTTAGTAGTTGAAGGCCTTCTGGGCTTTTTCGTCTACGTTTTCTTCTAAGACACGGGGTCATGAGAGAAATTAGCTGAAGACAAAAGGGACAGTTCATTGCTGCCCCCAGTTTTTTTTTTTTTCTTTCTTCTAAGTTACTTTCGAGTCCTCACCTGTATGATAAAATACATCCTCATTTTGAACTAGTCTCCAAGAACTGAAGCAGAAAAGGGAGGCTTAGGAGGGAGGACAAACCTTTAGGGGCCAGAAGGTCAACAGAGAGCCATCGACCAAATTAAAGCTGTCTTCTCATTCATCTGCCAGACCCTGAGGCTTTCACATGCTCTATCTTCATATGACTGCATATCCCAAGGACAATTTAAAAATATATAAATTTTACTTTTATTAAAGCAATTCATGTTCACATTTTAAAAATCAAATACCACTACAAGGGCTATAATGAAAAACTGTATTCCCCTGGCCCACCCCACAGTCTGGCCCCCAGGCAACAGTCTGAAACACTTCAGTTGTTTCTACTGACATCTATTTCCACAGCTTTCTTAATATACTTATAGTGCTCTTTTTCTTGGTTTATCTTTTGAAGATATTATTTAGTAATTTCCTGGCATTTTAGTTGATGAGCTAGGTCTCTTGTATCACCCCACTTCTTCTACCCTCACAATGGAGATACTGCGTCAGCTTTTCCTTTGGGTATAACAAATTGCCCCAAAATTGGTGGCTGAAGGAAATAATGATTTATTACTTGTTGTGCTTCTCTGCATTTGCTGGGTGGTTCTTCTGCTGATCTTACTTGGCTTCACTTGTGTGTCTGGGTTCAGCGGCTGGCCTGAGTGCGAGCTGGAGTCAGTCGGGGCTTCCTTCAGAGTTCTTAGTTCTCCTCCACATGGCTCACTTGTACTTTCTGAGAGCATGGTAGCCGCAAGACAACCTTCCAAAAGGAAGCACTCCAAAATATTGCAAATGGAAGCTATAAGATCTTTTAAAGTCCAGCCCCCAAAGGCTCCAGCATCACTTCTACCGCATTGTATTACTTAACATAAGTGGGGAGAGGGAGAGCCTACACTCTAGGGAAGGGGAGATCATCTCCACCTCTTGATGCAAAGTCTCACTGCAAAAGGCATGCACGCCTGACTGGCTCGGTCGGTGGAGCATGTGACTCTTGATCTCAGAGTTGTGAGTTTGAGCCCCATGTTGCATGTAGAGATTACTTAAAAATAAGATCTTTTTTTAGAGGCATGCAAAATGGGTGATATTTGGACATAATTTACCACTGCTATATCTAAATTCACTTAATCAATATCAGCATTTAAGTTATTGTTTAAAGATTTTACATGGTAGAGCCAAGTTCAACAGGTATAATTCCATTTCTTGACAACATATTTATTCTTCCTAGAGTTAACGATTACCTTTCAGCATGAGTAGCCTTTAATGTACCTATCCTTGGTTCTTCCAACAGATCGATCTCTGTGCACTTTTCAAATACTCCAGACTGCCAGGAGAACTTCCTTCCCAGAGATCTCTATCCTCCATCCTCTTGCTGCAATCTGAACTGGCTTCTCCCTAGATGTACTATGTACCTGTCATCTTGTGACTTTGCTTCACCACTTTTCTGTGTTGGGTTTCTCTTTCCTGAACACTTCTTTCTTTTCTTCCTTTTTCTTCAAAATCCTTTATTTTGCACATGTCCAATAGCTTGCTAATAAAGGTAGGGGAGGAATAAACATTTTGAGTCCTTCTTTTCAAAGCATCTTTAATCTCCAAAATAAATCTCCAGGGACATCAGGCACACAAAATTGAAATTACGACTTTACAACAGCAAGTTTTCATAATGCTGAAAAAAAAAGTGGGGACAATTTCGTGAGGTCAGCATAACTGCACAGGAAGCTCTAATGAGTGTAGTTTTAAAGGATATGTACAAAAGAGATAAACAATGAAGGTGACCAACTGGTCATAAAATAATAATTAGATTTATATGATTCTTGGAATAAGTGTGAAGGACAACCAAAAGGGCTTACTTAGTTTTGTAATATGCAAGAAGGAAGTATTGGAACTAATGGCAAAAAATTTTATATGAAAATATATGATGATATAACTTTTAATGAAAACTGAACTTCACAATCCATATTTTGTTACTATGAAGAAGAATATTTTCAACTCTAACAAGGGCAGAAAAAACGTGGATTTGTGAGGACACTACCATGATTCACTGATAGCTTATTCTCTCCTTCTGGATACGCTGGAGGGTTGTGATTCCCCACTCTTTACAGTTTGGCTTGGCCATGTGATTTGCTTTGGCCATGACATGTTGGCAGAAGTAACTGTATCATTTTCAGTTTGAAAGAGTTAATTAATTGTCTGCGCATGACTTTCCATCATCATCTTCCAGTCATTGCAGTCATGCAAACCCATTTTGATACATAAGGGCAAAACTGAAATTACTAATGTTATTTGTTACGGCAGCATAACCTAGCCTAATTCAACTAAAACAAGAAAATTGAAGTCAAAAACAGGTGAGGTGATTACAGAACACATTAGGCGTTTCCTTGCCTAGAAAAGTTATATTTTAGACAATGAATATATTCATTAAAAATTCATATTCACAATCTTTAGATTCAGAGGTCTGGCTTTGCAATCTGACCATATTACTTAACCAGGGTGACCCTGAACAAATATTTAGCTCTTTTAGTCTTGGCTTCCTGATTTATAAATTTCAGATATTCATACCTACTTCATAGATTCGGGGGGAATTAAGTAAGATAATGTAGGTCAGATGTGTATGCAGTGTTTATACATTGCAACTTTTCAAAAAAAAAAAAAAATGCTTGTGGTTAAGAGAACTTCCCAAATGTATCATTAAAATTCTGCCAGAAATTGGGGCGCCTGGGTGGCTCAGTTGGTTAAGCGACCGCCTTCGGTTCAGGTCATGATCCTGGAGTCCGGGGATCGAGTCCCACATCAGGCTCCCTGCTCAGCAGGGAGTCTGCTTCTCCCTCTGACCCTCTTCCCTCTCGTGCTCTCTGTCTCTCGTTCTCTCTCTCTCAAATAAATAAATAAAATCTTTAAAAAAAAAAATTCTGCCAGAAATTTTGTAAGAATTAAACTAGAAAATACTATCTTGCCTCAGCAAAAGGAGTGTGCTGCAAAAATATACAATGTATTTAATGTCTATCCCAAGTAGTTTTCTTGGACAAAGGATAAGATTTAATATTTGTGAACTCTAAGAGAGGGAAGAAAGATGAAAGAAATAATATGGTCCTAAAACATAAGACATACCTTAAGCATTACTTTTTAAAATGGGATTGTCAGAATCTGGGGAAAAATTATCAGATTTGGGGGAAAACTACAGATATAGTATATCTAACCCCACCAAAACATTTCACAGTGTCTTTTAATAATTATAGATAAAAGTGCAGAAACAAGGATATCTTAATAATATAGTCTAGTGGATTTGTAACTGAAAGGACCAATACTACTATATGTCTATGGAGGCATGACACAGGGCTCTGTCTTGGCCCTATATTTTTCATTCATTCATTCAAAAGTTATTTATTGAACACCTATTATGTAACAGGTGTTGTGCTAGGTATTGGGCATACAGCAAGGAACAAACCAACTTTTCTTAATTTTTTAAAACTGAGGACTTAGATGAAGGCATAGAATGTTGAGCCAAATCCTCTTTGACACAAAAAGTGGCCAGAGAGTAAATGCATTGAAAAGAACGATCCAAATTCAAAATAACAGATTACAGCTGTAGATTGACTCTAACATTTAGTTGTGCTTCTCTTGAAAATTTATTTCATCTCTTTGAGACTCCTTGTAGATAAAATGGAGACAATGATATCTGCTGTTTGACTTGTTTTGAGCTTTAAAGATAATGTAAGTAAAGAATATAGCACAATGCTTGTAATATTCTAGATGCTCAAAATATAACAGCTTTTATTACTATGGGAATTACCTTCCCTCAAAGAGTCATTTTTCATGCATGCAAGGATTCTCAGAATGTACCAGAAGGCCAAAAGACGTAAAGTGAATGGTTCAAGGTCAAATAATGAGAAATTGACAGGATCAGAACTTGTAGACATTGTTCCCTATTTCAATTAAAAGTTTAACATTCTGGGGCACCGGAGTGGCTGAGTCATTAAGCATCTGCCTTCAGCTCAGGTCATGATCCCAGCATCCTGGGATCGAGCCCCACATCGGGCTCCCTGCTCAGCAGGGAGCCTGCCTGTGTTCCCTCTCTCGCAGTCTCTCTCTGTCAAATAAATAAATAAAATCTTAAAAAATGAATTTTAACATTCTATCTGGCAGTGACCAATATTTGACATTGAAACTCGTGTCATATAGAATGCAGTTATTTAAACAACTTCAAGGTACAATAACATGACAGTACAGGGACGTCTTTTGGAGCTCAAGAAATCCTTTATATCCACATAGGAATTTCTGCTTCTGTCATTTTAGGCTAATTATAATCATTGTGAACCAATCTTGTTTTTTTAAATTTGGTGATGCTCCTTTCATCAAATAATTGTCCTAACCTATTAAGAAGGTCCTTCTCTGTAAGTGAATATAGGTTAGATGAAGAAGGGAAGTTGGTAGAGCACAAGCAGCCTTTCTCTTGGCAATCAAAAGGGTGAATAGGCTGGATGAAGTGAAATAAAATAAGACTGAGCATTTGCTCTGTGGTAAGTAATAGAAATAGTATCTCACATGATCCTCACAGCAGCCCAATGATGAAAGTATTTAGTGCCCTCGTTTCTATAGTGAGGAAACAGGCTCAGAGGGGTTAAGTGACTTTTCAAGTCACACAACTGGTAAATACCAGAAAGGAGACTCAAATCCAGGTCTTTGTGATTCCATTTCCCATGCTCTTTCTCCTCCACCACATTGCCTCTGGCATGTTTTTCTGTCTCTGATGAGCCACAGAGTCCTTAGCATTACCTCAAAACTAACTGCTTACTTAGGTATGTCATACTTGGCTAATTCCCACTCCCCAGAGAACAGCCTTTTTCTTTGTTCTGTCAGTATAACAACGGTGCAAAGTTTAGGAAGTAGATTTTTTTAAGCTACTAAAATCTTACCACCTTAACAATACCATTTTAATTGTGTTTCCATGCATTCATACTTTTGTTTTATTTTAGTTTAGTTTTTATGGTGGTAACTATAAGCCACTATAGGTATATACCACTAGGTATAGCCACCAGGGTGCAAAGAAGCTCTCAGTTTCGGGGTCACAGAGACCCACGAGCTGACTCCATGCAACCCACGACAGGCTAGGGGGTACTACTAAACCAACCGGCTCTAAAGAAAGCACAACGCCATATATTTTTAAGTAACTGTAGTCCTACTTTACATGTAATTTTGTATCATTTATTTATTCACTCATTCAATGTCTATTTGCTGAATGTCTGCTATAGTACAAGCACCATCCTAGCAGCAAAAACTACAGCAAAGAACAACAAAGTCCCTGACCGCATTGAGATTACATATGCTGGAGGAGACAGATAAAAAACCAACATAAATAAGTAAAATATATTGTATGTTAGAGGGTAAGTGCTAAAGAGAGGTGGGGGGCGGGGGGGAAACAGGCAAAGGGGGTAGACATTTGGGTGAGGAGTACAGGTACAACTGAAATTTTAGATAGATTCCGGGAAACATTTGGCTGAAAAGTTAACAACTAAGTAAAGACCTGAAGGAAGGGAGAGTGGGAGCTGTGGCTATCTGTGTTGTGGCAGGCAGAATTCTAAGATGACCCCAAGACCCTATTTGCCCCTTAGTTTGATTTCCATGATTATGTTAAGTTACATGGCAAAAGGGATTTGTAGACATTAACCTTAAGATAGGAAGATTATGCCTATGGACCTAACCTAATCACACAAACTGCAGAGAAGCAGAGAGTTTTCTCCAGTCGGTAGCAAAAGAGAAAATCGGATTTAAGGCGTGAGAAGAACATAACACAAGGGAGAATCTCCAACACTGAGATGGAAGGAGCCACATGAAAGGATCTGAGGAAAGCTTCTAGGAGATGAGAGTGAAGCCCAGCCCACAGCCAGCAAGAATATGGCAACCCCTGTCGTACAACTGCCAAGAACTAAATTCTGCCAACAACTTGAATAAGCCTGGAAGCACATTCTTCCCAGAGTCCCCAGATAAGAGTCCAGCTGGCCTTCACTCTGATTTCAGTGTGTACGGAGCCAACTGAGCCACATATAGACAAGTGAGGACACAGAAGTAAAGGCATTGTTTCACACTTGTATTCCTAATGATAATGATATTTTCATTAGCTATACAATACTCTCATGTGTGCCACAATTTACTTAGACCTTCCCCTCTGATTAATTCTGTTGCTCAAGTCTTTTATTAGATACTGCTGCAATAAATACCTTCATACATATAGCATTTTCCCTTAGTTTGCTAATTTGGCATTCCAAGGATTATTATCTTATAATAGTATATGAGCCCCAATCTTCCTGGACCCTTGCAAGCATTGCATATTATCATTCTTTTTATTTTTCCTATTTTAATAAGTAAAAGGGTAACAACAACTAAAGATCTTTTCTATGAATACTTACAAGAATGACAATTTCTCCCAATCTGTTTCTTCATAGCACTTCTGTTTGCTGATTTTTGAAAGAAGTAGTGTTGTTTATTGAGATACTGACAGGAGAAGCAATCAATTGAAAGAAGTTCCAGACTTGATTTGGATCATAACTTGTTCTTCTTTAATCTCCTGGTGTTTGGGGTTCTTCACCGAGGAAATGAAGATGGAGTCCGGCATCATATCAAAAAAATATGTATGAAGCATTTACAGAAGTGCCTCTTTGCATTTCTTCCTATTAATCTACATCAACATATTTTCTTTTAAAACAAAAAAAAGTGTTGTATAGTATAAAGAACTCTATTGGATTAAGTAGACCTCAAACATCTTATTGGCATGCTGTGCAACCTTCAGTAAGTCACTTCAACTCTTTGTGGCTCAGTTTCTGCATCAAAACAATGAGAAACTTGAAATAATGCTTTGGTCAATTCCTGCATACTGTAAGTATCTATGATCTTATATAATAGGTCCTACCAAGTCAGACATGTGATCTGGTAAATGCGATCCTATGCACAGATATAATGGATCTACATTTGACCCCCAAATTATTTGTTTCTGACCAACTCTGTCAGAAACCCCCTTTCATAATTCCTATTACATCTTGTTTTTTTCTGTCATCTCTTCAAATAGTCACATTTTAGCTTCTACTTTTAAGACAGAAAATCAGACCCAAGGGTCTTCCTCTTCTCTACCAAAAATACCATCGATCAAAGAATTATAGATGTTGAAAATGTATATTTTACCACTGAAAAGCATAACTGCAATAAACAGCCTTTTGAAAAATTTAACTAAGTTCCAAAGGATTAAAACACAAATAAGCGAATGAGAAGAGTGATTTTATCACAGATTCAGAAGACACTTAAAAACTCACAATTGAATAATAAATGTTACTTTATTCCAATACATTTGATAAAAGAGATGGATGACTTTTAAGGAAAAAGTTCCCAAACTGGTTCTTAAAAAACAAAAAATGAGCAGACCAATACCCATATATAAAAGACTGAACAGGTATCAACAGAACATCAGTAAAGAAATCTAGCTAATTTTGTCTGTGAATTCTTTCAAACTTTTCAAAGGCAAGAAAAATTACCGTGCTTTTAAAAATGTTTCTTAACATAAAGAGCTATGGAAAACTTCCCATTTACTTTGAGGTTAGTGTAATCCTAATATCAAACATCAGAAAAGATCACAAAAGAAAACTATAGATCATTTTTTTATTCCTATAAATGTAAGAATCTTAAAAGAAACATGATTAGATTATATCAAGCAGAATAAAAATAGAACACTCTTTAATTATGAAGTGGGGTTTATTCCAGTAATTCAAGGATGGTTTAACAAGTTAATTACATTAGCAATTAAATGGACTTTGATGAAATTTAACATTATTTGTGTTACAAACCTTCCATAAATACAATACAGAAGGAAATTCCTAAACATCATTGAGTTTTTTAAAAACCAGAATTTAGTAGCAAACATTATACCTACTGGTGAAATTTATTCAAATGCTATAAAATTTATTCAAATATTTATTCAAATGTTATAACCAAGATAAAGATGAAGCTTATCTTTATCGGTTTTCAATATTGGATTAGAGATTTTAGTCAATCAATGGGAAAATAAAAATAAATAAGAATATATACTGGAAAGGAAAAAGTGTTATCATTATTTGCAAATGATATAATTATTTACCCAAGGGCAGGCACCATGTCTCTTCTTATTTAACATTATATCCTCAGTGCCCAATACTTGGGAACATAACGGGAGTTGAAATAGTTATTGAACAAGAAATCAAAATATGGATTAACTAAAATTGTTTAAAAATAATAGAATGATAGAAAAAGGTAAGCAATTTTGAGATTAACACATGAAAATCTATGGTATTCATTTAAAGCAACAATAGCTGGAATGAAATTAAGAAATGTACAGTTTTCTATAGAGAAAACTATGAATTAAAATTTGAATATCTTTGGAGATATTCAGGTTTCTAGATAAGAAGACTCAAATAATTAAGAACGTGAATTGTCTCCAAATTTAATCTAAAATTTTATAGACTATAAAAATTTCAGTGAAATTTTTTTCAAAGTTGAAAATTGACTCAAATTTCATTTCAAATATTATAGTTGGGAGCCACAAAAAGAACATAAGATAGAGAAGACCAAGAAGTGAGGACATTTGCCATTAAAAATATCAAAATGTCCTACAAAACTAATATAATCTTTAAAGTGTAGTACAGGTCCAGCAATGGGCATGGCTATTAGGGAGCTAAAATAGAGAATCTAGAAATGGATCCACAGATATATAAGAAGGTAAAATATGATACAGATGTAATATGAGCTTGGTTAGGAAAAAACTGCCAGGAGTCACTTTAATAATTTTCATTTTACAAAAAAATAAATTGATATCCATATCTCAATATAAACAAAATTATATTCAAAGTTAAAATTCAGTCATTAGAAATTTGATAAAAGGAATAGAAAAACATGTTGCAGAATATTTTAGAATGAGGAAGTTTTATTTATTTATTTATTTAAAAGATTTTATTTATTTATTTGACAGAGAGAGAGAAAGAGAGCACAAGCAGGGGGGAGGGACAGAGGGAGAAGCAGACTCCCCACTGAGCAGGGAGCCCGATGTGGGGCTCCATCCCAGGACCCTGGGATCATGACATCACGACTTGAGCTGAAGGCAGATGCTTAACCAGTTGAGCTACCCAGGCACCCCTGTTTTTCCTAAACATGATATATACTTGAGAAATTTGACTACACAAGGATTAAAATTTTTGCAAATAAAAGTAAATAATTAAGAGCAAATAAAATAAGAGAATAAAATCAAACATATTTAAACAAATATTTTTACTGTAGATAGATTTATTAAAATGACAAACATCTCAAAGGGGAAAAAAATGGGTATAGATTTCCAGTTAGGCATCACAGCCTAAATGTATACATTTATCTTGGTTCCCTTCAGGAATTCCAGTATAATGACAGTAAAGGAATGATAAAGTATAGACCCGAAGACAAAAAGAATAACAGAGGAGATAATACAAGTGGGAGATGTCCATTACATTTTTAAAAATCTTAGTGTAGAGAACAGAAAATTGAGTGACTCTGGTGCCTTACTAATGGCCCACAGTTCCGTAAGCAAACCGATGCCCTATCCCTACATATGGCTTTCAGTTAGATTCTGGCGCCTGATTCCAAAATATAAAGATCACAAGATACATGTGGAAAGCCTCCAGAATGAAGGACAGAAAGCAAAATTAACACAGAAGGAAAGCTGTAACACAAGGAGAAAAAGAAAGCTTAAAAATATAATATCTTCGTAACAATAAGAGAAGACATGACATCCATGAAGAAAAAAGAAAGGGACATTATAAAAAGAGAGAACGCAGGGAATAAAAAAGAAACACTAGAACATAATAATAGCTAAAATAAAACATCCAGTAAAAACTGAAACATCTCAGAGTCCAGAAAGTCTAAAAAAATCTCCTAGAAAAAAGAACAATAAGCTAATGAGAGATAATGGGAACTAACATAATGAGAAATCAGAGGAATAATTTAAGAGATCTAACCAATAAGAGTTTCAGAAAGAGAGTGAGAAAGTGTGTGTGTCTGAAAAACAGAGACCAACAACAGAAACTACCAAAGAAATAATACAAAAAATTTCCTAAAACCAATGGACACAAATTTACTTAAAGGCTATTCCTACCGATCAGTCCAAGTAATGCAAAAGGGTTTGAAAATACATCAAGAAATTTTAGTGTCTTAAGAATAAAGAAAAGATTCTGAAAACTTCCAGAAAGAAAAACAAAAACACAATAGATCAAGAATCAGAACAGACTGGACTCTCCAGCACCACCATGAATGCTACAAACATGGAGAAAAATACCCTTAAAAATCTGAAGGGGAAAAAATGGTTTCCAACCGAAAATTATATATAGAAGTAAATTCTCAAATATGAAAGGAAAAAAATAACCCACCTTTTAGAAATACAAGTTTTTTTTTTTTTAAGATTTTATTTATTATTTATTTGACAGAGAGAGACACACAGAGAGAGGGAACACAAGCAGGGGGAGTGGGAGAGGGAGAAGCAGGCTTCCCATGGGGCAGGGAGCCTGATGCGGGGCTCAATCCCAGGACCCTGGAATCATGACCCGAGCCAAAAGCAGACGCTTAATGACTGAGCCACCCAGGCGCCCCAGAAATACAAGTTTTCAAAAATAAAATGGTTTCACATACTCTTTGTCAGTATTATACTGGAGTTATGTCCTATAGCAAAATTAGGGAAAAGGATGAAATGAGGTCCAGGAAAATGGGCTGAAACACAAGGGACCTACAAAAGGAATTTCAGAATAGCAAGAAGTCATAGGACGTTTCTGCAGCAGGTTAAACATCAACTACTTGAGATTGGAGCAAGATGATAGAGACATATTTTTTTTAAAGATTTTATTTATTTATTTGACAGAGACATAGCAAGAGAGGGAACACAAGCAGGGGAGTGGGAGAGGAAGAAGCAGGCTTCCCGCCAAGCAGGGAGCCCAATGTGGGGCTCAATCTCAGGACCCTGGGACCATGACCTGAGCCGGAGGCAGACGCTTGATGACTGAGCCACCCAGGTGCCCCAGTGGAGACATATTTTTTAAAAAGGAAATTACAGATCACCTAAAGTGTTCAAACCATTAAGAGTTTTATCACTCTGGCAGAGAATTTGGTTATAGAGACTTCTGTACATAGAAAATTAAGCAAACCCCCAAAGGAGGTAATTAACTACAGGGAAAACAAAAAGTCGAACCAGAAAGAAAATCTAAACTATGTACAATACTTACTGAGTTGTGGGTAATATTTAGGCAATATTGATGTAAAAGTGAATATAAATTTAGCCCAGATTTATTATATATCTATACTAAAAGGATGATCAAAGAGAACTGAATGGGTCTGTAGAGACAGGGTGGAATGGGGGAATGTGGAACAAGACCTAAATCTTCCTCTTACCTCATAGGAAATTGAGAATAATTCCTGAAATTAAAAAATGAAGAAGTAGTAAAGAAGCATATAATTCAGAAACATAAAATTAAATAAATTAAATATTAGAAGAAACCATTTAAAAAGTTGAGCACAGTTACCTTTGCATACCAGGTTGGGGAGGGGAAGAAAGATAGAGAAATTCTATTTTTTGCTAATAATCCTTGTTGTCATAGTGGAATTTTTAAACTGTGCATATGTATCATTTTGCTAAAAAGTAAAATAAATAGTCAAAAGATATGAACTAGAAAAGCAAATTTGAAAGATTAATAAGCATATGAAAAGATGCAAAACAATAAATAATCAAGTATTCAAATCTAAACAAGGAAATGTTTTTCACCTATTGGTAACAATTTACAAAATTTATAATATCAAGAGTTAGTAAAATGCAGAAAAATGAGCACTCTTACAAAATGCTGGTAGAAATATATAAATCAGCCTACTTCTGAAAGAAAAATGGCAATTTATATCAAAATTTTAAAACATGACTTTGATCCAGCAAATCTGTTTCTAAGGAAATCATGAGAAAACTTTCAAAAATATGAATAGAAAGACATTTATTAAAGCATTGCTTATAATAGTGAATCTGGGAACCAAGCTAAATATTCATTCCATAGAGCATTTTTAAAATTAAGAGCATTTGTAAAATAGAAACTAGGCACAATTAAAATGATATGTGGATTCACATTTATTGTCATGGAAAAGTGTTGGCAATATACTAAATTTTATGAAAAATGCAGGTAATAATCAGGTAATATCTCAATATTTAAATTTATTATAATTATTTTAGTTTCTAGAAGGCCCCTTCCTCCTCCATTATATTTTCTTTTAAAAGTTTTCTAACTATTCTGTTTATTCCATTAGAATAACTTTAGAATTATTTTTTATCACACTCCTAAGTATAATGTATGATTCCATTTATCCCCAAACTAACTGTTCATCCATCCATCCATCTTTCTACCTACTAACCTATCTACTTACTAATATAGAGTGCAGGATTATGTCTGAGGAGCAAGACAAAGAAGAGATATTTGCTTCCTGTTTTCTAACTTCTTCAATTGTCTTAATATTTCTTTTTACAATGATAAAAAATTATTTTTGGAATCCTCTCCAAAAACAAAATTATTATCACTTAATTAAAACAAAACACAATGGGTATTTGAAGATGGAGGCCTCTTGCTCCCTCATTTCAAACTATGTAACAAAGCTACAATAATCAAAACAGTATGGTATTGGCATAAAGACAGACACATAGATCAATGGAATGACAAGCCCAGATACAAACCCACACAAATATGGTCAATTAACTTACAATGAAGGAGGCAAGAATATACAATGGGAAAAGATAGTCTATTTATTTATATATTTATTTTTAATTTTTAATTTTAATATATTCAATATTAATAAATATTTATATATTTATATTTATATAGCGTTGGGAGAACTGGACAGCCACATACATATGAATGAAAACTGATCATCATCTTACACCATATACAAAAATGAACTCAGAATGGATTAAAGACTTAAATGTAAGACCTGAAACCATGAAACTTCTAGAAGAAAACATAGGAAGTAAACTCCTTGACATCAGTCTTGGCAATGAATTTTTGGATCTGACTCCAAAAGCAAAGACAACAAAAGCAAAAATAAACAAGTGGGACTACATCAAACTAAAAGGCTTTCACACAGCAAAGAAACTCATCAACTGAATGAAAAGGCAACCTAGTGAATGGGGAAAGATATGTGCAAATGATATATCTGTTAAGGAGTTAATATCCAAAAATATATAAAGAATTCATACAACTCAGGGGCGCCGGGGTGGCTCAGTTGGTTAAGCGAGTGCCTTTGGCTCAGGTCTTGATCCTGGAGTCCCGGGATCGAGTCCCACATCGGGCTCCCTGCTCAGCGGGGAGTCTGCTTCTCCCTCTGACCCTCCTCCCTCTCATGCTCTCTATCTCTCATTCTCTCTCTCTCAAATAAATAAATAAAATCTTTAAAAAAAATAAAAAAAGACCTATGAGCATCTAAAAAAAAAAAGAATTCATACAACTCAATAGAAAAAAAAAATCAGATTAAAAGTGGGTAGAAGATCTGAATAGACATTTTTCCAAGGAAAACATACAGATGGTCAACAGGTACATGAAAAGATGGCCAACATCACTCTTTAAGTGTTTATTTATTTATTTGACAGAGAGAGAGAGAGAGAGCACAAGCAGGGGGAGGAGCAGACCGAGGGAGACAGAGAAGCAGGCCCCACGTGGAGCAAGGAGCCCAATGTGGGGCTCAATCCCAGGACTCTGGGATCATGACCTGAGCTGAAGGCAGACACTTAACTGACTGAGCCACTCAGGTCCCCCACTAGCATAGGTTATTTTAAAAACCTCTGCTAATTTGATAAGTTAAAATTAATTTATATTTTTGGCTTTTTTTTTTTATTGCCAGTAGGGATGAATTTGTTTTCATATTTTTACTGTCATCTGTATTTCCTCTACTCTTTTTTATATACTGAGTAATTTTGGATTATATCATGGATACTATGATTGTCATACTATAGAGACTCTTGTGTTCTTCCAGAGAGTGTTGACTTCCTGGGGCTCCCGGGTGGTTCAGTCGGTTAAGTGTCTGCCTTCTGCTCAGGTCATGGTCCCAGGGTCCTGAGATCGAGCCCCACATCGGGCTCCCTGCTCAGCGGGAAGCCTGCTTCTCCCTCTCCCACTCCCCCTGCTTGTGTTCCGTCTCTCGCTCACTCTCTGCCAAATAAATACATGAAATCTTAAAAAAAAAAGAAGAAAGAAAGAAAGAAAGAGTGTTGACTTCTTTAAGCAGGCAATTAACATGGCCTCAAACTGCAACTCTGTCCTTGGGCTGTAACTTAAATCACAGTCCAGTTATTTAGCCTTAACTAGTTGGCTTATAATCTGTTTTGTGCATGCACGGTTCAAAAGTCAACCAGATATCTGGGTAAAGTTATGCACAGAACTTAAGGCTTCCTTCCCTGGTTCTCTCCTTTCTAATATTCCCCCTAACCCTCACTTTCTAGCACCTATGGTTGCCTTGAACTCTGTTTACTGGTTATTCGAGAAAGATCAATTCCAGCTGTTATATTTGCATTTTAGCCAACCTGAATGGCACAGACTAGGACCTGTCTTTTGGTTAAAAACCATACATACAGAGATACACACAAAAGGAAGAAAAATCACCAAGTGCTATTCTCTTTTTCCAGATATGAACTTACCTTTAAAATCTGCCTGTTTGTTTACTCTTAAGCCTTTAGATTGTTACTTTTTATATTTTTATTTTGGAATTTATAGTTGTTATCTGTAGAAAAGTAGTCTGATATTAGCTTACTTGGACATTACTAGAAGAAAACCCCCAGGACTACAGATCATTAATTTTCACTTCCACAAAGGTTTTCTTCCTCTTCTTTTAAAAAAATATTTTTTTAAGATGTGATAATTCCCAAGCATACCTCAAGAAAGCTAAGTTTCTCAAAATTCCAATCCTTCTCTTTGAACATATTTGGGGAATATGTCCTATAAAAGTTGCTTCCGGTGACTAGAGCTGTGTAGTTAGCTTCAAGCATACACAGAAAATGCACCTGAGCTCATACTGAACGAGATAACGATGGCACTGGGGGACTACAGTGCCTGGGAACCAATTAAATCTGAGGTAGGAAAGGGATTTTCTTCAACTGGCTAATGGAGACCATAAGCAGAGGCTCTGACCACAGAGAATTCAATGCTGGCTTCACACTTTCTTCTTGAATTTGAACAAGGATCAATGACTGGGAGGACTAATCTAATCTGACTCCTTGATGGCTTTTCCATTTGCACTACTTCATGCTTAGCAATAATCACTCATCTATGATTCCCCGGCACAAGGAAATATGATACTTTGCAGCTAACAGGTATTTGTCAAGATTTCCATATTCCTTTTCACCTTGAAAGGATGTTAGAACTTATGTTTTTTGTTTTTTTTTTAACTCATCACTTTATTTATTAGAAACCCATAGTCCAAAATGGGGAAGAACCACCTAGGATAACCTAGGAAAGGGCAAAGCTGTAACTAGAATGCAGTTAAGTTGATTCTCATTCTTGCAGGCTGACTCAGCTACACATTCAGTGCTTCTTAGATACTGTGTTATATGGCATGTCCTCAACCTTTCTCAAGGTTAGACTCTACAGTGTTCTGAGTGGACAAAAACAGTTTGTTCAGTGATGTGATCACAATCTCCTGAATTCAGCAGTATGACAGTGTGATCATTGCATTTAATGGTTGGCTGTTCTCCAAAATCAGTTGGCAAGTAAGGGCATGTGGTCTCTCTTATAACTCTCTCTTATAACTCTGCTCTCCTGGCCTCCCCATCTTCTTCTTTCCCATTCCCATCTATGTGGCTCTGCGCTCTTAATCTGTGTGTATTTCATAGGATTCAGATGCAAAGGGACTAGTCAAGATGTAAGTCAAATTGCAAAAGGATCTGGCCGGGCCAAAGTCAGGTTGGGTCTGAATGATAAACTTCCTTCCCTGTGAAGTGTTTTGGTTTTTCATATGCAATAATTTCAATCATTTCCTTGTCGTCTAAAAATACAAGAACATGTTTTTACTCATCAGCCTTCCTCAATCATGCTACAGGAAATGGAACTGAGACATTCAGGGAAGAAAAGCTTCTCCATGTTCAGAAATCCTTCCTTAAGACTCAGCTACCAGCTAGGTGGGACATCAAAGTCCTCAGCATGGAAAAGTCAGAGTAGATGTAGTTTCACATTTTAAGAGTTGAAAAAAAAAAATAATAAAATAAATAAATAAATAAAAACCCCTGCCTGTCTTCAATAGCCTGTAAGATCTCTCTTGTCTCCAGGCAGGGGAGACTCCTTAGGTGTTACCCACTCTATCATAGCATTCCTCATCTCTTCTTTTATCTTGTGCCCTTCTCCTCTTTCCAAGATCATAAATCAACAGAGACAGGTCCTCATTCTTCTTTAAAAGAAAAGGGAGAAAGTCTCAACTTCTCCTATTCCGTGGCAAAGTGAACAACCTGATAAATTGAACTACCTGCTTCTCAGGTAAAAACTGGAAAGATTTTAAAGCCCAAGTGGGCAATCTGCAGCCAGGAACCTCTGCAGCACCAGGACAAAGTCTTTTTCATGCTCCTCTCCAGGAAGGAAGCCCATGTGGTAAAATGGCAGATTGGTTCAAGAGACTTCAGATTCCAGAGAGGGGTCAGAGTCAAATCCAAGACTGTGTGACAGCTGAAATTGTCCATGATTTACTAATTGCTGAAGGCAGTGACCAGGCCATAAGGAGCAAAGGCCAAAGGGAAGGCTTGGTACCCACTGCTGGCATTAGGTTTCTGTCTAGAGGAGAAGACAGAAGACTGAAGAACATTTGGAACTAATTAGCAGGAGTAAGAAAACTTAAGGCTAAGAGGTGGGGGTGGGGTCAGGACTGTACTGTTCCTTAAAATAAAAAAATAGTTGGTCAACTTCACCAAAGGCTCTGCTTCTCTTTATCTTTCTTGTCCTCAACATAACTTATACATAGCTGATTAAAGTAGAGCCTCATCTCTCAGCTTCCTGCAATATTAAGAATCTTATCTGCAGAATAAAACAGCTTAAAAAAATGAAAGGAATCGGCAGATATTACTGTTTTCCTTACGGGTGGTCTGAATCCGGGAATGTGGGAGATGTTAAGGAAAGGGTTGAATTTTAGAGTCAGACCGACCTGAACTCAAATCTTCACTACCTACAAGCTATGTGACCCTGAGAAAGTTAGGTATCTTCACTGAACTTCTGTCTTCTCATCTGCAAGTCAGTCAATACCACTTCCTTCACAGGGCTGACATGAGGATAAAATGAGATAAAATATGAAAAGGCCTCCCATTGTGCTCAGCACACAGCTGAGCTCATTAACTTTTCTTTCTGCCTATAAAAAACATTACAAATACAATAAAAGTCATGTTTATCATTTCTGTCATCCCAGAAATCAAGGCATACAACGAAGCCACAGTACTTAAAACAGTGTGGCACTGTTTCGAGAACAGGCAGGTAGATCAATGGTATAGAATGGGAATCAAAAAGATTGTCTTATGCACAGGCAAAAATAAAATCGAGTTGAATTAAAGGCCCATATTTAGGAAAATAATTCTAATTTTATGCCAAGATAATGAAGGACAATAACAAGATGCTGGAGTTGAGGAGAGTTTCTTAAAATCAGTTATATGCAGCAAAAATAGAAAAAGAATGAAATTTGAAAATGAACAAAGGTAAAAGCTGACAATCTGGGAGGAAATAGTCACAGCTGTAAAATATTCAGATACAAAACAGACCAAGGATAAACATCTAAAGCTTTCAAATAATTCTTACATATCTATTTAAAAAGTCTAAAAGCCCAATGATATAGTTTATGGGATGCAAACAGGTAATTACAGAAGATGAAATCAGAATTGCCCTATGAAAAATGGATCTGCCTCATTAGTAATCAGAAAATATAAATTAAAATAGCAATGAATTACCGTTATGCTACCAGTTTGACAAAGATTAAAAAGTTTGATAATATCAAGTGTACACAAGCAAGGGCAGGGCTGGGGGTGGGGAGAGTAAAATTAAACGTAGCTGCTCATGACCTTGAAATTAGTACAATCAATCTGAAGGGCAAGATGGTGGTATCTATTAGATTACCCCACAATTTCTTTCTACATATCTATTCTGGATAAAGACTTGCACATACACACAAAAGATATAATGTAATATTGTTTGTAATATGAAAAAAATTTTTTAATACTTATCCACAGAGAAACAGATGAAAGCAATTCCATGAACACAAAGAATTACTATAAAATGTTCAAAGGAATCAAGTAGATTTCCACATATTAACATGAATCACTCACAAAAATAATGAGAAACCAGTATTTTATATTTCTTCCAATACATAGATACGTATGAAAATTATAAAGAATTTTGGAAAGTCTTTCATTAGACAAATTCATCAGAGTATACTCTTAGCACTGTTTGGTGGGAGGACATCAATATGGAGACAGGAGATTTCAGGAGACTATAGCTTCTTCTATAATGGTCTAAAAGTTTTAAGTTACAACTGATTTATTGTTTGCATAAATTTAAAAATCAATACATAAAAATACTTTAAAAAGATGCAAATATCCCAAAAATGTTGACAGGGATTCATTTTGAGAAGGCAAGGAGAGAGTATGGATTATTGTTTCTTCTTTGAACATCCTTATACCTTAAAAAAAATTTCCCAAAGAGGAAAATGATCACCATCTTTTATGAGTATCATTGTATAATGATACTCATAAAATCCCTGATAATGGCACTAGACACCAAGCTAAACTGGTTTAGCAAAAACTGTTCTTGCCCAGTTTTGCAAGTACGATCTCATTTAACTCTGTGTTAACCCTGTGAAGTAGGTAGATACCTACTATTGATAGATAAGGAAACTGAGGCTCCAAGAAGCTAGGCAATTTACCCAAGCTCATGCAACTACAAAGTCACAGAGCCAATAGTCCATCATATGTCTTTGAATACCAAAAATAATACTTCTCTCACCATATTAAAGTTACCTTAACACAAGTATTACATGTTTTTTTCACAAATTATAAAGTTGCTTCACTATGAAATGAATTTGAAATCTAGGGAAGAGATAAATAAAAACAAGTGCTAAAAATATGTAAACATTTTAAAGACATTTGTACATTTAAATATAGGAGTTAGATTAACCTATTTAGGAGAAGAATATTACTGATCCCCAATAAGGCTAGTGTATAGAAAAGCCATTTGCACAAAAAGGAAATATCCTTTGTTCAAACATAATATTCTTACACAGTGTGATAAAGCAGCATGGGATTCCACAGAACCAACTGTTAGCTAGAACTGTATTAGTAGGATTTCAACTTAAACTAGCCCAAGACAATGAGAATTTATTGCCTTACATAACTAGTTTCAGGAACATCTGCATCCAGGGGTTTCAAAGACGTTATTAAATCTCAGTCTCTCTTTTTCTCTCCTTTTCTCTGTGTTGTCTTTATTTTTAAGTATGCTCTAGGCAAGTGGTAAATATATGTAACTTTCAAGTTCTCAAGTTTCCATGAATATACTTCTTGCAATCTCAAGAAAAAAAGAGACCCTCTTTCCCTCAATGTGAATCTCTGAGAAATAAGTTGGCCATACCACAGCAATCTCTGTATCTAGACCTGAATCTTTATTACCTCCCTTTAGCCCCAGGAATGATGGGGCTAAATCCCGAAGGGATTGAATTGGATTATTGTAGAATGGGTAAAGAGAGATTGAATTGGATTGTTGTAGAATGGGTAAAGAGAGATGAACCAACCAAAGAGTTCTGGGCAAACAAAAAACATATGAATACAATATAGTCACTGCTTTGATGGTATTAGAGGTGTGTGGACACTGAAAAGCCAGCAAGCTAACCTACGGAAGAGGGGAGACATTCACAAACAGCTACCTCATAGGGTTCCCCTGAGGATAAACAATAGTTGGAGAGAAAATGTACCTAACACAGTTAGCAGATAGAAAGTGTCTTATATATTTGTTTACTAATTGATTAATCAAAGGTAGGTGCTTCCGAGTTACTTCTACCTTCTCATCCCAGAGACTTTATCAGTTACCAAGTCCAGTGGAATAATACAGCAATTCTATTGAATGTGAAATAGAATCGGGAGCCCATTTCCAGTCATCCTTTGTAAGTCTACTGAAAGCAGGGGGCTGTGTGACCTGGGAGTCTTCACAACCACAGTAACAAAAACCATAGTAACTAACGTTTATTGCACACCAACCATGTGCCAAGTGGTCTGCTAAGTGTATAACATGCATTTTCTCATGTAATCTTCGCTATAACTAATGAAGTAGGTATTATTATCATTTCCATTTTACAGATGAAGAAACAGATGTAGCGAGGCCAAGTAATTTGCCCAAGGTCAAGAGAGTGACAAGGCTTGGACTCCCACTTGGTTGTGTTTGACTAGAGAGCCTGAGCTCTTAACCATTCATTGTTCTGTCTCACACTGCCCTGCGCGGCCTCATAATACCCTGAGGAGAAGACTCAACATGAAATAGCATTTGGCTGCATTCCAATCAGTCAACACATTCATCACTAGATGCACAAAGAGAGAGGTAGGTTGGATTCCCTGTGAACAAAACAATTCAGGCATATACATGCACTGACCTCTAACTCAATTTGGAGATTTAGAATCTCCATCTTGAAGACTTCCCTAACATCTCAGCTGCTGTATTTAATGGGACCTTTTGTCGATGTGGTCAAGAGGAATCAAAGAGAATTTATCTTTTTAGTTTCTTTTCCTTTCATTTAAAAAATTATTTAACCATAGTGGTTCTGGAGTTATTTCTTGTTGGCAAAATTATGGAGCTGCGTACTGATTCAGAGACGTGTTGGGACACTGGGCACAGATGGCTTTAATTATTTGGGCAGCCATTGACAGATGTGACGGTCTAGGTTTCTGCTGCCTTGGACAGGTGTAAGCTATAGGATTGACCCAGAGGGAGTTGTGGAGAGCCAGAATTGGATAGAGCCCTGTGATGGCCCTTTATTTGGTCTTACTCCACCCCTACGTACATAGTTATCATATTTCTTTGCCTCAGGGCATGGTCAAGTCAGTCAAAACCATCAAACCAAGTTTGTGTGCAGAAAAGAAACTCTCAAAGAGAGAAATACACTGTTAGCAATTGGTCCCAAACTCTGCTCGATATTTTTACTCAGAAACCCTTCTTTTCATTAATCATGGTTTCATAATCAAAAGGATCTATGTATATATCCTTCCTTCTGGATCATAACAAGCATGTTCACTTCTCTGATTATAGTCCACACAAATAATTTCGAAGACCTGAATGTCAGCCTGTGAAAACCGTCGTAATTTTGTTCAGTGAATTTATTGAGTAAGTTATGAAGAATAGGAAGATAAAGTTGACATATTCCCTGCTTATTTAAGAAGCTATTGAGCATTTAGGAGGGGGCTTCTGACCTTTGAGCTAATAAGAATAAGAGACAGCACTTACTGTGTCAAGCCACTGTTCTAGGTTCTAGAGATGCAGTAGTGATCAAAATAGCCATTTTCCCCATGGAGCTTCCATTCTAACTGGGTATATGGATGATTAAAAACCCATTTCTTTCTCTCTCCATATATGTATATACATACATACACATATTGTGTGTACACATATATATGTATTACATGGGGTGGATTGTGGTATACTAACTTTTACAACAGATTATATCTAAGAAATTATGTCTAGCTGTGTATGTGAATTCAACAGGAACTCTGTAGAGGAAAAACTATTTAAGCAGGGCTGAATATAAGGGAGAGATCACCAAGTGGAAAAGTAGAAGAAAGTATTCTAGGTCCTCATAATTCTTCTTTTGAAAAAGCAGGGTTCTGACTTAGTACCTATAATGGGTTGAAATGTGTCTCCCTAAATTCATGCGTGGAAAGCCCAACCCCCAATACCTCAGAATGTAAGCATATTTTGAAGTAAGATCTTTAAAGAAGGAATTGAATTAAAATGAGACCATTGGGAGCTTTGCGCAGTGGCAGTATCGTAGTCATTGGGTTTATCCGAGGCACGATTATTGCTAATTGAAAATGAGACCACTGGGGAGGGACCTAATTCAATAGGACTGGTGTCCTTAGTAACAAACTATAGAAATGATCCCTGTGTCCTTAGAAGACGAAGAGGTGCCCTGGATACTTGACAGAGAAAGGGCCATGTGAGGACACAGTGACAATGGGGCCATCTGCAAGTCAGAGAGAGAGAGAGACAGCCCTCAGGAGAAACCATCAACCCTGCCAGCGCCCTGGATCTTGGATTGCCAGCCTCCAGAACTGTGAGAAAATAAGTAAATAAATCTGTTGCTTAAGCCCCTCAGTCTGTGTGTGTCATTTTGTTACAGCAGCCCCACCAAACTAATACAGCACCTGATGTTCAGATTGGAAGAACGGTGTATACCTAGTACACAGAAAGCTTTCAAATATCGACCAAATCAAAATGTCTGTGAGTTGCAGAGCTGACCCATACTGAACATTTAACATGTGTGACAATCTAATTTAATCCAGCAACACTATGATGTAGATATTATGATTCTTATTTTACTTATGAGGAAACTGGGACTTGGCATGGTTCACTAAGGTACCCAGCGTCACGTGGCTGGTAAGTCAGCCTGTGTTTGAACCCAGACATGTGTGATCTGACGGCACTTAGCTCCAGCACTCTGAGGAGCTGAAGGAGGAGAAGGAAGTCCAACTCATGGAGGGCCTTGGTTATAGCTACAGAAGCTGACTATTCAAGGAACCAAAAATGCACGTCAGTACCCAGAAAACCTGTTATGCAATTACCTGTATTTACTCAGACCAACTCTCAAGATAATCACAATCCATGCATACAACTCATCACCCAGTACCTCATGTAGGCACGGCCCTCCCAACCACTAATCTCCCCCTTGTATAACACACACACACACACACACACACACACACACACACACTCACACTCACACACTCCCACTCACCCCAAACTCCTCAGACAATACAACTTTTTAAGAAGTCCTTTGAAGAATGCCTTAAAGGATTTGAATCAATAATCTCCTCAGATCTAAAACCGGAGCTCCCCAGTTTGCTTTTTAATGATATCTCCCAGCTTGGCAATCACAACCAGTTCTTACTGTTCGCTCCTACCTAGTCTACTCCATTCTTCCTTCAGCCCACAGAGCATGTTTTTTTTTTTTTTTTTTCTTAAATAAAGAAACAGACATGGAATTAAGTCTCAGTGTCCCATGTGCTTCATTATCCTGGCTTGTTGGGAATGTGTTAAACATACAATGTGAGTTTTCGTAAGTAGCAGAAAAGGATCAAAGGAACCTACTTTACCAAAGGTTTTTCTTCTCTCTCTCTCTCTCTCTCTCTTTTTTTTTTTTAAGTAAGGTTTGGGTGATTCAGATCACACTAGGTAGTTGAGCTGATAAGATATGGAAGGAGAGGTCTCCAGCAGTAGTTTTTATTTCAAGAAAAGAAAACTTTTTAAGTCATAAATGTTCTTAGGTGCCTTTTTTTTTTTTCAGTTGAATTGCAAACCTGGAATTAGAAGACGTTTTGAAAAAATATGCTTGATGTTAACCCTAGGTAGTTATATAAATAGAGTGAATTGAATGAAGTTATATAGCCCAAAGATTATACTTTGCTATGCTGCTGAGATTTTTACATACCAAAAACTTTAAAACTTTAAATGGACTACTTAAAATTAAACACACACACATACATCTCCCTTAATAACATTTTCATGTTGCTCTTCTGTAAAACTGTACAGTGTTTGTTCCTATGTGCAGTAAGCAAGAGACCTTGGATTGGGAGGATTTGAATAAATCACCCTGAGATGAGATATAATGTGAAATGTGACTTTCCTGGGGAAACAAACTTGCTTATTTGATCTTATCTTTGCAATACAGAGGGATCTTGTTTCTCAACTTTTGGATGTCCCTAAGCTATTTGGATTTCTAAAGACAAGACCAAAATCCATTAAGATCTCAAACTGACTCAAGAGTACACATTTGTAATCATGATTCATAAGAATCTGGTTTATACAGGACTCTGAGACATTTTTCTCAGTAATACTTTTTAAAAAATGTTTTCAAAATCCAGTTTTGCTGAATAAAAATCTGTTTCTTCTGTTCTTTAATTTTGCAGCTACTATTGTGGTGTCACTACTATATGTCTATTCTTATGTTAACATCATACTGTCTTGATGGCTGTAGTTTTATAAGAAGTCTTGAGATCAGCTACTGTAAGCCCTCCAACTTCTTTCAAATTGCTTTGGCTATTCTGTTTTCTGCATTTCCATGTAAATTTTAAGTCAATCATAGAACTAATTTGTTTTTTTTTTTAAGTCTGCCAGGATTTTGATTGGGATTTCATTGACTCTACTGACCAACTTTGAGAAATTCACATAATAATAATAATATTGAATCTTCTGATACGAAGATGGTAGATCTCTCCTTGATTTTGTTATTTAATTGATCTCGGCAATGTTTTGTAGGTCTCAGTATATAGATCTTTCTTTTTTTAAAGATTTATTTATTTTAGAGAGGGAGAGCACGCGTGTGCAATCACGAGCGGGGGAGGAGCACAGGGAGAGAATCTTTAAGCAGACTTCCCACTGAGCATGGAGCCTGATGATGCGGGGCTTGATCCCATGACCCATGAGATCATGACCTGAGCCAAAACCAAGAGTCTCCCACCTAACTGACTGAGCCACCCAGGCTCCCCTCAGTATATAGATTTTGAACATATTTGTTAATTTTATCTGTAAGTATTTCATATATAAAATCAATTTTAATTGCTATATAATATTCCACTGAGCTAAAGGGCTATTATTACTCAACCATTCTACCTAATGTTGACTATACAGGTGATTTACAGTTTTTATTCTAATATAAGTAACATGGTGATAAACATTTGTGCATAAATCACTTTTTGTATTTAAAATTAGTTTCTTTATATAAATTTCCAGAAGAGAAGTTACTGGGTCAAAGGCCGTGCACATTTTTCAGGTTCTTGATACATACTGAGTAACTTTTTTCTTAAAGATGAATTACAAACATCTTTTTCAGATATTCCACTTTTTTCTCTTTTGTGGCCTAGGCAAACAGTCATTATTATACAATCTCCAAGAAACACAGAGAAAGGAAAAAAGATTTTTAAATCCCTTATGAAGAGAAATAGAACACATCAATTTTTCTATCACCTTGCTCTACAGTTGAATATAAGATCAAGCCAAGCTGTTACAGATGATGCCTTGGTTTTGGTTGGATTATTTCTAGTAAGTAACTCTTCCTGGGCCTCATCTATAGAATAAGATTGTTGGATGTATCAGTGCTTTTCAAACAGTGCTCTGAACAACCTCAGAGTTATGGAGGGGGAAGCTTTGTGATGAGCATCTGAGCTGACCAGCTCTGAGCTTCCTTGCATCTCTCCATGTAGAGAAACTCCTTTTGTCAGTTTTGCATAATGTGATTCTTTTTCAGATTTGTTTTAAAAATAGGAATCCAGTAATAAAAACAATTGGGAAAACCACTGACCTAGAGGGACTCTAATGTATTTTTCAGTGAACCATTTTATTTGAAGCTACACCATCTTCTAGCAGACTTGTCTACATATGAAGCCCTGGGGAAGCTAGGCAGCCATGACACCAAACATGTCACAAAACACCCTTAGTTCACAGAACACAACTAGTTCTGGACCAGTCTCAAAAGAGACTGGAATCAAAATTCAGATGCAAATGGAGATTTCTGGGTACCTACTAACAGGGCAGGTGCCCTGACTGCATTCTAACATACATTCTCTTATCAAATCCTCAAAAGAGATGCATGTGAGTACCACCATTTTGAAAATGAGAAAAGGAGGGCTCAGCTTAGTGAGTCCTAGACTTGAGACTTGAACTCAAGTCACCGGACCCTTTAGTCACACCCCACAAGTATCCCAGAGCCTGGTTTGAGATTGGGCAACAGACATACATTATTAAATAGGTCAAGGAATAAGAACAGGTGAGAAGCTCAGAGATTCACAGGAAGAACCCAGGACTGGAACATGCTTTCATGTCTACTTGAAAATCAAAACCAAAGCAGACAATTTGAAATCCAACCCCACTCTTTATTAGCTTATGATCTTGATCTTGGAACAATTCCTTAACTTCTCTGTTTCCTTTTACATAAAATGAGAGCAGTATTACTTCATAGGGTTTCTGAGAGGATTAAATGAGATGATGAATATGAAAATGCCCAGCTCAAAGTTGGCACATAGAGGGTGCTCATACCCAAAGTGCCACATAGACCACAGACACATCTTCAGCTACGGCAGTTTTGAATCAGGCCCTCAAAAGGCAGAGGAGAAGACAAAAGAGTGAGGGCCAGGAAAATCAGATTATTATTGTTTCTAGGCAACCACAGAAAAGGAATAATACAAGGGGCATTTCTCATAAGAGTACTACACTGGCTACCTCACAAAAAGACTCCCTTGTCCGGTTTTAAAAGTAGGATACAACTATCAACGACCACAGAGAACCTTTTAATAATTCAAAATTATTCAAAATTCTTCCCAACACCCCCTCCTCTTTCTCTTCTTTCCTCCCTCCCTCCCCCAATTCTCAAAGTACCCAGGGAGGAAGATAAGAGATGTTTTCATTCCAGTGTTATAAATGATCAAACTGAGGGACAGAGGAAGCTGAGAAAAGGAAGCACAGTTATCCACCTTAAAATCAAAGCCCCTTGGGCTGTAACCTCCTTGAGGCCAGCGTCTATACCTTGTTTTCTTATATATCTTTCCAAAAGGTTCTCAAAAATAAGTGCTGAGTGAGGTGCATTAGTCTGAAGTCTGCTCATTCAGGAGGCTCATTTTGTTCAAAGCAGACTCTCAGATTAAATTTCAAGGTCCCAGGTGCTATGGAAAGCTTCTTCAGTTGATACATTTCCATTTAGGAAAAACTTATTTTAAATGTCTTTGTACATTGTCATGTTCCACTGCTAATCCATTCTTTCTTTTCTTTCTGATTTTTGAATAATGCATGCACTTTTTTTTTTTAGAGACAACATAGGGGAAAAAAAACACTAACTGAGGATAAATTTTCATTTTGAAAAAAAAAAAAAAGAAACCCTTGATGTTAGCTCGTCCTCCTGATTGGCTTTAAGTTGCAAGTACAATTAATTGACCTTGGACATGACATGTTTTAAAGCCACAATGAGTGAAATTTTACTGGAGGCATATTTATCTTAAGTTGAAATGCAACTTGCTGTCTCAGAATATTATCTCAGTCTGGTATTATCTCTGACTGAAGGCAGGAAGTATTGTCCTGCCTATTTAAAAATATACTTCACTTGGACCCAAAATAAAAACATGTCAAATGCAAAGAGACCCACACTTGAACCTTGACTCCCCAGATTTACAATGTTCCATTATGAATATCACAAAAAAACTGCTCTGGGTCTCCAAATAAAATAACTACTTTTCCTCCTTCCCCAGCTTGTAAAAATTAAGATAATGCTGCAGTGTTGATTTCCTTAAAAGAAAGCATCCACTAGGTAAATGTTGAGACTCCCCTGGATTCTTAGTACCACCGGTTGTCACTATTAAAGTCATAAAAATAGGACAGAGAAGACATGTTTTGCTTCCGACAATTTGAGGATTGGATTTTCCAACCACCTTTGAACCTTTTGATGTTCAAATTCCTCACTGGCAGGCATTCCAAAGCCTTGCAGGGCTCCTGAAATCTGAGAAGTCTCCTCACCAGAGACATGTTGAGCTGAGCTGAAGGCTCGCAGATGTGGCTGCCGCCTGGCTCCCAAAACCGAAAGGGGAGAACCACAGTCAAATTATCTGGATGGTGCTTCCTGCTCTGCCCTTCCCGAGATCCCCTTCTATTCAAGGCCCCCTTCATTTTGTTTTTTGGGGGAAGGGGTTTGGCAGCCAAGAGGGCTCTCTCACCTCTAGCACTTTCTGATGGAGGCTATGTCTTCCCACCCCCTGCCCCACCTTGGGGGAGGCACTGACAGCCTTTCTTTGACGGTGTCACTCACAGCTGGAGGAGGGTCCAGCCTGAAGATAAATCTCTCACAGCTTGCTCATTCTTCTCCTGGAGGCTGTGAGGAGAATGATCAATGCTGTGCTTCAAGGCTAGCTTGCTCAGTGAACCACAGAGAAAGAGAGATTACAAAGAGCCCATTTAAATACCTAAGGCCCCTCAGCTCCCTTCCTCCTCAGGCATAGACTTGCTCAAAATTTCAATGAATATATCTACAAATGGTGGCCTCAATGAGATGGCTGGCAAAGCCAAAAATATAACCCAAGGAGATAACCCGGGGAGCTTCCTGAAAATGAAGCCCTGTATGTATCTCGAAAAGGGTGCCTCTCCATCCTAATTGCCTGAGCTGCCAGTTGTTGCATCCGACGGAAAGCAAGCCCTGGGACAAATGAGACTGAGAGATTAGCAGGACATTACTGGGACACTGACAGGTGCAAGACGACAAAAATTCATTTGCCAAGATGCTAAACGGTTGCTGCAGGCCCCCGGCTGGCCAGTTCTCTCTCTCCAAGAACCCGAAAATATTTCAGGGGTGGTGGGTCATTTTACACAAGCCAGAAGTCTTGTTGGGTTTTGTGTTGTGCCCTGCATTCACCGTGCAGTCCAGGAGTTAGCCTGTCTCTACGGCAACTGGTCACTAAGCTGGACTGCCTTTTCTCTCTCTTTAATAGACCATCTGGGAGTAAGGGTGCAAATTCTTTCTTCTCCCTACCCGCAGCCTGGTGCCTCCATCGTGCCACAGACAACCTTCAGCAGATACCATTACTACACACCCTGTCCATAACACTTGGTGCATGCCTTATAATTGGTTCTACTGCTACCAGATCCGTTCTATGCATGTTCTTTCCACTCCAGCATAAGAGTGATCATTTCAAGCTCAGACTTAACAATGTTATTCTCCTGCTTTAAAACACTCAGTGGCTCCCAATCAACTACAGGATTAATTGTTTGGCAGGTGCCAGACAGGGGCTGCTCCATCATCCTGGGTCCTGGTATGATGTAGACATGGAGTCCCAGCCAACCCATGATGGGCACGTGAAACCGTCATTTACTACCTCAGTCAAACTTAGCCAAAACGAGTGAAACTCTGAAGTTTCTCTGAAGTCATCTTGTTTGAGACATAACATGACATTTTGAGAACAATTAAGGGCCAATTATGTCTTCAAGAAGAAATAATTTTAAACAATCCTCTCTTAGGTTCAAGCCTATTGTAAGCCTTCTCAGAACTAGTAACTAGGGCAAATAAGCATGAAAATCTAACCCCTTCATCATGATTCAAAACACTGTAGTTAAAAAACAACAACAACAACAAAAAAAAACAAAAAAACTTTAGCTTGAGAATTCCCTTATATCTGAGAGAAAGAAAGAACTTGAAAATCTGTAAAAACTTCCATGACCCCAATGTATGATGTGATTTCAGGACAAGGAAAGATATCTACACTTTAAAAGTTTCTACTGTGCACCAAACACTATAAGAGCTTTATAAACATATAACATGGGTCTCAGCATGAGCCTAAATGTGCATTCAGACATGTCCAGATACGTCTGACAAATATGGGGCAGGCCAGCCAGATGCCTTTTTGTACAAAGGCATGAGGAGTTTCCCTGCAGAGGCCTCAGGGAAGAACGGAAGAAGGAGCAGCCCAATGGAGGGTACTATCATTCTGGGACCAGTGTGGTGGCCGTTGGATTTATCTCCACCCACAGCCCCCACAGGATTCATTATATCTGAGTCCTATGGAACAAGGAAGCTAAAGGAAACCCCTAATGAACTGCCTTCGTAAAGGTTGATGAAACATCGAGTCTCACGCAGTCCTGCAAGGGGACCCCTATAATAGAATGTGACACCAAGCAGGGATAGGGGCCTTCTTCTCTATCTGCCCTACAACATCTCATAGGCCCCAGGCCCTGTTTGGTTCTAGGAGTTGTTTTCCTGTTGCTAGTAGCCCTGAGCAAATGCCCTGCTAGAGACAGGGCAGCAAAGACGGCACCAGGAAGGAGTACTCTTGGAAACTGCTATAAACACTTGTAAAGTAACTCCATGGAGATGAGGTCATGGGCACACGAGAGGCCCAACCCTACAGAACCAGCATTACTCCTGCTGATGTAGCCCCATTAGTATTTACCTGATCAATTGACAATTACGCATCCAGCACCTACTCTATGCAAATAACTCTGTTACATGCTGAGCAATGTTGTGAGCAATAATCCTTGATCCTAAGGGTCTAGTCTCTAGCGCGCCACAGGCTGACAGTGCTAGAAGAACTATTATCTTTATCATCACAGTAACTCCATGAAGGAGATTTTATCTTCCCTCTAAAAAGAAGGGAATCTGAAGTCCAGAGAGGTTAAGTAACTTGCCTAAGGTCACAGAGCTTGTAAGCAGTGAAGACAAGCGAAGCAAGTGAGGTAAAATGACAGGAACAACTAATGATCAATGCAATGGCAGCACTGTTGCTTATTACAAATAAAACAAAAAGATGAAGAACAAACAAAAGAAGTTCTACAGACCTTTCTTTCTGTGATTCTTTGGTGGAGCTCTGTCACCAGCTTTTACCCCCCAGGGAGAAAATAGCGGCTGTCAGAAGCCGCCCACTTTGCTTTGCCTCCAGCTCGCTCTCCAGCTTCTGCAATTTCTCCCCATGCCGACCTGAGCCTCAGGAGTAATCAAATCAGTAACTGATATTCAGAAAGTAGGGATAGGCTTAGCTGAAGTGGCTTTTGTATGTTAATTAAGTGTTTTATGGAACCTCTGAGATCTCAGATGACACTCGGTAAATATTCCTTACTGAGTCCATGGAATCTGTGAGCGGGTTCTGTATAATAAAGCAATTTCAATGTCCTGACAGATGGGCCATAGAAATTGACTGTGTGGCTATGATTCCAACAGATTATATACAATGAAAAATCTGGACAATAAGTGCTTTCTCTGCTTGTTGCCTATGTACTGGTCACTTTCTAGAAGGGAAGAACTCAACTGTTTTCAGTTAGTATTACAGATAGAAGAGGGGTTCTGAGATGTTTGCAGTTCTTTTGTCCTGACATTAAAAAAAAAAAAAAAACCTTCCAGTTCTGCTTCCTGGTTCTTAAATGAACTATTCAACCCACGAAAAGCCATTCGTAGAACATTTATCAAAAGGATGGAAGTGATAAATCCCCCCTTCTCCTGAATTCAGAGCCCTCTTTTTCTCTGATTTCTCTGTTGAGAGCCTGATCTAGCTCCTGTTGCACCTTCAGTTCTTTCAGACCAGGAATGCAAATTCTTGAAATGAGTTCATGTACATAAACCCTTAACACGTGCGAGGGCACGCATGCGCTCACTTCCTCTCTCTCTCTCTCTCTCTCTCTCTCACTCTCTCTCCAGGAATTCTCTAAGCTTGTAACGTGAGACAAGATGTTAGCCAGCGAAATACCCATTAAGCAAAATATTTTTAAAACATCTACATAGAGATCTTTTTAATTTGCACAGAGCAAGTTCCAGGTTTTTAATCTGTGATTTTTGCTTACCTTGGATAACTGTATTAGAGAATAAAATTTCAAAATTTCCTAAGCCCGTCACAAAGAGACAAATACTATACGATTCCACTTCTATGAGTCGTCAAAATCATAGGGTCAGAAAGTAGAATGGTGGTTGCCAGGGTCTGGGGGGAGGTGGGGAATGGAAAGCTACCCTTTAATGGCAGAGTTTCAGTTTTACAAGATGAAAGAGTTATGGACATGGACAGTGGTGACAGTTGCACAACATCATGAATGTATTTAATACCATTGAACTGTACACTTAAAAATAGATAAGATGATAAATTTTATATGTATTTTACCACAATTTTAAAAATTGAAAAAAAAAACCATATGAGGAAATTAAAAACAAAACAAAAAATTTTTAATTTCCCTTTTTTGCAACCGTACCATCATCAAGGGTCATCTTCTGCCTACACTGGCTGGTAGATGCTCACATGATGAAAGAAATCTTACACAGCCCCACAATTAGATAAAGGCAAAATTGCCTATGGAAATGACCAAACCCTTAATTAGCTAATTGCAGGTGCAATTGGCCACTTGCACCATCAGATGAAGGGCAAGTGGTTAATTGAGCCCACAAGTGACCTACTCAATCAGAACTAACAAATGGCTCATCAGATGAAGTCCTAGCCAAAATGTGTCTGCAAACAATAGCATGTGCAAAAACTGCACAAATCAGAAGCGGCAGTCGGGCTGCTATCTAATAATGAAACCCACAAAACACAAGATAATTAGGAAAGTGATCAAAACAAGAAAAATTCAGTAATGAGTCATGATCATGGGGGAAGTGAGGAAGATGGGTGATGTGGCGATTTTGGGAATCAAAGGCCAAAAGAGCATCTGCTTCCAGTCATCCTTATTTCAAACTTTCAGGAAAACTTGTCATTTTTCTCCCCTTGTATGTGCTTTTTCACGGAGGATATTGCGAGAGCTCAGCACAAAATCCTGTATGGAACAGGGGCCTGGGAAAGGTAAATGAATGAGCAAATGGAAGACACTCTATCTGCATACAGAGGACTAAGAACACAAGGACAGCCACCGCAGCAAACTGATAGAACTGAGAAGTTTCTGTTACATTTCCCCAATACAGAACATTTTTGTTTGACTATGTGGCTAGTCAAGTTAACTAACAGGAAGCCGTACTGATGGTTATGAGGATGTTGATGGAAGCAAAAATAATAGTTTGTTTTCATCAGGTTAAGCCAGGTCTATGCTGAGGTAGAAACCCCAAAACCTCAATGGCCCCAAACAACCAAAGTATATTTCTCACTCACACAAAATCCATTGTAGGTTATTTCTCTTTCTCACCTTTCATCCTGTGATTCAGCCATCTCAACAAAGGCTTCCACCTTTATCACTCAGGAGGACAAGAAGAACTGTGCAACGAGATCAGCCTGGGCATGTCACCTGTCACTCCTGTGCACATTTCATTGGCCGTAATTAGTCATGTGGTCCTGCCTAACTGCGAGGATTGGGGAGTGCAGGCTCCCATCTGCTCAGAATAGAGGAGACCTGAAACAGGGTTGAGTGAATCTATGGCATTTTTTCTGCCACACACTCCAAAAACAAAGAATATAAAATAATCTACTCATTTGGAAGTCTAGAATGTCTCTTCATATAATGCTATTAAAGAAGTAATCAAAATTAAATATACAATGGTGACAGATGGTGGCTATACTTGTGGTGAGCACAGCATAACATATAGAGAAGTTGAATCACCACATTGTACACTTGAAACTAATGTAATATTGTGTGTCAGTTATACTCAAAAAACAGTTTTAAACATACAAATGATTCAGAAATGGAAAAAGAAAGCCAAACACAAAAGCCAAAAAAATAAATATTTTTTATGTTTTCATTCAAAAAACACAAACATATAAGCCCAAGTCGTATTCTTAAGGAAATCCAAAGACATAAAACTCTTTATAAGAGGTAGACTAAAAATAAATAACCCAGACCTTCACTTGATAATCTTAAAGATAAGAAATAACAAGTGTAGGCAAGGATGTACAGAAAAGGAAACACTTGTTCATTGTTGGTGGGAATGTAAATTGGTATAGCCACTATGGAAAACAGTACGGAGGTTCCTCAAAAATTAAAAATAGGACCACCATATGATTCAGCAATTTCACTTCTGGGTATTTATCTGAAGAAAATAAAAATACTAATTCAAAAAGATATATGCACCCCCATGTTCACTGCATTATTTATAATAGCCAAGATACGGAAACAACTTAAGTGTCTATTGATGGATGAATGAATAAAGAAGACATGGTGTGTACATACGTATATATATATACATTGTGTATATATATGTATGTGTATATATACACACACAATGGAATACTATTCAGCCATAAAAAAGAAGGAAAACTTGTCATCTGTGACATGTGTAGACCTTGAAGGTAATAAGTCAACTGAAATAAGTCAGAGAAAGACAAGTAAGATGATCTCACTTATATGTGGAATCTAAAACAAACAAACAAAGCTTATAGATACAAAAAACACATTGCTGATCAGCAGAGGCAGCGTGGGGGAGGGTAGGAGAAATGGATGAAGTGGATCAAAAGGTACGAACTTCCAGTTATAAAATAAATAAGTCATGGGGATGTGATGGACAGCATGGTGAGTATAGCTAATAATAATGTAGGGCGTATTTGAAAGTTGCTAAGGGAGTAGATCTTTAAAGTCCTCATCCCAAGAAAAAAAAATTGTAACTATGTATGGGGACAGCTCTAAACTAGATTTACTGTGGTGATCATTTTGCAGTTTGTACAAATATTCAATCATTATGTTGTATACTTGAAACTAATATATTATATGTCAATTATACCTCAATAAAAAAAGAAAGAAAAAACTTAAGCAGCAAAATAACACAACAGAGATGTGATCTAGGAATTACTGAAGATTTAAAGAAATAAAATATATTTTTAAAGCAGATCATACTAATAATTTTCAATGTGTTCTTTGTAAAGATTGATGAAATAGACAGATTTGGGGCCAGTAGGATTATAGGGAATAAAGAATGGATTCCTATGAACAATATTATGAACAACGTAGGAGGCACACGCATAGAGGTTGAGGGACTAGAAAATGTCATATGAGCCAGGTCACTTTGGCCCAGTTATTTAACCTCTTAGCGTTGTATGGTGACAGATGGTAGCTACACCTGCCATGAGCATGAACAGCATTAACATGTAGCATGTCTATATTGTATACCTGAAACTAATGTAACATCGCGTATAAACTGAACCTCAATAAAAACAAATATTGATTCTCTCTGTGATACCAGTTCTCAATCTAAAGCGACTCACAAGATTATTGTGAGGATCTGGCCTGTAGTAAGCTATTAATAAACACATTTTTTGGTAAAGTTTTTAAAATTTTAATCCCAGTATAATTAAAATACAGTATTATATTAGTTTCAGGTGAACAATATAGTGATTCAACACTTCTATACATTCCTCTGTGCTCATCATGAAAAGTGTGCTCTTAATCCTCTTCACCTGCTTCATTTCACTCATTTCCCCCACCACCTCCCCTCTGGTAACCATAAGCTCGTTCTCTATATTTAAGAGTTTAGTTGTCTGTTGCTTTGTTTGTTTCTTAAATTTCACATGAGTGAAATAATATGCTATTTGTCTTTTTCTGAGTGACTTATTTCACTCAGAATTATACCCTCTAGATCCATCCATTTTCTTGCAAATTGCAAGATTTCATTCTTTTTAATGGCTGACTAATATTCCAAATGCTGTTATTACTCTTTAAATGGGACTACGAGTATAGAATTTTTAAGTGGGTTGAGAAAAAAATGTTAAAAATAGATAATCTATATTTACATCTGTTATTCCAGAGCAAAGAAAATACTCTATAACACTATGGTAATTCAAGGATGTGATATGGGCTCAGGGATAGACATACAGATCAATGCATCAAAAATTCAGATGATGCTGTGAAGAGCCACATGGCAATATACATGAGAAAAGTAGGCTTGGTGTAATAAAGACCAGTTTTACATTCTTTTGGGGGGTCCATCTTTGATATTCTCAGTTTCAATAGAGACATGGGACAAGGAAGTGGTTCCAAAGAATATGGTACAGAGGGCACCATTCATTAGGAGTCACAGGTGAATGGCACCCACTGGAGTTGTGGAGTCTATCACCCATGTGGTCCCACATGTAAACAATTTCTGCATTTTTCAATGATACAAATGGTGTTGTGATGAATGTACTTGTCCATCTCTGTGCCAGTATTTCTAAAGTCAGATACCCAGAACTTGAATTGCACAGAAAAGGGTACGGACAGTTTAAATGGTGACAGATATTTCCAGAGGGACTCAAAAAGACCCTATCATTATTCTCCCACCAAGAGTGTATGAGAGAACTCATTTTCTTCCACCCTCACTAAAACATATTGCCAACCTCTGTGTTTCTTGTCAGTCCAAAAGGTGAAACACCATACCTGTTTTGGACTGCGGTTGAGCTTCAGCATCTCTTCTTCTATTGTTTTATATTATGAACATATAGAAGCATAGATAGTCCACATGTGCACTGTCCACAGATACTAGGAGAATGTGGTCATTTGAATGTAAATTAATTAAAATTAGTTTCTCAGTCACACTAGCCACATTTCAAATGCATATGTTCTCTGATAGAAAGGAGGCAGTGGAGAAGAGACTAATGATATGAGAGAATAAACAGGTAATTAGAAACTAGAAAGAAAATTGAGAAAGTAATATGATTACAGAAAAAACACCACAGAGAAAGTTAGGGCTGAAAGAAAGCTTGGAAATGATTGGATGTCACAGTTTCCAAATTCTATTTTGTGAAGCCCTGGAATTCTGTACAGATGCTCAAATCTAGATATTTTAAGGTATAATAAATCTGTTTTGAATGCATTTTAAGTGTTACAAGTAAAAATGCACAGACCCAAATTTCAACACATTGTAGGTCATTGGAACTTTAAACCCGTTTCACCATTTTAACTTCTTTTGAGGCAGATTCCAACATTTTTTCAATACGTAGGTGTGTGTGTGTGTGTGTGTGTGTGTGTGTGTGTGTGTGTGTGTGTGTATGTGCGCGTACACGCACGTGTGTGTGTGTGTGTGTGTGTGTGAGAGAGAGAGAGAGAGAGAGAGAGACGGGGGGGAGAGGACTTATGGTAAATGTGTCACTGGACAGGAAAGTTATAGCTCGGCACTGAACTTTTTAAAAAAATTCAAGACTGAATATGTCAATTCTCATAAATTTGAACAAAAGCAAGCCTGCTACCTCAGCTCATGTACACAGTGCCCATGCAAGGCAGGACTCTGTTACATCTGCTTGGCACATGCTCCCATCTTCAATTAATAGTCGATAGTGCAGTAAGAAGGGAGCACAAAATGCATAGAGTCAAACTATTATGTGATAGTTTTAGTGCTAATTTTAAATCTTGGGGACTTCTGGTTTGACTCTCTATTGATAAAGTAAAGTAAAAAATACTGAGTTATTCTGTCTTATTTTTATATTTATAAATGTTTTCTTTTTTTTCAGGAGGTGTAAAAAATACCCTTAAAACTAGAAGGCGATATCTGATAAAAGAGGGGGGGGAGGAAGGAAAGGAAAGGGGAAGGGAAGGGAAGAAAGAAGAATTAAAAGGTAAATTAGATACGGCATATTAGCATTTACTGATGTATCAACTAATGCCAGCCCATTGAGAATAACATAAAGAATGAAGGCAAGTGCTGACAACACACGAACTCACTCAAAATCAAGAAACTAAATGATGGATAGAAAAACTGGAGGAATCCATGTTTATGATCATAAATTCATCCCATGTCTGTGTATGTTCTATGCAACCAACTACTCCACGTAGTGTTATCATCACTGACAGGTTAGTCTTACCTAAGTAAAAAACAATAAGCAATTAATAGGTCTTTCTACTTGCTTTTTTCAATATTAATTCAACAGTTTTAATGTTTCCAAATCTGGCAGGAAGTGCCTCTTAGTGATATGAATACACACTGCCTCCCATAACAGAATCAGATTCCAGGGAGGGAAAGTATTAAAATCCAGTACTTTGCAAAAATCTAACTCAAATGTAAGAGGGGAAAGTATTGTAAAAATAAAAATATGTATATACCCTTTCCCATTTCTGATGATATGTCTAGGGAGAAGTGAAATTTTTTAACACCCAAGATACATGGTGGGTTAGTGACAAGTGGTCAGTTTGTGAACTCTTTAATGAACTTCATTACTAATAATGTGCCTCTCCACATATTTCTTATTTTTCTATGCTGGGGTTCATGCAGAAGAAATTTGAAAAAATATATATTATCTCAAACTGGCCAAATTGTAGTAATGTCTATACAAATGATGTGAAAGTAGTATCTGGGAAAAGTATAGAAGTAATGGCTCTATGTGTTCAGCTGTCTAATGAAGCTTTAATAATACTGTATAGTCAAATATTAGGTGTTAACGTCTTAGAAACATGCAAATGTCTTTCTAAATAGTGTTGTATCAGGCCATAGAAATAATCGATTATATTAAGGTGCAGCCTTAAAACGACAAATTTTCAGAGCTGTTGGTAATTATATTGGCAGTACGTTCCAGAATTGCCTTTTTTACAGGAAACTTATATGATGAACTGAAGGCAAGGTGCTAGTACAACTATTTCAAAGATTTTGAGAGGAGAAAAAATTGTGTTTGTCAGTGAAGAGATTCCATTTATTAAGTAGCTAACAAAAATACAACAGCTTTTCAGAATCCTGGTATTTTCATGCTTATAATTGCAAATAAGGTGTCAGCAAGGAAACTGAAACTTCAAATTTCTACTGAATAAAAAACAAAGTAGATTTTTACACCCTTGAAAAATGACACACGGAGGTGTGCTAAGACATCTGAGATTTTTTTTAAATGAAATCACCAAGACATCTTATATTGTTATCAGATATATTTGAAAAGTATTTCCTGCCAAAGACATTTCAACCAGCTAGATAGGAGCCAGTTTATTAACAGTCCCCAAACAAGACACTTACCAAGGCCCAAAAGTAAGCAGCTATCAGATCATGTTAGTGACTCAATCTTGAAATAAAAATATCTATTTCTTCTCTTTCAATTTTCTCTAATTGTTAATGGAAAAATAAGCTTATCCATTGAAAAACTGTTATCTTTTGAAAAAACTTCTCTATGTGAGAAATATTTTAGTGCCTCTATAATAATAATAAGCATGCATTAAATAAATACATGTGCATATACAAATATATATAAATAATATGTTGGAACTAAAAAAATACACTAAAAACCGCTTTTTCTTTGTATACATTTGGGTTCCTCATATAGTTTTGTTTGAAAAGAAAATGCCACCAGAAAGGACACAAAGCTGATGGATTCAACTCCATTTTACAGAAAAAGGATTGCAACCAAGGAGACAATGAGCGCCATACTTCAGAGCATGGTCTCTGGGTTCTAACAGATTTGGGACTAAATCCTGACTCCACCACTTATTTTCTGTGTGCCACTGACTATCTTTCTTATTTGCTCACCAAGTTTCAGTTTCATCATTTATCTGGTGAAGATAATAATAGTATCTATCTCAAAAGCTGTTATTATGGTTAAATTAGATAGAGCGAATTCTCTTAAAAAGAAAAAAAAAAGAAAGAAAAATGCCCTGCATGGGAAAGTGGTCCAGGACACCCCCTCTGACAGAAGTCAGCAGCACAGCCCAAGCACTAGTTCTAATGTTCTCTTCATTCCACTAGCAAGCCATGAACCCGACGGGCAAGCTCATGTTCGGATAAGGACGCATATGGCTTCTTCCCCTACAAGGAGGGGAAAGAGACAGGAGCCCAGCGTGGGTGAAGAAAAATAAATTATGAGATGGAATGTGGACAGTAGTCAGAAATTGTATGGGTTTGTTTCTTTGTTTTTTTTGTTTTTTTTTTTTAAGTAGGGGTTACTTTATTTAATTGAAAATGTGGGGTTTTGAGTTGCGTGGGAAAAGGTGGGAAAAGCCTTTGTAGGCAAAGAGTCTATCAAGTATGACCATATAATTCAGTGAGATAAAGTTTGGGCTAAGTTTACAGACTTTGGAAGAGTATGAAGTTTTGAATTCCAACAGAACTGCTACAAATTCAAGCTTTGCTACCTAGTAACTATGTGCTTTTGGCAAATCTTTACTATCTCCATACCTTTCTGGTGAGGTTACTGTGGCCATTACACTAGATATTCCAGATCATTCCAGACCATGAGCTCCCTGAGACCAGAAACAGGGTCAAACTCATGTTTGTTGAGTATTGAACAAGCCCTGAACTCTTGTTTCTTATATTCTTTGATTTGAATAGCTGACCCTTTATTCTGTTGGTGATAGCCCAATTTATTAAGACCTCTTGCTTCACCACTTGGGCTACATTACTACTCTCAGCCTCTGCTTCCTGGGAATCAAATGAGAATGAGAACTACTTTGTACAGGTACTATGAGACTTAGCAGTAATGCATCTAAAGTCTTCAGTGCAGTTCTGACACATTGATGCGCATTCAACTTTTACTGTCTATTACTCTCTAAGTGTCCTTCCCCTATGAACTGGGGTAATGCAGTTTTTCTGAAGTCTAAATAAAAATTCCTAAATGTGAAGACTTTTCAAATTATAAAGTGCTAAATAAATGTTGATTAACATCTTCAATAGAAAACAATGCATTTATGTAACTTCAACAAAAGATACAATAGAAACATTAAGTGCTGGAACTTGAGGTTTTCTCAGTTCTCAAAATGAAGGATATTCTTTCATTTTAATTTGTTTTGGTTAAATGTGGTTCTTCCACCTGCACTCTGGAAATCATTCCCTTTACCCTGTGCAGGAAATTTGTTCTATAAATCAATGAGTTGCCACCCATAGAAGATCAAACTACAGCAAGGAGCGTGCACACTTAACAAGTACTCAAAAAAATTTGGCTGGAGGGCTCCATTTTCTAAAGAAAATGCCTATGCTGGGTGGAAGATAGGACTAAAGTGATAGGAATGTTGAATTGGAAAGGATTTATATGCCAGTCCCTCACCACACCAAGTGGATATTTATCTACTTGCTGCTCAAGTACTTCCAGTCATTCCATTTTCTAGGCACCTTCATTTTTAGAAAGATCCTCTTTATATTGTGCTAAAACTTACCTCTGCTTGGCCCACATTCTCTCCTTTGGAGCCATCAAAACCAGCCTCTTCCATCCTAAATGTAAGGCTTTCAAATATTCAGAGACAGAGGTCAAGCCTCTCATTATTGGAGCATGTTATTTCTCATCACACAAGGGAGCACGAGGGAAAGGTGGTCAGGGGTTTGAGGGGCATCTCAGACAGACTTTATCAAAACCCTCTGGAGCCACAGGCTATATCCTGATTGGCCACACAAAGTCCAAAGAAGCCACAGGATGACACAAAACCACCCAAGTCTGCCCCTTCTCTTGAAATTCTCTTGACCTTACTCATACTTATGAATCCCAGTCATTTTCTATGGCATATTAAGTAACACTTTGGAAAAGGCTTGCTTTTTGTGGGAAAAAACCTCCTACATATTGAATGGCTAGCTATAGGGATTATGACTCCATCTCATTTTTTCCCCTCTCAGGCTCAAGTGTCTGTCTGTCAACATTTTGGTATTCATCTCCAATCCCTTCTCATTCCTAATTTTCTCACCGTATAATTTCTTCCTTCCTTTCTAATAAACCATTTGAGAGGTTCCCAAACCATTTTATCTTTTCCTCATATCAGGTGAGAAAATGGCATGGAACACACATATAATCAAGATGGCCTCAGGAAGAAAACCATAACTGGACAGTAGAACCCCTCTTCCACTGTGCTTCTTGATCATGGGAAGGCTGTTGGATTCTGCAGGGAACCACAATCCTGTTGTCTAATCCCAGGTACTTCTAACTAACTGCTATTAATAAGTGGACTATGGCTTCCTGTTACTTTTAAGCCAGTCCATCTATTCTCTCATTTGGGTATCTCATTCTTAGTTGCTCGGGTATGAAATAGTTGTCATTTCCATCAAGTCTTTGCATACCTATTTCCAGATGCTCACATTTGCCTGATCTTCAGGAATTTCTCATTACCACTTGTAAACTGGTAGCAATGACATATTCTGTGTGAATGAGTTTTAATTAAGTGTTTTATATACACAGTGAAGATCCTTTAAAACTTCCATGATGTACGGGGAGCAGATATTATTAACTATCTTTCTACAGATGGAGGAACCATAGCTCTGAAAGATTATGTTTTCCCACATGGATTGTGTGCAGTAGGGGGAAGACTCCATGTGAGTCTTCGGATCCAAACTCTTGTTTCATTTACCTCACACGGTATTACTTGTACTACTCATTCCCAAAAAGAAACAGACAAAATAATCTAGTATGGAAATTACTACTCTCTAAGTACAAAATTTTCTCCTAAATTCTTCACCCTTGGCTTAAAGAAGGTAACATCATAAATTAGCTCTGAATACTTCTGTCCAAAAGTATCTCTTGCTCTTCTAAATCCAAGTAAAATGTATTGTATATTTCCACTTTGATTTTAACTCATGCTCATTCGTTCAACACTTTTTAAAATATCTTTCTGGTACCAAAGTACCAAGCATTGGGAATTCAGAGTTAAGTAAGATATGGTTCTTGCTTTTGAAGAATCTACTGTGCAGTACAGGGCACAGGGAAATTTTTTAAATGTTACAAAAATAGTATTGTTTATAACACTAATGTCTAACATTTACTGAGTACATACTATATGCCAGGCGCCATTATAAGCACTTCACATGTATGGTAAAAGAATGCACAGAGTACATGATGAATATTTTCTTATGAATGCAAAGTACCTGTCCAAATGCTTTGCAAACTCTTTGAGAATAGGAATCTTCCTCCTTAGTGTTTTGTTTTCCTTATGTATATCCCCAATTAAACCAAAATGAACCAGTTCATGGTGGCAAGCCTGGAATTGTAAATAAACTAAACTGGAATACGATAAAAAATTCCCTACTTATTTTAATGACAACTGTTACCAAGGGACACATATATTATTAGAAATCATTTTGACTAGGTTGAGTGGGGACCATGAAAGGACAAATTTTAATTGCATTTGAACTGAATAGCTTTAAATACATTAAAAAGGTAAAAAAAAATTGTGAGGATATAAAATATAATGTCCTACAGATCAAAAGTATATATGGAGAATTACAAGGGAAGGAGTAAAGATAAAAACAAGAGTGTGGGGTATGTGCCAATCTTAGCTACATTATACAGCACTAATGAATAAAAATTTCAGCAGCTTAAAACAGTGGTTCTCAACCAGGAGCAGTTTTCTCCGTAGGGAACATTTGACAATGTTGGACAGTTTAGGTTGTCAAAACTGGGGGAGGGGTGCTACTGACATCTAGTGAGTAGAGGTCAGGATTACTGCTCAATATTAGAATCAAGAATCACTCAAATTGTCCCCAGTGCCAAAGTTGAGAAACTCTAGATTCAAGTAACAAAGGTTTATTACTCACTCTTGCAACATGTCCACCATGTATAAGGTTACGCCTTTGCTCTGGGGTCATCAGCATCCTCAGTCCAGAATTCAGGCTAACAAAGGAACATGGCTAAGAGAAGAGAGAGCTTGGAGTGTCTCACATTGGCAATTAAATGATCCAGCTTTGAAGTGATGTGTTTCAATTGCACTCAAGCTCATTTACCCAAACTACTCACATGGCCCCACCCAAGCAAAGAGAAGCTAGGAAGTGTAATTCTAATATATGCCCCAATCCGGGAAGAACTGGTACATATGATGAATACCACAAATGAATAGTTTGAGGAGTGGAGGGCAGGATATAAGAATAATATGGGGCAGAATTATTGCTATTTTAATGACATTCCAAAGTTCTGAAATCAATGCTGTTTCCACTTTCAGAAAATCTTTATACTGGAGGAAATATATTCACAAAAAAATGTGATTCAGGGATTTTTCAGCTAGAAATGGCTAGAAATAATGCCTACTCCACAATGTTATTAATATGTGAAAGCAATTGGCACAGTGCTTAATTTCTAAGAAATACTTTTTAAATAATTATTTTCCTTCTTTCCATTGCAGAGTGGCTATAAGAACAATGGCATAGCTGAAGAATAAGCCTATCAAAAATGGGATACTTTTTTTGCATTAGGTAAGAGAAGAAAACACTACATTATATAGGATACCTGAGACCTCTGCTCATCCTTGCCAGGCCTCCATCAATTACCTTATGAATTCCCTAACTCCACTACCTCTCCTTTCCTCTTCTTCCCTAAAACTATTATTAGACTGGGCTTTCAAAACTGCAAATCAGTTCATAGTTTCCTAAATGAAAACCCTTCCATGGCTTTTTATGACCCTTCACTGTAAACGTATAACTCCTTTTCACAGCATCCTCACATTTATGATTTCATCTGCTCACCTGTCTTTCCTCATCTTTCTCCCTGTTGCCCAACCACCTATATTTTCCCAAACACGACAGTGCTCTTCCGTGATTCATGCCTTCTTGCCAACTGACTTCATCTACCCATTGGCCTAGTAAACCATACTTTGTCCTTAAGATGCTCTCAGCCATCACCTTCCTCAGGAATGTGTCTATTTACTTGACTGTTTCCTCCGTTTTATATAAACTGCTCTATCAGGGGTTACATTTTATGTCTGTATCCACAGAGCCTAGAACAGAGTGAGAGCTCAACGAATATTTTTTGAATGAATCATTAAAATATAAATTTCATTTTGCTATGCCTTCATAATAACCATTTTAATAATTACATATTACTCATATAAGAGGATACCCAACTTGTAAAAACTAAAATAATTTATCATTTTCTTTTAAAAAACTAGAAAAAAAATTCATACAAAGAAGAAAAATGTCAAATACACAGATGTTTCCTACAGCATTATATAAAAGCAAAATTTTTGTCTTCCTTTCTCAGAAGTAGCTCTTAGGAAGAGACTAAGGTATAAATGACTAAATAAAGTTAGATAAATAGGCAAGAAAGGGGTTTCATCTTTTTTTATTCCTAAGAGTTTCCAACTCTTTCACTACAAAATTCTACTTTTATTATTATTTGTCCTTGTGTGTTCCATCCTAGACTTGAATCCCATTTTTGCCCTCATCAGCACCCCTTGAAGACTCTTATAAGAAACAAGGGATTCCAAGCACAGTACCCATTGGTTTAGTCCAAATCTGTCATTTTACAAAATCCTTTAAGATGGATTCTACTATAACCCTATTTTGCAGATGAGGAAATGAAGCCATAGAAAAGCTAAATAAAACCAGCTCATACATCATCAGATTTGAACCCAGGAAGTCCGATTCAGAGATATACAACTCTCATACCGCAACATCTCCTATAACAAAACACGTATTTTTGCTTTTTTTCCCCAAAACGTATGTATTCTAATGGCTTGAAAAGCTTTATCCCTGAAAGAATGGCTCTTATGAGTCTGAAAATCATTGGGAAAGTAGAAGAACTTCAGTGAACATGTGTCTATTATTTTATCCCCTTCCCATCTGAGCCCTCATCATTGTTTAGAGAATTCCTCTCGTAAGAAACTTGGTGGATGGCAAAGATTGCCTTCACTATAGTGAAAATACTTCCCTTTTCTTTCTAGGGCGACGGAGGGCACAGAATGAAACAAGGTTCACCCTAGAATAATGATCTGTATAATATTCCAAGGATCTAAGCTTTCTGACTTTTATATACAGAGAGAAAAAGCCATAAGTCAGCTGAGGTCATTCCTTTACAAACATGACTCATACGCCATCCAAACCATAAGTTATAAAATTGAAATCTAAGAGGAAGTGGCCCGTTCGTCAGCTCTACCTAAAGAAAAATTTCTTTTCAGTAAGCACCATCCTTGCGTGCTTATTGGCTGAACTGAATCTACTCTAAAGATCTAGCTTCTTTTTAGTAAAACAGATTGAGGAAGGTCTGTTATTTAAATAGGGTAATGATTCAACAGGGGCATAAGAGGAATCTCCTGAAACACCCTTTCTCAGTCATATTGGTTGTAGGTGTTTGCTAGTAACTAGCTGACCCTGGGGGAAAAGCATCAGAGTTCTTTTTTTTTTTTTTTTTAAGATTTTATTTATTTATTTGACAGAGAGAGACACAGCGAGAGAGGGAACACAAGCAGGGGGAGTGGGAGAGGGAGCAGCAGGCTTCCCGCGGAGCAGGGAGCCCGGTGCGGGGCTTGATCCCAGGACCCCGGGATCATGACCTGAGTCCAAAGGCAGATGCTTAACGACTGAGCCACCCAGGCGCCCCAAAAGCATCAGAGTTCTTACAAAGCCCAGAACAAAGGCAAGTGGAGCATTATCTGAAGGATGAGAAGAGCTAAGGATGTAAAAGGCAGGGAGTAGAAGCGACAGGGAGGTGGGTGCAGATGGAACGGCATGAGCCAAGGCCTTGAAGTAGGTAGAGATTAGGACATACTCAAGAAATGGAAAGAAGGTCAATGATCCTGATGCACACGGGATAAAGGAGAGGTGGTGGACCAGGCTGGAGAGATCACTGGGGCCAGACAGCACGCATTTTTGTGAGCATGTTCGTCATATAAAACGAAAGTGAGTGCTTGTTTCAGGCTGCTCTGCAGTTAACTTTCTGGTCCTTCCAGAGACACACACATCTTCTCCCCCGATACTGGGGATACACAGATAGAAAATGTGAAGCATTGGTTTGTTATAGATCTCGCGCTGCCCTAATTTGCAGATTAGGAAACTGAGGCTCAGAGAAGTGAAGTGAACAAGGTGGTCTAAGTTGTAATGAACAGATAGGACATCAACGTTGGTCTAATGGACTCTGTCTGTGGGAAGACTTCGTCCAACTTTTTCTCCTCCACAATTTTGCCTGTGACCAGTCAGGGCTATGTATATTGATTCTGTGTGCAATAGTTTCCATCTGTGTTGCTTTTTAAAATTGACAGCATGATTTCCTTTAGGCCCAGGTTCTCTGCGGATCTCTAATCCAGGACCAAAGCAAATTTGCATGGTTGGTTTAAAATGGTGTTCTGGTCACCCCCATCCGTCACAGGTATATTCAACATTCAAGTACAGACAGCTTTCTTTCTTTTGGCTCAATTGGGATGTGAATTACTGGTCCCCACCAGTCACATTTTGCCTAGTAAGTTCACTGCTCTCTCCTCAGCAGGTTATTCTCAACCTAGCTCACTTCTCTGGGATTTACTGAGAACTCAACATTTGTCAGAGTTGAAACGGACTTGCTGCAACTTCTCACTAAAAGAGATTTTGTTAAAATAAATCCTTGATACATCTAAGGTTTTTGTGAATCAGCACACTCACAAGTATTGCCCTAATTTAATTTCTCCTAGGGGGGAAAAATAATGAAAAACTGAAACATTTAAGTTGCACTTTGATAATTTACTTAACGAGCAGTATTTGCAGAGTAGTGTGCTGCCTCAAGTTGAGTCACAAATATCTTTCACTTAATGCTGTGCAGAGCGTATGGTGGACTTGTTGATGTCATGGAGCCAGAGCACTGCCAAGTGTGACATTTTCCATTCCTTAATGAATCCAAGGGTTCAGCTTTCTGGCAAGGGACTATCACTTTCTGAGGCTTCTTATTTTCTATTCGCTTTCAGCACCAGCTCGTACAGTTGATGTTCTTCTCTTGTCTAGTTTTTTTCACAAAGAAATACAATTTATCACATTATGAGAATTGCTAAGTTCTCGTCAAGGAGCGCGAAGCCACAAAACTGATTAAAACACAAAAGCTGGCTGGTTGGCTAGGTTCATAGACTGAGTGGCTTGGTCAAAACGCAAGCTTTACAAACCCATGTGATTTAAAAGTGCTCTTGCAGCAAAATGATAAATCACCCCCTATCCTGGCCTTGTAAAGTCCCTTGTGAATAGCTGAATTCATGGATACTAAATTCACAAATGCTAATGATCTACTCTGTTCCCCTAAGTTTTCACCTAACTTGCGTTCTGCTTTTTATGTAATAATATCCAAAGCTCTAAGTCCTTTGTGTATACTATGTTCCCAACTCAGCCTGTCCTGGGTCTCTCGTTGAGCTTCTGCCTTTGACTGTGAATTTGCCACATGACTTAAATCAATTTATCCTTGACACTGACCTTAAATAGCACCCCCCCCCCAAAATCCCTGTAGCCATTTCTGATTATTCTGTTCATCTGTTTCTACCACACAAATTTTATGTGACCAAGGACATAAACAAAACCCAGGATCTAGTTTATATTATTCTGGGGGAAACAAATGTCCACTAAAATATATGGTTTTAATTTTTTCGGGTGATTCATAAATGCAATGAACTATTATATATTCATGAAAATTATGAATAAAATGTGATATAGGGAAATGGTTATGATGTACTATTAAGTAACAATGCAAGATATAAAATGGCAAGTATAGTGAGACTTCAATAGTGTACTAAAAATACTAAAGTTCCATATATCAACAAATTAATAGCAATCATTCCTGGGTATATGAATAATTTTCATTCTCCTTTTCTAGGACTCTGGATCCCCAATTTTCTTACAAACCAAAAAAATAAAACAGATTATTCAAAAGCTCAGTAGTACCTATGAAGTACCTTAGTCTTAAAGAATTGTAGACCAGCTCCTTAAAACACTGCTCAAATTCCTCCACAGTTTCAGAGGCTAAAAATCAGGGCCAGCAACTTGAGGAATTTAATAAAGAACAAGAAACTAATCCCAACTTCAATTCCCCTGCAAATATGACAGGATTTTAAAATGTGCCTGGAAAACTGCATCTGGGGTTTTGCCAATCCCATAACGTTTGGGACGTTTGCTGAACCCAAAACACAGCCGGGCCCACCCATCCATAATTAAAGCCCTCCCCCCAAATGAATTCATTGCTTTGTGGCACCATCTGTCTCATTCCCTTATTTACATAATAGGGAACCCTGCTCAGACTGCAGCAAACGAGGAACGACAAAAGGATGGCGAGTGGAGATGAAATGTATACATGTATACATCAGATTATGTATAATATGGTCAAATCCCTCCAATCTAAAATTTTAAAAATATTCAAAACCCATCCCAGTCTTCACAGGGGCCTCTTTCCAGCTCTCGGGACCTCCTTCCTCCTTCTGCTGCATCGGCAACTCTCACTAATATGGCTTGTTTCACTCAAAGAGTTCGTTTGTCACATTTTATTTTATTAAATATTTTATTTTCCTCTTGTGGACCCATTAGAACACCAGTTAGAGAAAGTGGCATAAATCAACTGCGTTTGGCAGTCACTAAGGATGCAGAGGAGAAATAAGCAGGTTCATATTAACTTGAAATTTAAAAAGAAAAAAAAATTGTCCTCAATGCAGAGCTTCCGTGAATCCTTCTCATTTTCCTCTTGTCTGTCTCCTGGGAAGTTTCTGTCCTAATAATGGCAGCATGAGCAGTGGATCTGTTCAAAGACAGACAAAGGGCTGATTTTTTAATATGCAGCAGTCACTCTAATCCCATGTTCTCTGTCCCTTCCTACCGGAGCTGGGGCAGGGACAGTTTTCCAATGTCCATGGCAGCCACAGGCTGTGGTGGGGCAGGCACTGGTCTAAGAGTTAAGTGACTCCGATTGCTATGCAGGCTCTTCCACTAACTCTCAGTGACCTTGGGCAAGCCTACTTTTGAGGAATTCAGGCCCCCAGTCAGTGCTCTGCTGACCCATACATGCCTGCTTGGAAACGGAGATGACGCTCTTCCCTGTGGACCTCGAGGCCCCACTGCCGTGTCTGTAGACAGAGAAGCAAGCGGGGGAGAGCTCCTTCAGCCCTGGGGATCACCTTTCACCAGAACAGAGTCATGCCCTCAGGCTAGAGCAGAAAAGCTACCAAGGTTCTGAGGCATACATTGCCTTCTGTACCAAGTATAACACTTTACAGCCAGAGATCAGGAGGGAGCCTCCTCAGCTCAGCACCGACAGCCCTGGGAGCAGCCGCGCCTCAGGTTGGAATTGCTGGAGGCCCACGCTGACAACAGGGGCTTCGTCAGTGCACCACAGAGAGCTGGGGAATCTGCACCGACCAGATTCCTCAGCCCTCTCCGGGTCTCTCAGTCAGAACTTCTGGGGATGGAATTGAGGAATCAGTATATTTGTTATGCTCCCACAGAATTCTGAGTCAGTCAGTTTGGGCTCTACTGGTTTCTGTAACTATTGCTGCCATAAAAAGAAGTTGAGTACATCTTTAGGAGAAACAATTCCTTAGTTCTGAAATCCAGGAAGAATTTGCCACATATGTGTCTTTCTTCAGGGGCATAAAGGCAGTAGATAAAACTGGCAGCAGTTTTCTTCCTTAGATGCAGAAATGTTTAGGTGGACACATCTTCCTTCCACCTGCAAATAGCCTGAGGCCAGCACCCGAAGCATGTACCTGGTGAAAGCATTTCTTCTGGGACTACACCAGTTTGGGCTGAGCTTCTTTCTAATCTATGCCCGGCAATGCACTAAGCGTGATAGCAGCCCCACTAGAGAGAGGCCAAAGCCCCTCCCCACAATCTCATGCAGTAGCTAAAACACCCTTCCCAAAAAAAGAGTACAATGATGATAGTATTCTTCAATACAGACAACTTGGATTTTCTCAATCTTATACCATGTATGAAATAAAAATGGCTTCAGAAACCATTACAATTTTTAATGATGTATAACACAATCCAAATACAACCTCTGGTGTATTTGCAAATGCAGCTTTAAGGTAAGTCAGCTAGACATTTTCCAACCAGATGCCCCCTAAGCCCCTGGTATCTACATAAGAGAAGCTACTGCTGTTGCGACAAACAGTAAAGAAGTGTACCAGCAGATAGTGTGTGGCAGTGGGGACACTTGGCTGGGCCTTCTGTTTACTAACTGCACAACCTTGAAACATTAAACTGTCACCTGTGAAATGGGAGAACAGGGGCCCATCTGAGAGGGTTGGAGGATCAGTGAGACAAAGGATATGGAAGGTCTAAGTAAGCACCACAAACAGGGTGCGGATTATAAGACATGGTGCTGTGTTCCCCTGAGCTGGCAGTTAGTAGAAGAGATGAAATATTAGGAAATCAAGTAAAGTTCAAATTACTATGGAATCCCAAAGCTTGAAGGGATTTGTCCTGCCTGAAGACATCATACAGCATTTTCCTTCAGAAAGGTTTGAACTGAGTCTTTAGGGGTGAGTACCAGTTTTCTAAGAGTTCAAAGGAAACATAGGTAGGAATTTTTAAAAAAAGGATCCTGATTTCAGGAATCCGACATGCCAACTGACATGGTTTGAAATGTGCATTTTGAGGAACAGGAAGTTTAATCATAGAAGTGGTAGATGAGGAGACTGCTAATGAAGGATTTTGTAACTCTACTGAGAAGAAAGGCCTTTCCATCAAACATTCTAAAGGACCAAAGGAGGCTTTATGATGGAGAGTGACATGGTCAGATTTGGGTGTAGGAAGGTCACTCTGTAAATACCAGTTAGGACAGGCTGGAGCAGAATGGGACTGGAGGCAAGAAGATCAGCTGGAGGGGCGGTTGTAGGAATCTTGGCAAGAAAAGGTAGGGGCAGTAGCAATGAAGTGGATGCTACTTATTTGAAAGACACCAAGAGGGCAAAAAAGGCAGGACCCAATGACTGAATGGATGGGGCAGGTAAAGGCCAAGGAGGAATTAAGGCTGTCTCCCAGGTTGCAAGTGCAGGTGAAAAAGTAAATGATTTGCACACTGACCAGGAGGAAAGAAAAGAAGATGAGCAAATTTAAGAGTGAGTGGATATGGGAGATAGTGAATTTGGTTTGAGACCTGTTGAGTTTAAAAGTACCCGTAAGAATCCAGAATGTTCAGCAACTATGGACATGTATGCCTCCAATTTATTGGGGAAAAACTCAGGAGAAAAGAATCTCATTAGGTGGAAGCTAAGAGTAGTGACTTGATGTCAGGATGTTCTTAGAAGTTTGTTAATAGCAAATACAGTGGTTATTTTCAGGACTGCTTTGAGGACCATGTTTCTTTCCTCATTAACTAAGCTTGGTGTTCAGATCCACACACCCAGTGATGCTCAACCACATTCTGGAGGCTCCAAACAAAACTCAAAGGCATTTCAGCTATGCCATGTCCAGAGTGAGATGGTAAAGGATACAGACACAGTCAAATGAGACAGTGTACATGAAATTGCTTTGAAGATCCTCAAGAAACAGTAGTTTCTTCTCTCTTTCCTGGTTTCCTTATAGAAGAACAGCCCACAGCAATATGACTAGAAGTTGAGTGGCCTACCGAGAGTCATACCCAGCACAGTGTCAGAGAGGAGTTATGCACTTAATGTTTAATTAATAATAATAATAAAAGCACACATAAATAAACATCCCAACAGACCTAGAGGAGGCTGAAAGAACTTTTATTCTCTAGGTAGAAGTGGGACATTCAGATTTTAGTCAATGGTCGCATTTCAACCTGGCCACATCCCAAGGTAACCGCTAGGGGCATTGAGAGTGGGAAACTGAAATTTTCTTTCCTTTCAAGAAGAAAGCTAAACGTTCAAAGAAGGGGTGAGTGGGTGCGGCTTCTTTTAAACGGTGGTGAAATGCTATATCAGGTCATAAACCTGTGGGATAGTTTAGTGACTGAGTTTAAATGGATGCTTCTCATTGCCTTATGAGATCTGGAAAAGCCATAAAAATTCATGGCCTACTTGTGGCTGAGCTCTAATAAAGGAATAATCGGGCTTTAAGCAAGGAGTAATGGGAGGTACAGTAGGAGATTTACTGAAGCAGTAAGGCCTGCAGAGAGAGAGAGAGAGTAGGTTTTTCATGCCAGTTACACTGACAGACAACAGACCAAGACTTTCCTGACACACACTTGTAATCTTATTAAGTGACAAGACAGGGTCCTTAGTTCTTCCTTCTCTTGCATTTCCAGAATCAAAGCCTTGGATTTTCCTCAGGTCTCCCATTACCAAAGTTTGTAAACCTTCTGCAAGGTTCCAGTAGTAGACTACTTGGTAAGGTGGAAAGAACCTGGATTTCAGATTAGGAAGAACTTCAGTTCTTTGGGTGTTGAGTTTAAGAAGTTCTTTATAGATTTTGGATACTAGCCCTTTTGCAAATATCTTCTCCCATTCTGTTGGTTGTCTTTTGGTTTTGTTGACTGTTTCTTTTGCTGTGCAAAAGCTTTTTATCTTGATGAGGTCCCAATAATTCATTTTTGCCCTTGCTTCCCTTGCCTTTGGAGACATTTCTGGGAAGAAGTTGCTGCGGCTAAGGTCAAAGAGATTGCTACCTGTGTTCTCCTTTAGGATTTTGATGGACTCCTGTCTCACATTGAGGTCTTTCAACCATTTGGAGTCTATTTTTGTGTGTGGTGTAAGGAAATGGTCCAGTTTCATTCTTCTGCATGTGGCTGTCCAATTTTCCCAACACCATTTGTTGAAGAGACTTTTTTCCATTGAACATTCTTTCCTGCTTTGTCGAAGATTAGTTGACCACAGAGTTGAGGGTCCATTTCTGGGCTCTCTATTCTGTTCCACTGATCTATGTGTCTGTTTTTGTGCCAGTACCATATCAAGAAATGGGCAGAAGACATGAACAGACATTTTTCCAAAGAAGACATCCAAATGGCCAACAGACCCATGAAAAAGTGCTCAACTTCACTCGGCAACAGGGAAATCCAAATCAAAACCTCAATGAGATATCACCTCACACCAGTCAGAATGGCTAAAATTAACAAGTCAGGAAATGGCAGATGTTGGCGGGGATGCGGAGAAAGGGGAACCCTCCTACACCGTTGGTGGGAATGCAAGCTGGTGCAACCCCTCTGGAAAACAGTATGGAGGTTCCTCAAAAACTTGAAAATAGAGCTACCATACGATCCAGCAATTGCACTACTGGGTATTTACCCCAAAGATACAAATGTAGGGATCCTAAGGGGTACGTGCACCCCGATGTTTATAGCAGCAATGTCCACAATAGCCAAGCTGTGGAAAGGGCCAAGATGTCCATCGACAGATGAATGGATAAAGAAGATGTGGTCTATATACACAATGGAATATTATGCAGCCATCAAAAGGAATGAAATCTTGCCATTTGCAACTACGTGGATGGAACTGGAGAGTGTTATGCTGAGTGGAATAAGTCAATCAGAGAAAGACGTGTATCATATGACCTCACTGATATGAGGAATTCTTAATCTCAGGAAACAAACTGAGGGTTGCTGGAGTGGTGGGGGGTGGGAGGGATGGGGCAGCTGGGTGACAGACATTGGGGAGGTATGTGCTACGGTGAGCGCTGTGAATTGTGCAAGACTGTTGAATCACAGATCTGTACCTCTGAAACAAATAATACCTTATATGTTAAAAAAAAAAAAAGAAGATAGCAGGAGGGGAAGAATGAAGGGGGAAAATCAGAGGGGGAGATCAACCATGAGAGCCAATGGACTCTGAAAAACAAACTGAGGGTTCTAGAGGAGGGGGGGTGGGAAGATGGGTTAGCCTGGTGATGGGTATTAAAGAGGGCACACTCTGCATGGAGCACTGGGTGTTATACACAAATAATGAATCATGGAACACTACATCAAAAACTAATGATGTAATGTATGGTGATTAACATAATAATAATAAAAAAAAACTAAAAAAAAAAAAAGGAAGAACTTCAGTTTTAATCCCAACTCATCACTTACTAGGTGATTTTACTATTGCCCCTAATTTTTCCTTCCCAATTATTCATCCCTGCTCATTGCCATGGGACTTGAGATGTCTCTCTATGGGAAAAGCACTCACTCCGATCCCCTTGACTTCAAGCTTGGCCATATGACTTGCTTTGGCCAATGAAATGTGAGTTGAAGTAATGTATGCCACAATCCAGAAGAGCTTTAAGAGTCTCTGGAAGTTTGGCCATTTCTCTTTTCTCTCTTTTATGAGAATAACATGCCCCCAATACAGACTGTTTTTCAGCCTGGGTTCTGAAATAAAGAAGAATCATGGAGCTGAGCCAGAGCTGACATCAGGCACTGCACTGGACATTTAATATGATTAAGAATTAAAGTCTTGTTGTTCCAAGACACTGAGACCTTGGAGGTGTTTGTTACCTCAGTATAATATAATGAAAGCTGACTGATACCCAGAGTGATTTTGGAAAAAAAAAAACCCTTAACCCGACTGAGCTTTGTGTTCCCCAAAATGGTGACAATACATCCACTTGTATGATTGTGTAGAGATCAAATGAGATGCTAGCACTACACGTGACACAGAGAAGTTGTTTAATTAATGGCAGTTCTTATTATTCAAATTTGCTACTCAATTAGGGTGATAAAAGAGGTTAAGTTATTTTCTCAACATGAGCACTTCTGGTTAGCTATGTTTCAATGGGGAGTCCCTGGGCCAATGTGGCAATCAGTGGTAAATTGGACATTTATGACACTCTTCTTCCAGGACCAGGGAGAAAGAGTCTCTCAGATCTTTTCATTACAGCCTTCACAAGCTGTGAAAGATATAGCAGCAGGTTCACTTTCACCCCATTACACGTCCAGTCGATGGAACACTGCCTTTTCCTTACCTGGGGTGACAGTCAGGCAGCTGAAAGCTGCCTCCTAAGGCCCTCTGCCCATGGCCACCCTGCTATGAAAGCTAGGGGACTGTGCTCATTGCAATCATAGTAATAGTTCCTCAAGCCCAGCCATTCATAGTTCATAAAGCCTCCATAGTTTTCACTTTGATTTTCACAATAGCTCTATGAGGTTTTTGCTCACTCACTCATTTATTCAACTAAGAGAGTGCCAGCTGTATGATCTCTGCCTCCATGGGGGTAGGTATTACTGTATTATTGCCAATTTATGAACTAGTGATTATGTTTATTCAGTAAATAATATTTTGCATCGACTGTGTGCTGGGCACTGAACAAGTCCATGAAGATACCCAAATGAACAAAGCCTAATCCCTACCCACAATTTGCTCACATTTGCAAAGAGGATGCTGACATGTGAACCGCCATGTCTGAAAGGTTACAGCAGAAGTGTGACCGGAGAGAATGAACCAACTGTGTAGGGGACAGAAGGGAGAGAGACAGAGTTTGCGGGAAGAATCCGGAAAGGCTGATTCTTAGAGATGACTGGGAATGTACCAGGTAGTTGAAAGCGGAGCAGAAGGAGCAGTGGTAGAAACAATGTAGGGGCTGGAAAGAGTATTTTGTGTGCCCAGCTGAAGCACCGGATTGGTTAGAGCAATGAAGAGGGATGAAAGTCAGCACGTAGGAAGTGGATTGTAAAGAAACTTAAGGTACAAAGGAGTTTACCTTTATTCTGCAGGCAATGGTGAGGTTTTACATAAAGTGTTACAGAGGACTATCATGATCACAGTTTTTTAAAAGACATCACTCTGGCAACAATATAAAGAGTCTATTGGAAGTAAATAAGACTAAAGGAAACCAGTTAAGAGGTTAATTCGAATCCAGAATTCTGAATGAACGTGCACTTACTCCAATATTGTATGTGTGCTATTACTGCTGAGGACTTGTACTCCTAGGGAGGCATCCCTCCTATGTCCTCTGTCAACTCTGCCTTTCCTCTGGGAAAAGCAAACACTCCACAAATGACCCACTCATGTAGTTGATTATATTCTTTCATCAGTGGGACAATCACTTCCCAGATCTCTCAGATACTCTCTCTGTATAACAATCTCTAGGTCAGGATCACCAGGATAATCAGCCCAGGCTTGATTATCCATGGCAAACTAACATGTGTTCTGAGCACCAAAAAGGGAGGGGTTTAAAAAAAAAAGTATGTATAGACATATTTTTAAATCATCATGGAAAAATCAGAATTTTGTTGGACTTGGCCACACTTACTTTGTAATCTACCTTTGTTTTCAATTGCATATAACGTGGAGAATAGCGATGGAGGTGGAGGTGGGACATTGTAATCTTTTCAGCACTTAAACTCTTCCAAAGATCTCGGTCTGGCCCTGATGATACCCTCTTTTCTCTGGTATTGCTGGTTGCCATAGGCATTTCCTTCCTTGGAACTCCTTTATAAAGAGTTTTTAGACACTGTAATTAATTGGATTCATCATTCACAGCAACCCCGAGGACATCACCTCTCCCCTTAGTGAGGTTGCACAAGGGAATATTGCGAGCAAAACTCTTACTAATTCAGGTTTGAACAAAGTTTACTTGAGCAACAGAATTGGAACCACAGTTTATCAGACTCTGATTCCCCAATGGCAGGATTAAATTGTGGTCCTCTATACTTTCAGTGCTGGAAGGTCATGGTGATTATTGTAGGACAGGCTTCTTAAGCTATAGGCAAACTACTCCAAACCAGAGCAATCCCAACACTCTTCCATCAGGTTGTGATTGGAGGCCCTTTTCTTCCAGGGGAAGGTCAACTCCATAAAGAGAGGCTCGGAGGAGTGAGCAGTTCCAGGAACAACATAAGTTCTTGCCATTCCCAAAATGGTTCCCAAACACTGGGACAACCCAGTAGTCTACACTCCACTATGGAACAGAAATCTGAAAAGTGTATTCAGGGTCTCTAAACCAGAGTAGCTCAAAATCACACTTTAAGATTTCTCTGCTAATTCAGTTTTTCTTCTCTGGTCACAAGCAGTGAGGTTTCCAACAAAATTGCCTGACTAAAGATATGCATTGAGCATTTACTAGGTGCTAGGCATATGCTAAGTATTCTATATACATTATTTCATTTGCTCTTCATATCTATAGGGCATATGCTGCTATTATTATTATTATTATTATTATTATTATTATTATTCAACAGATAAGAAAACTGAGACACAATGATCTAAGTCACATAGCAAGTACATTTTGGAGCCCAGGGGGCAACTTAGGAAGCTGAACTCCAAAGCACCTTCTTGACCATTTTTGTTAGCTGCGTCTTCCTATGTAAGAGCTTAAGTCTTTTACCCCAATTTACAAATATTTGTAAACTGCAATCCCATCTTCAATTCATAGGTGAGGAAACAGAGGTGAGAGAGGGTTAGTGACTCACCTCAGGTCCTATGATGAGTTGTGGCAGAGCTGGAAGTGGGATCCAAATCACCACCTCCTTGATTTCTTAACTCGAAATCCTTACTTTAACCTAAACTAGTCCTAAGATTATTTTATCCTCTCAAGGGAAAGAAAACAGAGAGACAAAGGTGAGGAGGGGTAACATTTTTTGAGCTCTTTTTAAGCATTCAGTAGTTTGCTAGGTACTTTATGTCCAACATCCATTTATTCAAGCAACAATCTCTTGAGCTTGGTGTTACTGGTTCCACTTTCCAAATGAGAAAACAGAGGCTTACAGAAGTTAGGGAGCCCTGTCTGAGCTTACCCAGAGAGTAAGTGATGGAGCTGGGGCTCTAGACCCTATCTGTGTGAACGTGACACCCAGGCTCCTCTGCCAAGAATTTAATAGTGGGCTTGCCCCTTGCAGGAGTGGATTTTATTCTGCACCTGCTTTTACCAGGTCCTCAATAGGATTAAGGAGTGAAATGAGTCTTGAATCAGCACAGGCAATCTTCCATCATCCTCTCACTAGATCCTGGCCACTGTGATTTAAATTGAATTTTTAAGCAGGTTCCCCAAGGCCCCGGGTCAAATGGCTTCTGATGTTCTGGGAAGATTTCTCCCCCTGCTTCTATTCCCTGACTTCTCACCTGGGCACCGCAGTGAGAAGCCTCACAATTTATTTAAAGGTCACCCACCAGAGAAAACATCTTCTAGACCTTGGTTAGAAATTGCTGGGTGAGCCAGGTCACACTTTCGGTACAGTGAATGTGTTAAATCATTTCCCAAATATTTGGGGTTTAATAGAGCAATAGAAGCCTCTCACCAGAAACCTTCCCCCTAACTTTGAAATTTGTGTGTACAGCAAAGAAATTTTTCTGGTTTTGATGCCCTTACACAAATTGTCAACATACTGTATCTTTTTTCACAGCTCTTTGATGTACTTGAAGGGGTTTTCTTCCTTGAACAAGAAGCCACAACTCCAAATGTGTTTCAAACAGAAGCCCCTAAACATTTGAAGTTCAGTTCAGAATTCCTAAGCAGAAACTTGGCAAGAAGTCCTAACTTAAATTAGGAAAAAAACAAAACAAAGCAAAACAAAACCTTCTTCCATCCATGAAGTATCAAATGTATACTTCCCAATACAAAACAGATTTCACATCCATGTCATGCTGGTCTTCCGTTTACTCAGTGCTTTTCCCCCACAGAACTTAGATTTTTTACTCATTTCAAAAGCACAGTAAAGACCATTTGGATGTCTCGCTCTCATCTCAAACTTGACAAGCCCAAGTCTTGACCTTTAATCTTTTTCTCCACCTAATGTCCTCTGCTTTCTTCTTCATTTCTGCCAACAGCCTTAGACATTGATTCCCTCATGGGCAGGAAGGGTGCCTTAATTATCTTTATAGGCTTAGTATCTAGGCAGTGCTGGTAGAGAGGAGATGCTCAATAAATATTTGTTCCGTGAATAGATTTACAAGTTGTCTCATCTTCCCTCTCCTTTACCCATGTACCACCTCTCTTCAAAGTGCTTGCCATTTGAGTTGTACAATGTGAGGGCCCAAGGGCCAAATATGACCCATCTGATCACGGTGCAGCCTATTTAAGACTTTTTTACAGGGAAAAGAGAACAACACATAATCAGCCAGAAATAGAAACTAAGAGGCCAGTGGCTCCCAATAATTATGCGTCTGTGTGCAGACAAGGGTCATATTACAAGAAGTGAACCAGGAGTAATTGTCATTGACTCTAGGTATAATTTTAATCTGTGCATATTAAATTCCTGTGCAAGATCAAGATAAAGTCTGATGAATCATTCCAAAGGATTTCTTACCATATCATTAACATAAACTTTTTTCTTTTTTGAGAGAGAGAGGCCAGGGTGGGGGGCAGGATGGAAGACAGAGGGAGAGAGAGAATCTTAAGCAGACTCCACACTCAGCACAGAGCCCGATGCAGGGCTCAATCTCATAACCTGAGATCATGACCTGAGCCGAAATCAAGAGTCAGACACTCAACCAACTGAGCCACCCAGGCATCCCTAACATAATTCTTAACAGTAGAATCCACAAAGCCCCTTTTTAAGTTCCTACCATGTTTTACACATGGAAGCTACTTACCAAAGTATCTCACTTGAGTCACATGGCCAAACTAAATCTGAGTCATTAGCCCTCTTTAACTAAAATTTATTATCAATAACAAATTAATAAGCTTCATGCAACTCTATTTCTGATTATGAGGTCCTCTATAAAAAACACATACCTTTACTTTTTTTCCTTCGATTGTTTATCTCTTCCCTTTCTTTCAATATATTTCATTAATTTTGTGGCTACTATTGTGGCTCAGACCTTTCTGATCCACTAGATCAGAAGCTCTTGACACAAGGTCTACAGTATAAAGAGAGACTGTGGGCTTCCTACAAGTAGAGCTAAGGGCCCAGAAGAAAGCAAGCAGCATTGATTTCAAGCTAGCATGAGTCTAGAGAAACCTTAAACACACTGATGAGAGTAAGCAGATGCTGGAAGAATGAAGTTTACTTCATTAGATAGAAACACAAAGTTTACTATGCACCAGGCTTAGTCCTAGGCACTGGGGAGAAAGCAATGAACAAACACCCTTCCCTCCTGGGGCTTCCATTCTGATGGGGGCAACAAATGGGCTAGTAAATAAATATATGCATATTATGTCAGCTGGTCCTGAGTACTATGGAGAAAAATGAAAAGAGACAAGGAAAGAGAGTTCTACAAAATTGCCATTTTCTACAGGGTATTAGAGAAGGCCTCCCTGAGCAGAGATTTGGTAGAAGTGAGAGAATGGCACATACCACAATGTGGGGAAGAAGAACCTTTGGGGCAGGGCAGGGGAAACAATTTGTGTTGTAAATTCAGTCAAAAACTTTCAGATTATATAGGCCCTTAGAGTTAATCTATTACAAACCTGTTCCTTTGCCCCCCAACACTGCACTGATGAGGAGAGTGAATCCTAAGGGTTTAGTAGGCAATAAAGGTCATGCTTCTAACCAGCAATGAATGAAGACCTGTACTAACATCCCTTTATCTTCCTACCACATTTCTCTACCCACCTCGCCCAGTCCTTTCCAATACTGTGCCAACATAAGGTGGGAGTGATACCCATTCAGTGCTTCAAGCCAGAGCTTTGACTGTATTATTGTAATATACCGATGATATTAATGACTCACCTGATATTCCTCCCCCATCTGAGCCCCATCTACCTCCCCAGAATTCTTCTCACACTGCCACTGGTGACTTAGCTATGTGGCTATACATGAGGCCTTCCAAATACCCAGTTTTGGCATCTTCCACTCCCACTTAAACTCCTATGCCGGACAAAAAAAAAAAGAGTTCCCTCCACCAAAAGAGATTTACTACCACCACACCATTAAAAAGCTTTGTTTCCTTTTCATTTATTTGTGCAGTACTTCATATGAGAAGATCTTGACTTACCGTTTTTCAATAATTGAGCTTAGCAACCAGCTCAAGACACTTTGGGATTTATTTTCAAATTTCCAAATTTATTTCTAATGAAAAGTAGAGTTGACAGATAGAGAGCAAGAGGGGATGATCCAACTTAGCCACAAAAGTAAATTTTAGCTCTTTGCTTCTACTGTAAAGAAAGACTAGAAAGTTTGGAAAAATCTTCCTATAGCTTGACGTTTTCATTTAAATTCTGAAAATGATAAGCTAGCTTCAAGACTCAAGCTAGTTACTAGTTCTTTCAGGAAACCCTCTGTGAACAAACACGCTCCCCAAATCTGTGCTTCTGTGGTATTTCATACATACCTTCAAGATAGCACTAACCATACAGTATTCTGATAATCGTTTTACATGTCTCTTCTTTCCCACCAGGTTCTCAGTACCCATCACAGTGAGGAGGTAGGAAATATTTGATGCACATAGTTTCCAAACTAACTCAAGACACAGAGTCTAGCAAAACATTTCTTTGCTGCTAATTGGTTAAGAGTAACCTAAAGACTAATAGCTTGGGTGTCAAAACTAGGTTTCCATGCACACTGCTGGTTTATGAGGACACCAGAAAAGAATGTTCTAAATTGAGACTGAAAATGTATGATGCTCACTTAACTACACACACATTACACCTCAAGCCTGGACAAATAAAAATAAACATTTCATGGATCTACAACAATTTTCATAAAAGCTTATATGGGCATTCCTGGTTCTAGATACATTAGTTTTACATATTTGATACAGCACATAATTTTACTTAGGCCTCTAAGTGAACCAATGCAGTAATGTAACGTGTGGCAAGTACCATAACAGGTGGGCACCATACTACCTGGGGCCCTAACTGCCCACGAATGACAATGCTCCAGTGTCTACCATCTGCCCCCTCTAGTTTCTCCATTGCCCATCAAGTGAGATGAATTCGTGCTGTTTGCATTTTTCTGCATTGCAGTTTCCTTCCTCTATATCAGCTGCTTGTGATTCCACAGCTACACAAGAGCCTGGGGTACATAGTTCAGGGTTAACGATTTTTAATTTATTTAAGCAGAAAAAGAAAACCCTACGAGGAGATGTGACCCATAGCCATCACCCCTGTGGCAGTATCAGGGAAGCTGATTTATCATCTCCAACTCTTTCTCTGCTCACTCCACCTCTCACCCTAGATACTTATTACATGAGTTCAGCTTTAAGTAACTATAGAGTAGAGGTAGTGATGGCCCCCTAGAGTAGTTGAAATAGCCTAAACCTCTTCCATGGCATTACTGTATTGGAAAACTGCTTTTGACTTATTTGGTTTTGGCTGGCACCCTTTTCAAAGAATTCAGCCACCGGTCCTGTCAAGGAATGGTTGTACCCCTGAGTTTTTGATCTCCAATGCATAGGACACCAGAAGTATATTTAGAGGCTTGAGGAACATTAATCGGTGTTGAGCCTCACCTTGCCAAATGGCTTTAAGAATACTCGGTATGAAACATTAATATCTGAAGTTCAACTTCAGATATTAATTATCACTAATATTTTATCAGGACATTGACAGATTTCTGCAAATGGAGATACAGAGAAGGAATGTCCCCTGGGCAGAAGAGCATATGATAAAGGCGTCATGGAGTACACAAGGAAGCCACAGAATTTAAACAATTCAGAACCTCAATCCAAGAATATTTTTTGAGCACCCACTATATGCTCCAACTTGTGCGTGTATAAAATCATATAGTAGCATATATAAACACGGGGTATAATTATGAGTTCTTTTGGAGCAACTTAAAGTGTGGGAGATCCAAAGGATTGCTTGGCCACCTCTCAGAGGGGCTGAACTGTGGCTGAACAACATTTTTCAGGAAACTTTTGGGTGAGGGCAGAAGAATCAGGTGCTTTTCACACTGACTGCATTTACCCAGATCATCTATTTCACGAAATTTTCAGTTTCACCTTAAACCATCCTTCTATTCAAGCGTTGGACTTTCCATTATGAAGTTAAATGACATCCTTTTAGTTTGAGATTTTTTTATATCTAATGTTGTTAGAAAACAGAGTCTTTCTTATTCCTTCAAGATCTGTGTCATCAGCAACTTTAACAAATGAGTCATAACCTCTCTCTTAACAAAAAAGATGTTGGCCCAGGCCAGCTCAAGGACCCGCAGCTTCGCCATTTCATCAGAGATGCCCCTCCCAACAGCCACTGCAATACTCTTCGGGACTATCCATTATACAACCACCAAGTTGAAAACCATTGACCTCTGTTTTCATCCTCACTCTAGGATTTTACAAAGCACCTAGGTCAAATATTCTACTATTGTGACTACAGAATTTTAGAAGTGGCCCAGTTTTTATCTGCAAAATGAAACGGAGGTGATATGGCGTAATGTATTCTTAGAGATTATTGCTACGTCCAGAGATCACCGTACCTTTTTTAATGGCTTACAATTTTTCTTTTAATCTATTTAAACATCAGAAGCATCCTCAAGCACTCTAAAGCTTTTGGAAATCAAGCTATTGGCTCAGTCACCTAGTACCTCTGTTCTGTGCACATTCCTCAAAAGTGGCTGACAGCGTCTCGGCAATCTCATCCGCAGGCTTGCCCAGCTCAGCCGTCTTGCAGGCCTGCAGTTCCATCTGGGCAGAGGGCTCCATGTCCTTTCTAGAAAGGTAATACTCCTTTGGAATCACTTTATCTTGATTGGGCTTCCAGATCCTCCCCTTAATATTTATTCCTCTCTTTTCTTTCTTTTTTTTTTTAAACTACTGATTTGGAAAGAAGTTGAGGGAGCATTTTGTGATTTATTCAGTTGACACCTTACTCTTTAAAAAAAAAAAAGAATAAATGGCACTTGACACCTTACTCTTTAAAAAAAAAAAAAAAGAATAAATGACACCAAAACTAATATACCTAAAAACCAAAGGTGACTACACTAATCCAGACAAGGGAACTTATTTGAGTAAGAAGATGAGAAGGGGAATGTATTTTGAGAGAGTACTTCCATTTGCAAGAAAATTCCTACAGTTAGTTGGTGAACCTGTCAATGTAACAAGAAGGGTGGAGGCCGTCCCTCCCAAGATGATCTGAGGAATAACGGTAAGCAACCAGGTAGCTGATGCAGTGTGAGAAGGCCTGTCGTCCATGCTTCTTCCTCCTCGGAAGGATCTGCCCTGTTCATCTGTCAGTTCAGCAGAAGCCTGGCGGTAAGTCAATATGTTCCCCTTGAGACAAGGAAAATTCCGTAGGTCAGACTTGCTAGGCCAGTAGACTACAAAAAGCGCCGAGTGCATACAAACGCTGTAGTAAATTAAGATAATGACATTGGCTGTTTATTGTAGATAAAACATAAATCTGTAATAGAAGCATCTAGGAGATTCCAGCGCCCAGTGTATCAACATCAGAAAGAGCAGTTATGATTGTTGTCAAGGAAGAAAAAAAAAATCCAGGGCCTGACTAACATTTAGAGATATAAAGCTTTCATATCCTTCAGTCTTCTTTCCTTTGTGATTTCCACAGGATTTTCATTTCCAGAGATATTATACTACTTGCTTTCAAAGGAATTCAATATTTTCATTCAGAAAAGTAATTTCACAGAAAGTAACACAGAGTGATGTCCTGGGTATTCATTTTCAGAGCCAATCTTACAAAGTCAATTTGTGCTGCTAGGAGCTGGGGCAACATGAAAAGGTGCAGACCCTGTGTATCTGGGTTTCCATGGTCTTCCACTTCCTTCCCGTTTCCCTCCCATGCAGAATGCCTTGGACACCCCATAAGCATTTGAAAAGGTCTGGCGTTAAAAACAAAACGCACTGCCGACTCCCTTAATAACATCACCCGCAGTAACCCAAAGACATTGATCCCAAGCCCAGGACTAGATTATGGCTTCGTCCCTTCTGCCCTGTAGTAAAAGTCATATCGCCATCACCATCTCAATCATTCTGTTTATTTTCTCCACGTTGTTTGAGAAATTAGAGGAGAAAGCAGCAAGTCTAAGGTGAAAGACGAGGAGATGAGTTACTTGCTCGGGCACTTCTGTGCAGATAAAAAGCTAATCCTGATAAAACCAAGACTGAAATCCTTCCAGCCCACATAAAGTCAAGGTCAGACAACATTACCCAATCAAGTTGAAAGCTGATCGGTTTTCTGAAGTGAGTCAGAGCCTGACAGAAGGACAGAGGTAGACGGAGGAAGGATGAGGGGGGGAAGAGCGGAGAAAGGAGGAGAAAAGCACCCGGATAGAGGTGAACAGATGGACTGACGGGGGAATGGGAGACAGAGATGGGGGGGAAAAAAAAAAAAGGTGTTCCTTTTCCTATTCCTGCTTCTTCACATATTTGAGGATCAAAAGGAATAAAAAAAATCTTCAAGTTTCTCATCAGGCATTGGGATGATGGAAGCACACAAGGTCCAGCTGCCAATGGGTGTTTTTCCTAGGGTTTTTCAAGTCAGCCGCATGCCCTAACCTTGAGGACATTGTTTATTCCTGGTGGAAAGATAAGCCAGCCAGACCCGCCCCCCCCCCCCCCCCATCGGAGCAGAGTGGGCATTACCAGGGAACAAAGAAAGAGTGCTGTACAGCAACAAGCATTTGGTTTTGATTAGAGGATATTCAGGGACTGTGCAAGTTCTATTAAAATAAGCACAAAACCATTTTAAAGGGCTTTTTCTTTTCTTTCTCTTTTCCCCCTCGGTTTATATTGTTAATCTTTCTTCCTGGACGGCTCCTCACAAATGCCTTTTGTTTTCTTGTGTGATTCTACGTGCCAGGACTCTAAGAAGGGAGGACGGAGGTCCTGTTTTGGCATGCTTTCAAGTCTCTTCCATAGGAGATGAAGGCTTGTTGCTGTGCCTTCAAGGGTATAAATTTAGAGGCCGCCAAACCATCCGGAGGTAATTCAAATGCTGGTAAATGTTGGAATCCACCCTGGCCCCCTGCTCATATGAATACCCTGGCACTTACCCCACTCAGAGGAAACGAAACCAATTTGGGAAAGCGAAGAGAGAATAAACATGCAATTAAAATGGTCATTTCTCCTGGTTTCTTCCTTTAGTTCTTTTTTTAACACTGCATCCCATTCTATAATCTGATGATGAATCGGGCCTGGTTAATTATAACAACATACAAAAGATCGCTGTCTTTTCCCCACAGTGACTATACTAGCTTTGAATATTTGGGGGGTGGGGGGGCGTTGGGGTGGGGCGCAGGGGGTGACAAGGAATGGAGAGAGAGGTGGATAAACTTCCAGGGAAGCCGTCATTTTGGAAGAGCCGCTATTTTTATATTGTTTGCAAACCCTTTGCCACAGTGAACATTACAGAAATGGCACTTTTCCTGTCAATTTATCTATCTTCCTCCTTTATACATAGATAGACAAATAAAAATGAATCTTTCCAAAGGCCGCATGCATGCCACTTCTATATATTCTCCAGATAGCTTATTTTTATTCAGCTTAAAGCATAACCTATCATTTGTATTCAAGATTCCACCCAGCCTCTCTCTCTCTCTCCAAGCAAGTCTTCAAGAAGCCCTGCTGCCCTGCTTTGTTCCAGAGACTCTGCTAAAGGCCAAAAGATGGAGATAGCACACCCATCTGGTTTGTTTTCACATCCTAAGAGAAGGGCTTGAGAGAGCCCCCTCCAGTGGAAGGAACAAGGTGGTTGGGGATAAGCATTGTCAGTCTTCTCTTTGTTTGTCTGTGATTAGCTTCTTGTGCTCCTCTCAGGAAGACTCTTAATATCCATGGGGAAATAGCACCACTGAACGAAGCTCACCCAGGAAACGGGAGAATTCGTGCCGGTGCTTTGAAAGACTTACACCTAAAGGTTTCCATTTCAGCGTCAAAAAACAAAAACAAAAACAAAACCAAAAAGAACACAGAAGCATCTCACTTCTCCCTTCGTCCTTTTTCGTTGTTCCCCTGTCCCCCTCCACTTAATTCTAAACAGGGTGTGAATTTTATGTGTATCAACCTGAAAGCATCTGCTAGAAAGTAACAGCCAACCTGTGTATGAAATAGGAATAAATTCCATGTCAGAACAAAATTAAGATCTTGATGCCTCACCGTTTCCATAATATTACCATCATGCCTGGTGAATAAATACCACAGGAATACCAAACAGCGGCTGAGCCAAAATGAATATTGAAATTTATAAAATGGCCAGTGTCCAGAGCAGTAATGCTCACAGGGAAGTGTTTTGACATCTGAGATAACCTCCATTTTCCTTCGGAGCCGGGCACGCCTGATTTGGTGGGACTGATGCGAACAAATGCATTATTACAACGAATTTCAAACTGTTTTCTTCTTTTTTTTCTTTTTACCCCTTCAATTTTTATGATTACCCATCACCCCAAGTGTAGAATAAGAAGGGGCTTAAAGCACAAAATTTGAAGTCAGATAATTTGGGGCTAGAATCCCTGTCTCTCACTCTCCAAATGTGTAGCTTTAGGAACCTGAATTAATCTTTCTGAGCTTCAGCTAGTATCTATAGAGAAACCAACAGACCCATTTGTACAGGGCAGTGGTGAGGATTAAATAATAATATGCATTATCGATGACATAAAAAGTAATGATAATTATCATAGCTAACATTTACTGCATACTTTAAAATGTATCAGTCACTGTTTTAAGAGTCTTACACATATTAGCTTATTAACTATGAGATAGGGTTATTGGAAGATTACATGAGTTAATTCACGTAAATGAAGAATTATGTGTATGCCTAGCACATGGCAAATGCACTATAAATGGTAATTATAATGATAATAATGTAATCCCCACAACAACCCTCCAAAAATGGAATTGTGATGAGGCCTTTTACCCAGATGAGAAAAAGGAGGTACAGAAATGGGAAGCGACTTATCCATTGTTGCGGATTAGCAAACAGTGGAAAGATTCAGAGAGTCTGGCCCCAAAACCTGTAATGTTAACCACTGTGTTATATGTAAAAGCTCTTGATGTAATATAAAATGTGATATATAGGGATACGTATTATGTATTTTTGTGCCTCTATGTATGTGTATAATATATACATAAACATACAGCTGATTTCCCATATTAAACAATGGAACGTTCTGAATAAGTTTCTACTACCAATTCCAACCCCGCAAGTCAGGAATGAAAGTTGTGACTGGTGCCTGGCCCAATTTATATTCTAAAATCATCATATTCCCTTCTCAGTACCCTTCCTGCCCAGATTTTCCCTTCTAGCTGACGGGGGTTGTTCGGCTGGGCTTTGTGTGAGTTACAAAGCAGCAACAATTACATGAGGGAGTCCAGGAGCATGTTAACCACAAAAAAACAGTTGTCATAAACACTGCGCATCTTAATGCAGTGCTTCGGTCTTTACGTAAGATTAATTAAAGAGCAGATGTTCTGTCATACCCTGCGTTAGGTATGGTTATCTTTGAGATTCCAGCTCCTCTGTTTGCCGGGTTTTAATTTGCATCGTTATGCATTTTGAGCCTGGGGCATGAGTAGTCAAGTGGTAAACATTAGGTATACTGCACTGTATTTCCAAACGCACCTTCACTATTAGGCTGACTAATAGAATTCAATTCTATTTTCAGCCGAATCCTCTCAATTTTCATTTGCTTTTGACACATTACATGGCAGGAGGAAAGAGCAAGGGAAAATGAAGGGGAGAGGCAGTCCCTGCCCTGAGCACTGTCTTCAAGTCAGCAAGACGGCCCCCTTCTGTTGGGTTTTGACCACGCACGCAGAATGGCCCCCAACATCGCCTTCTTTTTACACAGCTGCGACAGCTCTGAAATTTCCCCTCCCGTTCTTTTCTTAGAGGTTGACACTCTAGGTGGAGCATGAGGTCTCTGCTGTGTTGTTAGGAATTGGAGGCCCTTTAAGTGAATGCTGGTTTTCAAAAATGCAACTCCCGAAAACTGATGTCAAAAAAAATTTCAGGCCATGATCAAAGTATGATATGAATTAATTTGTCATTATAACACAACCCCACTTGCCAGGCATTTCAGGCCAGGGTTTGGGAAAGGCAGCAGATATCTGGGTTGACAATTTCATTTAAAGGACAGAAAGCTTTCTGCTTTCTTTTCATTGGTTTCTTGATTTAATGAACACACAAACAGACCATCGCCATATGCTCCAAACACCAGCTTGCTGTTCTTCAAGAAGCAGCTTGGGAAAATGCCAAGGCAAGAAGCTTGGAAGAAACTTGAAAAGGCTTCAAGACATATCTTTGTAGCCTGGGATAGCAAATGCACCAGTGATTAATTACGCTGGGGTTGGACGTGAATAGGAATGCCAATAAGGCGTTCGTAGCACTGCAATGGTGGGCATGTTGGCCTGATAATAGAATCCTTCCTGTTTTGATTTCCCTGGTTTCCTTCCTTTTGGTAACACATTCACATGCAGGTCAGAGATAGAAGATGGCAATGTCATGCTGTTTCTCATTACAGAATCATTAGATCAGGTGTGACCACAATCAAGGAAGAAGTGTTCCTAGGAAATAGGAACTCCAGGATTTGTGCCAGAGAATTCCTGTCTGAAGAGACATCCATGACTGTATCTTCCTGCAGAAATCCTCCACTACCTCCCCCCAGAGATACTCAAAAAACAGTGTAGGGGGTGACTTTCCCCAGCTGGCAACATCACTTACAGAATCTCCCTTAGATGACTTTGAAAAATGATTCCCCTCCTTTGGAATCCAGAGTTGGAGTTTGCTAAGGTTTTTAGAGCAAAAAAGGTCATTTTCTTTCTCTTTCTTAGAAGAAGATGGAGAAGTAGGAGAGGAATAGGAAGGAAAGGCTTTTTATCCAGAGCAGGAGGCTTAATCGAACCTAATAATAGGGAAGAACTTGATGATAGAATTTCAAGTACCAGAATTCAGAAAAGCTTGTTGAACATGATCGTTTCAACACAAGTCTTGAGGCCTGTGTAATCTACTTCTAAATTCACCTTGTAGGTTTCATCCAGTCTGTATTTCCCCATCTCATGATCGGCCCATGTGCATATCGAATGGCTTCTGTCACCTACAAAACATATTCTAGGAATCCTTCCTCATTCAACGTGGTCCTTAATCACCTGACCCTGACATAGAGATCCGGATTTAGCTTCCATCTTTCCCTCTACACCTGACATTGCTCTTATCACGCCACTTGTAACAGGCTCAAGGGCTGCAGCACCTTTGTTCCCTCTCTCTGAAATTTCCTTCACCACATTGTCTTTCTAGGAAAAGTTCTGACTACCTCCTTTACTTATCTTGTGGGATCTTGTCCCAGATTTCTTGCTAACACTTTGTATCTTTCCTTCAATGTCCCAACAACACCTCAAACCAAACATAGTTATGGCTTAACTCATCTTTCCTTCCAAACATCCTCCAGTTTGTAATCCCCAATCCCTGTTAATGGCACTTAAGGTGCCACTAACCATAAGGTCACTAACACTCAAAATACTGATTTTACATTTGCCTATTCCTTCTCTTCTAACACCCTGGTAGTCAGTCACTGGATCATGTTTGATGTGTCCACTTCCAGAATCACTCTCATATCCAAAAATTTTTACACCCTACCTAAATTGTCTCCTAGGCTTTCCCTCTCTGTTGTCCCTTCCCGACTTCACAAATTCATTTTATTTCACATAGCCTAATGTTATAATCATCTAGTTGATCTTGTTGCTTTCCAGTCTTTCTCTTTCTCTATTTTGCCTTGAGCTACAGGATTAAATTGTGATACTTAAAGTATGCATTCATTCATTTGATACTTATGAGCGTATGTGCCAGGAACCAGGATATACACCCCTTAAGAACAGAATTCCCATATCTACTTAAAGTGTCAATCAGTGATTGGTACTTAGTCACTTTTAAATACGTGGGTATTAAGTAAATAAGTAAATAAGTGAATAAACGAATGAGGTAGGGCTTACAGTCTCGTTAGGGAGCAGAGGTGTAATATCATCAGAAGCTACATAATAAGATACTATGGATTACTTCAGGAAAATCTGTAATTCATTGCCAAATGAAAGATACTAGCATTCTGGACTAATGTAGTCAGAGAAACCCCTAGAGAAGGTGAAGGAGAAGAAAGAGAATCAAGATTCACTGGGCAAATATTACACATTCAGCCCTATACTAGGTGAATTGCTTGCATTCTTTTATCTAATCCTTAAAACAACCCTATGAGTAAGCCCATCCTATAGATAAATCAACAGAGGTTCACGGAGGTTAAAAACCTTGCCCAAGGCCATGTAGCTAGAAAAGGTTACAACTGAAGTTTGAAGAAAGGAGTGGGTGGTTCCAGTGTGTACATCCTCCCACAGGGCTAAGCTAGAAAAGAAAGGTAGGTGTGAAAACATTTCAAAGAAGACTAGATAAGCCTTGGTTATAGGTTTGACCTCAGTAAGGAGGGGTCAAGTTTTACCCTTAAATTTTGGATCAGAATACCTAGGAAGAATGCAACAAGTGTGAAAGGCGTGCCACTTTCAATCAGAAAGGAATTTACTGATAGACATAGTAAGTTTGATGGGAAACTGGAAACTCTTGCCATTAAGTCTAGGTTCCTTATACTTGGTTAAGGTTTTCAGGGTTCACAGTACCTCCAGGACATTGGATAAAAGCAACTCTTTAAAGAAATGAAAAATGACCCTCAGAACCATGAACTTACTTTTAAGGTTTTTTGGTGTTCCTGGTTAGACCGTGGTCTGAATGATCAGTATGGTTGGTAAGAACAAGTTTGAAGAGGTTAAGGGTGGTATAATGAGATCACATAAAGCCAGGCAGAACTTCATATTAAACTTGGGACAGTGTTCCATCCAGTATCCGAATTTTGTCCCAGGCACTGCAAATCTGCTCTTCTAGATTCTGCTCACCACTTGCAGCAACAAGTACCTCATTCCATTGTTAGAATAACCTAAGAGAAAACTGCTTTTTTTATAATCAAAATCTGCCTTCCAGGACATTCATCTATACTAGTCCTATCTCCGCTAATCTTTTGAAACATAATACCCCTTCCTATATTTCATTACAGCCTTTGTACATCCCTACAATCTTTTCCAGGCTAAAATGATAGGGCTTGTTCAAAGGCAGAAAGAACAACCTTTAACACACACAGTAAACTTACTGTGTATTTTTATCTGACCTATTACCTCTACTCTGCAAATGAAGACATGGAGTATTAATTAAGGTCAACAATATATCCAAGCTCACAAGGCTCATAAGCAAAGGAGCAAGAATTTGAACTCAGGTCTGCGTGATACCCAAACTCCTATTTTTTCTATTACAAATCACTGTTTTCAACTTTCTCATTGGATATTTATTTATAGATAATCTCTTCCCCTTCTAAATTTTAAGTGACTCAAAGAACACTTAAGTAAATTGGACAGTCATATATATCTATAAATCATCGATATATATGATGACAAAAACATATTTTTAAGGAAGGAAGATAATTATGCCTGATATCAACCACAAGAAAAGCTATTACACTCCATTTAAGCATTACATTTAGCTGTGAGCTTCCTAGCACTGATGGCAAAAAGAGAAATAAAACTATAGTTTCAAAGTTCTCACCATAGGACATTAAAAAAAAAAAAAAAACAACTAACCAGTTCATGAGAAAGAGAAATGTTTTCCTGGCACTGCATTCTAAAATGAATTCTAAAAAGCATTTATCACATAGCTGTAAGAAGAATTCATCACTTAGATGTTGAGTAAAACAACAGATGATGTCTTCAAAGTGGCTTTACAGAAGATAAAACAACAGTCTTCACACAGCTATTTCTTGTAGAGATTCTTATTAAAGCAAAGAGGAAAATACTAAATTGCTATTCAGTGAAGGCAATTCTAAATGGACCAAACCACCATAATCCACAAACATGCATATAAGAACAGAGCCCAGAAAAACTAAGGAATGGGCTCCTGTTACTCATCCAGACTGAGTTAGAACCTGTGAGAGGTTTACCCTGCTCTGGCCAGGAGCTATAGAAAAGAAATGTCCTCACATACATGCTTTGATAATCTCATTTTCTGCTGGGTTGAATGTTTCCATTACCTGGCCTTTTAGTTTAGATGTCCAAATGGTTACTAGTCCTGATTTTTTCTGTATCATATTTTCCAAGTTCCCAATTTCAACTCTTGGTACTGCATTTCTAAGAATGGATCCTCTCCCAAAAGACCCTTCTTGATGAGCCCTAGGATCCTCCTTCTTCGGGTTCTGCTCCAGCCAGAGACGTAGGCAATCCAGTAGGCGCATGGTCAGCAAATCCCTTAGAGAATTTCTCAAAAAGCAATCAATTCAACAGTGCTCTGGGAGAGAACTATAGCAATCAATTCCAGACTGAGTTTTCTGGCAGCTCTGAGGGTGCAGTTCCTCTTTGTGGCTGAACGAAGCAAATTCCATCGGCTTTTGATATGAGACATTCCAGTGGCACAATTGGCATTCTGTTAGGGTAATTGTGGAATCTGACTTATACTTTCCCAGATGAAGGGGCAAGGTAGGCTATGAAAATGTTGGCAGATACAATCAAAATTTTCTTAAAAAGAAGATTTAGATCTGCTTAAGAGCTTGGATAAATCTCTTGACTTCAGGACATGGGAGAGATTTTTTTCCCCCAACTGCCTTTGTTTTTAATTGAAAAAAATTAACAAAATTAGAAATAAAATCAGAAACTCACCTACTGTCTGTCCACCATCGACCCATCCCCATCAAATTGATCCTGTGTCCATGTCCATATAAAAACATAATTTTTAAATTACAATTATTGCATAGGCATATTTTATATTCTGGGGTTTTTCCACTCAGCTTTATAAACACTCTTCCTACGATGGTTACCACATGGTTTTTATAATTATCACTTTTGATGGAGTTACACTTCCATTAAGCAACTGCATTATGATTGAATTAACCATTTCACTACATAGACATTTAAATTGTCCTTTTATATGAGTCATTTCCACATGACAAATTCAAAGAAGTCATATTATTTATTTATTTATTGAGAGAGAGAGAGAGAGAGAGAGAGAGAGGAAGTGCGTGAGTGCGGTGGTGGAAGAGGCAGAGGGAAAGGGAGAGAAAGTATCCCAAGCAGGCTCCACACGCAGCATGACGTCCAACTTGGGGCTCAGTCTCACAACCCTGAGATCATGACCTGAGCTGAAATCAAGAGTCAGATGCTTGACCGACTGAGCCACCCAGGAGTCCCCAAAGGAGTCATATTTCTAAACCAAACTATATGAATACAATTCTTTATATCTTTTTGAACTCCATTTTCACAATGATAAATTCCTATTTACATATTCATCAGCAACATATGAAAATACCATTTTCACCATGGCCATGTCAACCCTGGGGATTTTTATTTCTTTAATATTAATCTAAAAGGTATAGGATATCAGATGTGCATGTATCTAGTTAAGTGGCCTGGAAATTTGTAACAACTGTCACAATAATAGGTGTAACAGTGATATTGCCAATCAACCAGCTCTTCCCTTCTTCCTTGCTACAGAGCCCAGATTTCGTCCTGGTTTCTATCCATCCTCCGTGTGATTCAGAAATAAATACTGATTAGTCAAGGGCAATCTTTAAAATCCCGTTTTGGTGCTAATGAAACTTGGAAAGCCCACCCCAGAGCTTCTGGGAAGGGTTTCTTTACTCCTAAAAAAGACAGATAAAACAACTGAACATATCCAATACTCTGAACAAACTTAGTACCATTATATCATGTAACTTTTGAATATACTTTTCTGACTATATTCTTAATGTTTTATATTATAAAAACAAAATGACCTGCAAAAAACTCTTGAAATTTACCTAGTTTTTTTTTTTTAATCACAGGGATGTTGGCATTATAGTTTTCAGTTTATACACACACACACACACACACACACAGATGACCCTTGAGCAACATAGGGGTTAGGTGCATTGATACCCCCTGCCCACAGTCAGAAATTGGCACATAACCTTTGACTCCCCCCAAAATTAACTACTAACAGCCTACTAATAGCCTGTTGACCAGAAGTCTTACCAATAACATAAACAGCTGATTAACACATGTTTTGTATATGTATCATATGCTGCATTCTTACAATAAAGCTAGAGAAAAGAAAATGTTATTCAGAATATCATGAGAAAGAGAAAATACACTTAATAGTACTGTAAAAAAAAAAAAAATCCAGGTATAAGTGGACCTGTGTAGTTCAAACCCATGCTGTTCAAGGGTCAACTGTGTGTGTGTGTGTGTGTGTGTGCGTGTGCGTGTGCGTATACATATATATTTTATACCGGTAATTAGAAATCAAGATGTTCACTTTAAGGAAAAAAATGCAAACATAAAGTAAAATAAGGTAGTATAATATTGGATTTGAATTGGAAATATCAATGAAAACTTACAATTATACAGATTATATATGTTTTCATGTGAATATATACCCTAGCTCTTTCCACTAAAAGAAGATAGAAGGAATGATGAATCATCATCAGTAAACACACCCAGCAACATATCTTAGTTTTTAAATACCAGTCCCCACCTAAGGGAACAATGGTTTCTTGCAGAAATGGCTAATCTATGTCTGGGACAAAAAAGAACAGGTTAATCTTAGATACCTTATTGTGCCAGATACAAAGGGATACTGTCAAGAGCACAGGGAACCAACTTGAAGGAGTTCCAACTAGCAAAATCTAGGACAATTTAAGCATCAAAAAGAATAACCACTATAATTGATAACACAACTAAATGTATGAATCCATAGTAACACTTAAGTAAAAGCAGAGGTGTCTCTCTTTACAGAAAAACACAATAGATGTGAAAGGAATGATAGAATTAGCACCTTGTTATTTTATAACCCCCAATGTAATTAATAATCAGTTCAAGTAAGTATTATCAATGGATGCTAAAATCATTAGCTGAGGAAGAACATGATGACCAAGTATTAGCCTCTTCCCTGATATTAATTACTTAACTCTGAAAGGAATATATACCTTTGTAGTGGGGAGATAGGACTGTCATCACCTTAACCAGGTGATCAAACTTAATATCATCAATAGTAGGACATCTTGACATTGTGCCTAATATGCTGCAACATGCAGTACATGGCTTTACCCATAAAGTTATCTTGCCAAAAATAATCTAAATCTACCCAAGGCACTAGGCCTGATAACTGGATATACAGTGAATAGAGAAAAAAATTAGATGACCCCATAGGAAACAATCAGATAAATACAGAATGTGGTACTTATTACAAGGCCTGAATTCTTCAAAACATCAGTGTCATAAAAAATAAAAAGGTTGGGGTAATGTTTTGGATTAAAAGAGACTAAAGACTCAAACAAATACAATGGCACATAATCATTGGATCCTAGATTTAAAAAACAGATATAAAGGATATTTGGGGGCCAATGGAGAATTTGAATATGTATTAGATTTGAAATGATATTATGGAATTAGTGTTAATCCCCTTAAGTCTGACGACTGTATTGTCTTTATGTAGGGTATTATCCTTATTCTGAGGACATACACGCTGAAGTATTTAGAAGGAAGTGTCATGATATCTACAACTTAATTTCAAATGGTTTGGCCAAAAAGACTATACTTTCAATTTTTCTGTATTCTTGAAAATTTCAAAGTAAAAGGTTCATGAAGTAGAGGAGAGAAAAATAAGGAAAAAAAAAACGAATCTTTCTTCCTCCACTAGATTTTATCATTTAGTTGCCATAATCAGGAGAACTACAGTGATATATCAAGAAGAGCATAGAAAACAACAAACAGAATAGAACCTGGTCCTTGATTTTTTTTTTAAGATTTTATTTATTTATTTGACAGAGAGAGAGACAGTGAGAGAGGGAACAAAACAGGGGGAGTGGAAGAGGGAGAAGCAGGCTTCCCGCTGAGCAAGGAGCCCAATGCGGGGCTTGATCCCAGGACCCTGGGATCCTGATCTGAGCCAAAGGCAGATGCTTAACAACTGAGCCACCCAGGCGCCCCTGGTCCTTGATTTCTTGAGCCACTGAATTAACCAATGGTACAGCCATCTTACCTAATGGTTTCTTATTATGTCAATTATAAATTATTCTTATTGGTTAAACCAGTTGAGGTTTTATAATCTGTGGACAAAAGTATTTTAATAGAAGTAGCAGACAACAAAAGCTTACCATGTGGCAGTCCCCATAATAAATGCAGTCACGTATAGTATCTACTTTCAACATTTTACAACCATTAGAAAAAAGTACTATTATTGTTCCCATTTTCTTCAGATTTGGAAGTCAAAGTATAGACAGGTAAGTCTTGTTGAAAGTCACACAGCCATTAAGTAATCCAGCTAGAACTCAAACCTAAGCATCTAGCAAAACCTTTCCGCTAGGACCCAGACACTTATATTTAGTTGCCTACTTGACATGTTCACTTTGGTCATAAATGAACTTCTTGAATTTAAATTAACATGGCCTTAACAACATTCATGATTCCTTCTACAAAACATGCTTCTCTACCCAATGTGTAAGACTAAACCATACAGATATCCCTTGATTTGTCTCCCTACACAAAATCCTATCTATAAGCAAATCAATTCTCCTCTACCTCTGAAATATACCCAAGATCTGTTTTCTTTTTTCGATCCTGATTGCTATAATCTTAATTAGAAGGTTCCCCAGTCTCTTACATGTACAACTGCAGTAAGCTCCTAATCGACTTCCATTCATTTAGCTTTGCTCCCTGTATCCTTTCTCTACAACAACCAGAATGACCTTTCCCTGCTATGAATGATCTGATCATATAATTGTCATGGTTCATACTTCTAATAACTTACCATTGAACTGTGAATCCAAACTTATTGCAATAGTCAATGAAGCCCTACAGAATCCCTCCTCTCTCTCTCTCCAACATTATCTGGAAACACTTTGCCCCAAGTTCACTATACCATACCACGTATACACCTTCTTTCTGCTCCTCAAATATAAGTGCAGTCTTACATTCATGGCCTTGGCACTTGGTCTTCTCTATACCTGAAATACTCTGCCCCCAAATATTGTCATTGTTGGATTCTTTGGTACATTCAAGTCTTAGCTCAAGTGTCTTTTCAGAGAGGTCTTCTCTGATCACTCAGCACACTTTATACAAAGTGCTCACAATCCCTCCCAATTGCCTTTGTAAAAGTTAATAATGTTTCAAATGATCTTGTTCATTCATTTACTTGTTTTTTATGTCTCTTTTCTCTTTCCAACTAGGATGTAAGTTAAATGAGAACAGGATTATTGTTTGTCTTATTTACCACTTTATCCCTTGTTCCTAGAATAGTGCCTGGCACATAGTAAGATGTTCAATAAATATTTGTTAATTTAATGAATAAATAAAATATTCAAAGGCTCTTAACAACCACACTTTGCCATCTCTCCATAAAATAATATGTATCTACCGTATCGATCCAGGTTCCTTTTCCCTGAATGCATATAATCTAATTTCTCAAAGTCTCCCTTATAGTGTTACAGTCAGAGAGCAACAAAGAGCAATAATCTCTCCCACAATTTTTTTTACCATATAGATTATGTTTTCTTTTCTTTTTTCTCCTATTATTTAGAAGGTGAATATTCAATTTGAAGTTATACCAGTGGTTATTTTTAAGTTTCATAAAAATGTTTTACTGATATTGCTCTAATTTTCAGCATTAAAAATAAGATTCACACCACACACACACAGACACATATACTCAATGTATGATGAGGAAATCAGCATAATAGGATATCCTTTTATGAAATCTTATTTTTTAGAAGATTTTATTTATTTATTTTGGGGAGAGAGAACACACATGAGCAGGGAGGAGGGGCAAAAGGAAAAGAAGAAATAGACTCCCAGCTGAGGGGGGCTCGATCCCAAGACTCTAAGATCATGACCTAAGCCAAAGGCAGACATTTAACCAACTGAGCCACCCAGGCAACCCCCTATTTTTCAGTAGTATATAGAATTTTTGTCCTAGGCTACTATCATTATATTATTATTTCCACTCTGTGTATCTGCCCTTTCAAAAATCATTTATTTACATTAAAGCTTTTTCTTTTGATTCATCTCAGAGATATCTGAAATATATCTCCAAGTAATTCCTTAAGAAAGATAAATGAGAAGAATACTTCCTATGTCTTTGTCTGTTTGATAATGTGTTTCTATAGCTTTCATACAAATGTCATAACTTGAGTAGGCCACAAACTTTTCTTCCATAGTTATATAGATGTTTCTCTACTGTTATAAAACATCATGTGTTGGAACAGCCTGGAATTTATTTTGGATGACCTTTTATTTTATATAAATATTTGTGGCTTTTTTGTCTTTACTTGAAAGTTTAAAACATTTCAAGAATGTGTCTACATATTAATTGCTTTTCATTAACTGCCTGATAACCATTCACTTATTTTGACCTAGGGCAGACATCAGCAAATATTTTCTGTAAAATGCCAAATAGTAAATATTTTAGGTTTTGAGGGTCATATGGTCTGTCACAACTAGTCAACTCTGCCAATTCAAAGCCTTTCTTCACACCACCGCAGTTTTCTTGCTGGGATTGCTACCAGAATGAATAAACTGAGAAGGAGTCTACAGTGATGACGCTTGAGGAGGAAGCATATGTTATTTCAACCTGCAGATGACACTAAAATCTAGCTACTGATAGCTAAGCAGGAAAATGAAGTCACTGAATAAGGAAAGAGCAGTTAAACGTGTTTGAAGAATCAAAGGGCAACAAAAAGTTCTAGAGAGAATTCAGAAAAATGTGGATTTGAGGACAGAAAGCAGAGAGTAAGACAAATGCACAATTAAGTGGTTCTAGGGGGCATCAAGGACTAGTGTGCTCGGATGATGCTGACTTTTATTCAATTATCCATCTAGCTATGTTTCCATCTTAAATGATGGGGCTGTTATCCATCAATGGTCCCTGCTCAAAGATCTTCAGTGACTCCCCATAATTTATGAGCTAAAGTCCAAATGACTCAGCATGAAAACAAGGCTCTGACCAATCTGATCCCAATTACCTTTTTTTGTAACTCAACATCTACCTTTCTCTCTCCTCCATGCACCAAATACTCCATTAAATAGCCTATTTCCTTAGTGTGTCATACTCTTACAATTCCATGTGTTTTTCTTCTTAAAACGTTCCTTCTTCTCCTCTCTGTCTGGAAAAATAAATCTAATCTTTCAACATTCAACTTTAATACCCCCTTGTAAATGAAGCCCTTCCCCAATATACTTAACTGTGTTTAAAAAAAAAAAAAATCCACTCCCAGGATTACCCTGGACTTCCATCACTTAGATTTCATCTAAATCTACTCATTTATGACAATGATTCTAACTAATGGTTTGTCCCTAAGCCATTTTATTTCTTCACTTGAAATTTTAAAACATTAATATTTCCTAGTATTTCCACAAAGCTTTTTGGTGTTGCATAACTGACCACCTAAATATTAAAAGAAGACATGTGCTTAAATGATACAGCGATATTATTTGTAAGAGCCAATGAAAAATGCCAGCAGTTCAAGAAATTATAGAGTAGTTAAATAAACTGTGATAATTTTGCCACATGAAATATTATACAACCACTGAAAAAAGTTGATTTTTGATATATATGGTTTTATATACCAAAATCTTAAAAATGATTGCTTCCAACTGATGAATTATAATTGAACTTTTTTTCACATTTTGCATATTTGAAATTGTTTATAACAGCATACGTTATTTTATAATAGAACAAAGTATTTTTAATTGCCTAGTAGAACAAGGATCACAATCCAACATCTAAATTTCTCTTCTGGCAATTCTCCATTGACCTGCTAGAAGTACATGATCTACTTTTAAAGGCCCCATCACTTCTGTATATGTGAACATGTTTAGTCACTTATATGTTAACTCATCTGGGTTGAGAAATTTACTATTCTTGATCCATGACTCTATGACTTAAGCAAAGAATGGGGGGGAGAAAGCTATTTTGGATTTAGGTATTCCCATTGCCTGTGGTTCTTATGGCCTATCTGACATGGGTTTTTTTGTCTGGTTTTTTGTTTTTTGTTTTTTATATAGGGGAACCCTAATCTTAGTTAGCAGTTGCTTCCCTTTTCCCTCAGAAATATGCTTAGAGATACAGTGAGCAAATGTACCATACTGGATACCTCTTAATGCAGCACTTTAGATTCTCTGGGCCTCACCTCCATTTCTAGCAATTGCTTTATCAACCAGTTTCAATGAAGACTTTAACCAGCTTCCCTCAGGTGGAACCTAACAGCATCTTGTACCTCTTACTTCCTGCCTTTCAGAGTTCTGAGATTCATGGGAACCTACTTGTGACTCATTCATGTACAAACCAGAGTATGGGAGAGTTAACACCTTTCTGGGTAATACTCCAACCAATGAGAAAGGGTATACTCTATAAATACTCCTCCCTTTAGTTACCACTAAAAACTTTACAAAGAGGCATGGCAAAAAAGCTATTAGAGGAATTAAGATGGTATGTTAGAAAAAATACAATTAACCAAAATAAGGTAGGAAAAAAAAAAGGAAAAACTACAAAACAGATGAAGCAAATAGAAAATAAATCACAAATGATAGGCCTACACATAAATATTTCAGTAATTTCATCAACTATAAATGGACAAAACATTGTAATTAAAAGGCAAAGGCTGTCAGACCGGATTAAAAAAAGCAAGACATAAAAAGAATATACTGTTTACAAGTAACAAGCTATCAGTACAAAGATACAGACAAGTTAAAGTAAAAACATAAAAAATATGTACATGCAAACACTGAGCACAATAAATTTGGGTACTCAAATTCCCATCTCAAGTTCTGCTTCTTAGGGAACCTTATTTAAGATAAGCCCCACATTATGATATAGGATCTATAAGTCATTCAAAATATTTTGATCTGATAATTGCACCTAGTATTCATTTGATCATAGGCAACCTACTATAGTCATTCCAAGACCATATATGTATGATTTCCTAATAACCAAGTGGTTTCTGTAAGTTTGGGGCACTTTTCAAAATCAATGGCATCCTTGGACCGGCTTTTAAAGTAATAATATGATCAGCTACTGTTATTAAATTATGTACCATGTCCCAGTACATCTGAGTGATTGGAGAGAACTTATACAGGTCCTGAGCCTTCTTCCAACTATAATGAATTCCCAGACTGCATTTTTATCCTTTCCGCAACTTGATTTTGCTGTCTAACAAGAAAGTTTTGAGCAGGTGGGACTGGCACATTGCCCAGTGAGACTTTCTAGTCATAAATGAACTAGAGCTTTGGGATGCTATCAGAGAAAAATCCCTTAGTATCTCTGCAGACTTAACTGGATCAAATCTTTCCCAGTTTTTCACAGGAAAAGTCTCCACTGGCAAATTGTATGTTAAACAGGTACACATGACATATTCAGGTTGTCTTTCCTTAGAGAAGTTTGGGTTTATGACATACTGTTTCAATGGGGAAAAAGGAGAATATCCTTTATCTTTGCCAACAAATTCAGCATTTCTGATGTTTTTCACTCCTTCTTGTAGATCCAAGTTTTCATCTGCTGTCATTTATCTTTAGTCTGAAGTTCTTTTAGCACTTCTTATTGGACATGTTTTTTGGCAACAAATCCTCTAAGCTTTGGTTTATCTAACAAGGCCTTTATTTCACTTTCATTTTGGTGGCTGGTTATCTTTTAATCAACTTTATTGTGGTATATATAACTGGGTTCATATATTAGTCTCTCTAGTTGATCCTGTATGAGAGGAGAACCAATGAGTTATTCTGAAAGGGCAGCATAGCACAGTGGTCCAGAGCCCAAACTTAAAAACCAAACACTTGAACCTGAATCTCAGCTCCACAATCAACCGCTTGGGCAGATAACCTCTCGGTGCCTCGATTTCCTCATATACCAAATGAGGAAAATAAAAACAGTAGCTACTTCAAAGAACTGCTGCAAAGATGATGCAAACTACTATGTGTAAAAATCTTAGAATAATGTCTGGTGCACAGGAATCACTATATAAATGTTTGTTATTACTGCTATTATTTTTTTATTATTATGTTATGTTAATCGCCATACATTACATCATCAGTTTTTGATGTAGTGTTCCATGATTCATTATTTGCGTATAACACCCAGTGCTCCATGCAGAACGTGCCCTCTTTAATACCCATCACCAGGCTAACCCATCCTCCCACCCCCCTCCCTGTCTGGTGCATAGGAATCACTATATAAATGTTTGTTATTACTGCTACTATTATTAATCCCTATATCCTCAGCAACTAATAGAATGTTTATATCTTAGTAAATGCTTAAGATACATTGAATAAATGAGTTTTTCCTAGATGATTTAAAAACTCACTGAATTCAGGAGTCACAATCATTAAGGAATTCTAAGATTATTCCTTTTGTCATTTTCCCTCTGACTGTGGCCTAACTAGATTACTTTGTCCTTGCTGTGGACTCCTCTCCCAATCCTATTTCAGGCTTTGGCCTCACTTTCCTCTCCTCCATTAACTTTTTACATCTAGATAAACATCCAGATGCCCTATTCTCCATGAATTCCACATCCCCAAATAAGATATGCTCCCTCTTCCTTCCATAACTTGGGAGTTTTTGTCTGACCCTCTTTTTAAGCACTCAGCATACTTTATGCCAGATTATGGCTTTTCAGATCTGGGTCAGCCATTCATATATTCTGCTACAGTCATGAGAGATAAAAAGAGGCCCGGACATCACTGAACCTAAAACACAGATATCTTGGCTGCTAACCTGCCTTTGCCTCATGCCTGAGGGCAGATATTTGGGTTTCTGCTTTGGACTCTGTATTTGAATCCCTGGGCTAGTAATCATACTAGTACTCCAGTTCTCCATCTACAACACTAAAACTGGACATGGCCCTTATCCCTAGACTACACTACAACATTGGCAACCTGATGCTGACTGCTTGCCCCACCTCTAGGTAGCACCCACCCACAAAAACCCTTTGGTCAGAACTTACTCCCTGAAATAAACATCTTATGATGAAAATCACCTGTCCGAAAGGCTTCCATGTCTCCCCTCTGAAAGAGAAGTGTATCTTGGTACCAATGCCCTTTGTGCCTTTCCTACTTCATCTCCCACAAATCCCCTTCCATGTCCCTTAACTTCCAGCCACTCTGAGCTACTTAGAGATCCTACTACATTTTTGGGGGGAAGAGATAAAGGAGAGAATGGAGAGTAGCCTATACCTTTGCACATGCAATGCCCTCTACCTATAATACCTTCACACTTATAACTTACCTAATTCCTACTTATCCTTTACAACCCTCAACAGTTATCATACTTAAATTGCCAAGGCCATGTTTAAAAGTTTAGCTATGCCTATATTATAAATGCTCATTAGCTAGCAACATTTCAGGTGAAAACCCTGTGCAAGGGGGAGATTTAGCAAGGCAGGATTTAGCAAAATAGGTTAGTTCAGGCACACCCAAAAGAGTAAAGCACGGATCAGCTTTTCACTCTTAGTTCTCAAGAGTTGTAATTTCTCCTTATAGATCAATGAGCTTTCCGTGAATCTGAACCATTTCAGTGTTCTAGATCTGCAAGTGCATGACTGTGGTCAATATATATACCATTGCTACCATGTCCAGAATCTAAACAAGTGATACTAACAGTCAGAATATTTCCTAGTAAAAAGCTGTTGCCCCAAAGTTGTAAAAGAACCAAGGGAGAATGATTGCTCACAAGTCATCACATACCTGGCCCTAAGCAATACTTTTCCCTATTAAGGGAAGCTTTGAGTTGCCACAATTCATCATAAACCTTTATAAAATCTCTTTTCTCCAAATGTGCTCTCTTGCCAGGCACTACGTCTGACAGTTCCTCACTTTTCAAGTGAGGGGCTCGATAATTTCTCCATTCCTGGCCTCGGCTTCAGTTAGTATAAATGAAGCAAGCCTTTAAAAAGGCATCAAGAAATGATGGCTGTCTTCTCCTCCCTAACTGTATCCCCACATCCAGCTTCCATCATGATAACAAATAAGGCTCCTGGTAGCTGAACAGTCCTGGTGTGAGACCAGTGAAAATAAAAGCCCATGTTTCTATGATGCCTGACACTTCAAAGTAGAGGGTGGTTATCAATTGGTTAATACATTTATTGTTAGCTTGGGTTTGACTCCTCTTAACTTACAGTTGAGAGAGAAATGACAACAACAGCCATCAGAAGGAGAGCTGGGACTTATCTGTGATAAGATTCAGGAGCTGGATGCAGGCAAAGGAAACATCTGCTGTATCACTGGGCTGATCTGCTTACGTCACTCAGCTGATAAAGTTCCATGTCTTACCCTTGGCCACTGTCATTAGCCTGGTGCAAGGGCACTTTTGAGCCACAGCTGCTCCTGCTTTCTCAGGTGCTGCCTTTGATACAACAGCTGGTGCCTCAGAGGTTGAAAAGTGTTGGTACCTTTGTACCCTGGAGGCTGAGATTACTGCATGGAATCAATACCATCCCGAATGTAGATAATTCTGAGACCCAATTTCACTCCATCGTCAGGTATGAGCAAGTATCCCATCAATAGTAACATTTCCTTATTTGTGGGCAGAAGTTCAAAAAAGAAACCTCTTCTAAACCTCTACTACATGGGTACTGTGTAGAGATAAAAAATTTCCTTCGACCCTCACCAGAACCCTGTGAGGTCAACGGTATCAACTCCCTGTTGCAGAAGCAATATCTGAGATTCAGAAATGGTAAATAACTTGGCCCGAGTCCTACAGCTACTAAGTGAAGACCTGAATTTGAAACTCATGCCAAACCTATGCTTTCATCTGTATTCCCTGTAATTCTTCATAATTTAATTCAGGGATGGTTAATACAGTTGGATCTCAGAAACTTTAGGACCTGTTGGGTAAAGCCTTTTGTTTGGATCTTCTGGGTATGGAGGACTCAGGATTTCTAGTTGATGGATTTCTGGGTGGTGGGACATTTTATATGATAGTATGCAGAAGTTTGTAAACAACCGAAAGCCTCAATTATTCCAAGCCTTTGCCCAGATCACCTCCACAGCATCTGAGATGAATACAAAGAGGCATATGAGTGATTAAATCAAAGCAAATTTGACTGCCCATGAAATAACTATAGAATAGAGACAGTGTCGCCTGAAGATCTAGCCATCATCTCCTTTTCCTGTCGGCAGAGAAAGTATATTATCTACAAAAATTCTCCATTCATCCTTTCCTCTCTTCCTTTCTCTTTTCTCACTTTTTTCTTTCTTGAATTCTTCTATTTTTTTCTTTTCTTACTTTTTCTCTAATTCATTCTTCAGCAACAGATTCTTACTAAACATTACAAGCACATCAAAGTCTTCTCTTTACAGTGATTAACTATGCCCAGTTATTGCCATCCAAGAACTACCACTCTGATTTGAATAATAAGGCAGATACATAATACAAGATGAAAAGTATTACTTGCCTTAAGAGAAGATTGGAAAAATATGTTGTGGGGGGTAAAAGGAAGCATCAGGTTACTTTTAACTGGAGGATGGGCTTTAAAGGATGAATGAAATAAATGGATAGAATATAGACATATAAAAATAAAGGAGAAAGGAACATGGCAAAGGTTCTGTGCTAGGCAAAATAAGGACCACACCCAAAGATAGCCATGTCCTATTAATACCCCAGATTCTGTGAATATATTAGGTTGTAGGGCAAAGGGGAAGTAAGGTTGAGGGTGGAATTACGGTTGGTATTCAGGTGACTTTAAAATAGAGAGATGATCTTGGGTTATGTGGGTGGATCCAACATGGGTCCTTAAAGGTAGAAAAGGGAGGCACAAGGAGAGAATCAGAGAAGATGTGATTACAGAAGCAAGTGCTGCATTTCTGGCTTTGAAGATGAAAGGAGGTAGCTATGAGTCAGTGAGTACAGAACTATAAAAGGCAAGGAAATAGATTCTCTCCTACAGCCTCCAGAAGTTCCAGAAAGAACACAGCCCTGTTAACATAACACTTTGATCATACCCCAGGGAGACCTGTGGCAGATTTCTGACCTCTAGAACTGATGGATAATAAATGTTTGTTGTTGTTTAAAGATTTTATTCATTTATTTAAGAGGGAGCGAGCAGGGAAGGGAAAGAGGGAGAGGGAGTGAATCTCAAGCAGACTCTGCACTGAGCACAGAGCCCCCTTGGGGCTCTATCTCACAACTCTGAGATCATGACCTGAGCCGAAACCAAGAGTCAGATGCTTAACTGACTGTGCCACCCAGGTGCCCCTAAATGTTTGTTGTTTTAAGCCACTAAGTTGGTAGTGATTTGTCACAACAGCAAATGGAAGACTAATACAGGAGAAATCACACAGTAGAAGGATGGAGATTTAATCTTATTTTTTATAACATAAAGTCCACAAAGGAAGAGATGAAGCTTGGGAGGCATGCAAGAATCTAGTTATGATGGGCAATAAGGGAGCCACTGAAGTTTTTTAAAAAAAGAGAGACATGATCAGATTTGCATTTAAGAATGACCATTGTGGCAGTTGTGTGAAGGAGAAATCAAGGGAGCAAGTCAGGAATATCAGGAAGTTACTAGGATCATTTAGGCAAGAGTGATAAGGCCTCAGGGAGAACAGTAGAGTGGGATGAGATAAGAGGAATCATTCATTCATTCACTTATGCTTTCATTCATTAAACAAATTATTTTTGAGTGTTTGCTATGAGCCACGCATTGTTGTAGAAGTTGGGGATATGGGCAAGAACATAGCTGATATTGCAATCCTCCCTTCAGGATTTAAGGTCTAATGGGTACAGAGAAACAATAAACAAATAAGTATATACTATGTTAGGGGGGTGATAAGATCTCTAAAGAAAACTGGAATGGGGAAAGAAGACTAGAGAGTGACAGGTGCGGACATTGGTACTTTGGGGAAGACCTCTCTGAGAAGGTGATACTTGAGCACAGACTTGAAAGAGAAAAAAGAGAACCAGGAAATATTTGGGGGCAAAGCCTTCCTGGCAGAGAACAGAAATAGAAGTACATTCAATCTGAAAGTAAACCGAATAATAGAAGTCTACATCTTCTGTAAAGTGAGGAGGCGGGTATGGGTAAAGGGAAGTGAACAAAGGTGTGCATGGTGGGAGCTGAGGTCAGAGACATGGAGCAGGGGCATCTGTCGGACAGCCTCATAGATTCTTGTGAAAACTTGGGCTGCCAAATAAAATAAATTCATTCTGCTTTTAGGACTGATAGGACTAGGAAGCTGTTCAAGTGGAGAGCCAAAGACCTGAGAGTAAGGAGTCTTCTCCTACAGCTTCAGGTGTTAGATTCATCCTGGGCAAATCAGAAGTTCCCATCACACCCACCCAAAGGAATCCCACTCAGCAGAACACAAGAAACATAGCTGAGCTATATGCCACCTCAGGACCACCCAAATCCAGCTGGACTACAATGTGGGTGCTTTGCATGAAAAAATTCCTATCTTGTTTTCCATGTTTTCTTCATGGATCAAAGCCAGATTAGCCAGTACACCAACAGAGAAAATTTGGATCCCCAATGTACATTTGCCCGAAAAGAGACAAACCAAGAATCCTGTTCAACTTGCAACTAGATGATACCCACTGCCATGATGGCACCACAGGTGGTCCTGGATGGGTCCCTTAACTTTCCTAAGTCTCAGTGTCCAAACTGACGAAAGGAGGATTATTGTTTCCAAGAGATCATCTGATCTCTTCAAGGTCTTTGGCTGTAGGACCTGTACTTCTATCCTGAAATAAAGGCCTCAAATATATTCAATAAATAGTCAGGCATGTGGGCAAAGGAGGACAAAGCAGGAATCTTCAACCTCTGGGATTTTATGTAGCCTGATATTCTGATATTATAGAGCAGGAAAAGAAACTCACTTTAGTGATAAGAGCACAGACTTGTGTTTTAGTTTCAATTCCATCTCTTACTGGTTATGTAGACCCCTGTAAATCCTGTTGTAGAATAAGACAGAGCGCAAATACACAAATGTATAATAGTAACCGTGTGACTTTGACCTCATTATTTCACCTCTCTGGAGCTATATAATCATCTATAAATAGGGGATATTAGTGTCTACTCAATAATGTTATTGTGAGCATTAGAGAAAAATGCATACAGTAAATGCTAAGCAGGTCCTTTACCACTTAAAGGTGTTAAAATGGGGGGGGTAGCTATTAATGTTATTTTAAATTAAAAATTAAATGTAAGAATTCCATTAGAAGTTGAAAACTACAATAATCCTGTTGAGAAACAGCATATTAAAGATACTAGCTCAGGGGAAAGGACAAAGATAAGTTCAAGCTCTCCACAGCTGCTCCTAAAGAAGCAAGGGTCTTAGGTGCAAAATCTCTCAAACAGTTGACCTAAGAATTGAGGAAGAGTGCTTTCTTGTTCTGTAATCCTTAACTCCTACCCAGACCTCTTATCACCTCACCGGGAGTTCCTTTAACACCAGTTGAGAACCACAGCCCTAAGGGGAACTCGGGGATTGTTTAATGTAACACTGATTTAGTCTAGCATGTATACAGACCCCAGCAATCTCTGGTGAGAGAGGGGCAAGGTGGCCAGTGGGATCTGTCCCTTTGCCTTTACCTGCTCTGTTCCCTATTACAGGCTGTGGTAGGGGGCTGACCCTGAAGCCTACATTTCCCCAGCACCTGTGTGATCTGTACTTGGCCAATGGAAAGCATTGGCAGGAAATGAAAGAGCAGGAGGAACAGACAAGCCCAGATATTTCTCCCCATTGCTCTCTTTTTACTAAAGGGAAAAAGGTCTCTGGAATCAGTGCTATCCGTTCCATAGCTCCAGCTTTCCACTGGTGACCCCGGCCCCTGCACTCCAGCAGCACTGCCTCCATCCTCCTGTCACTGCAGCATCCAGATGGAAAAAGCATATTGTGTTGGAAGGTGGGTTTGCTTTGCTATCCTCAGTTTGGCTTTGCAGCTTTTCTTTTATCTATGTAAGCACTTCTCTCCATTAATTTCCCTCTGTTTTTAATGCTTGGAGTGATTTCCTCCCTGGTTGGCCGCTAGCTGATACAACCACATCGAGAGTTGGCTGTAACCAGCACAGGTTTGGATGAGCTCACAGTGGTCTCATAGAGCAGCAGCATCGCAGAAGCTGCGCCACATTCCAGGGTCTAGCTGGTCCAAAAATTCACTCTTGTCAGGGACCCGAAGTTGATTTAAACTCTAGCAAGTACACTTATACCTAAACTAGTAAGCTTTTGAAAAATAAATCACAATATCCATTTAAAAATTCTGATAGGAAATAGAACTGTCATGTGGACCACAACCGTCTTGCCAACAGGACCCACAGTTTCTTCCTACAGAAGACCTACATGGAAGCCTACTCACAATGAGAGGGTAATCTGGAAACACCAGAATCAGAGGAGCTTATGTGTTTAATTGTTGAATAGCATCAGGCTCCGAGAGTCCATAGAATCCACTGCCGCCGTTAGAGATAGCCTTGACAATCTGCCAGTGATAACTTATTGGGAAATTCATATCAATGGGAGAGATAGCTCCTACACTCATGAAATGTACAGTAAGTCTCCAAGTCCAGTGGCCACTCCCTGGGGGGTACTAGAACAGGGACTTTCCACATCCAGCTCTGTGACTGCTTCACCTATACCTCCATGGCTGACCATCCCCTGTTCCAACGAATACACAGTTGCTTTGGGTCTCTGTCATCAGAAAAAAAACATCAATCATTCCTCAGTAGGTAATGCGCATGGTTTTAGGTGAGGAAGATCCCAGAACTGCTTCTCCTCAGCCCTCCTCCCAAGGGAGACAGGACTCCTGGGGAAGTTACCTAAACAAGTGAATCTAAACAGCTCCCTGTGGGAAAGTCAGGGTACACATAGTATGAAACACCATCCTCCAAGTATAATCCTGAGAAAATGAAGTCATTCTTCCTCTGGGAACCTAAAGAAACCATCAGAAGCTCAGGATTTATGCGGTTTTTGGTGACCACAGTCAGGACAACACTACAGAGAGACTACTTCTATTCCTGCACGTATATACACACGTACTCCCATGCACATGCACAGTCATACATACACCCTGAAATAACAGCAGGATCACCTCAACAGTAAATAAAACATTCTGTACCCCTGCTGATCAGCATCATACATGGCACTCACTCATCAGAACACTGAGACTTCTGTAAGACTGGTTATATTCCCTACATCTCTCTCCATGAGGCACTTGAAAGCAGCAGAACTTTATCACTCTCTATTCTGATCCATAATATATTAATCTGTAATTTAAGTCTCAAAAGACAATTTTACTACTTCAAATCCAAACTGGGGGGAGGGGAGAGGGCAACGCCCAGTAAGTATGCTGGTAAACAAATTCTCAGGGGAAAAAAAAAAAAAGTTTTAATTTGGTAACCTTTCACCACTTCTATTGCATAAATACTCCTACCATGGCTGACTTAAAGCTACCAAAGTGTCATCAACCAACTTGAAAAATTCTGTAACATTTAACAAACTTCTCTCTCATTAGAACAAACAAGCTCCAGCACAGGACTGGAATACCCATCCCCCAAAATGAACCATCATCCCCCAAAATAAGCCACAGCAGGAACTCAAGAAAATCCACCTATGCTTAAAATTCACATGTAGTTTTCTCTGCTACCTAGAGCTATGGTCTCCATAAAATTTAGAATTTTTCTAAAATTCTCACCATTGTAGGGAACTCAAGCCTATCTCACTCAGAGATTATGTTTATTTGCCTGTTTATTTATTTATACCTTCTTTTTTCAGTAAAAGACTTTAAGGTGGATTACCTAAATATACTCAGGAAAATATACTCAGTATAAAATATAAAATATACTCAATATAAATATATATAAAATATACTCAGTATAAAAGATAAAATTGAATTTCAAATAAGTGATGAGGAAAGTGGGACAAAGAAAATGAAGGTTTTAATAGTACTAGAGAGAAAATGAAATCAAGAGTGAGCTTAGCACACAAAGTCTACGATATAAGGCTTTCTGGGCCATTCAGAGTACATGCAGAAAAGTTCAGTGGGAAGAGACAGTCATTCTATGATGAGCCACGCATAGGAGTTCTTATGCCCACATAACAGTTGATCTGGCCATCTGTACAGAATGATGTGGCAACTGGGTCTCAGTGGGTCAGTGTGGACATTAACGTTACATCTAGGACTTCTATGGAAAGGTGGTGAATGGGTCTAGTGTCCCACTCTCTGCCTGCAGAGGTAGTTGGCAGTCTAATGATCTCCCATTGCCCTGTCAATTTGTCAGAATTGCTGTTCTGGAGCAAACCCCAGTCTCTAGGAACAAGCTCGCTAGGGGCACTCTCTGGATGGTGAATTCATCAAGCCCCCTCCAAGTCAGACTGGCAGCCTATGAGAGCTATAATCCAGCTCTGCACAGACAGTGTCTGTCAAGCAGAATAGGGGCCCATGCTTTCTCCAGCTGCCAATAACCCAAAAGGGCCAGAAAATCAATTCTTGGGACATGGGTGAGCGGAGAGGCCAGAGAATAAGAGACTCATTCAAAATAGATATTAATCTGGGCTTTAGTGACCTATGGTCACTGAATGCCTAGGATAGAAACTTTGGCAGGCTTTTCACGTATTTGTGATGAAGCTCTAATATTAATCCTAACCTGGCTCCCCAGAGCCCTTGGGGAGACTCCTAAGGGCCCCCTCCAAATAGAATTCTTTTTCTCTGTTTTGGCTGGTTATCAGGCATGGTTGTAAGTTCCTGCTTAAAAAAAAAAAAAAAAAAAAGGCCAAAAAATCATATACATGGCATAGGGCTTGTTATTGAGCAAGGAGTTGAATGGATGCCCCACATCTGACTCTGCCAGGCATCCCAGACCTCCCAAAGCTTCAGTGGGATTTTTACGGTAAGGTCTTGCTCTTTCTGGGGTCTGGTCTGGGTTAGATTATTTCCATGGGACTCCTAGGTGCCTCTCACCTCCATACCCCACACCCCTGTGCTCAGCCAGGCCTGGTACATGATGAGCTTGCCAAACACTCTGGGCTCAGTGCCTTCCTGCTTGGCTGTACTTCCAGAGCCAATCTCTGTAGCCAGGACAGTTTCCTCAATGGTCTTCATCTCATGCCAGACCCATCCCACTTTCATGTCTTCTCTGAATCTAAATCTTCAGATAAGCCCCCTAGAGTGATGCTTTGGGGAAACTGCATTAATCAAGCATTGGTCCATCAACCTTTAGGGAACCAGTTCATGGCAAAGAAACAAATATGCAGTCCTGAGAATTCCATATGCTGAATATCCATGGGAATTGGCAGAACCTGCTCAGTGATGCATGCCCAGCCCTCAGAGAAGACTTTACCTCCCCGGTTTCCATTCAGCCACATCCAGCCACAAATTTCCTATGAGCAGGTCATCAAAGCTATCCAGGCCTCGGTTATAAGGCAAAGATTCCACATGGAGACAGCTTTGGTGTTGTGAAAGCAGAACAGGGCTTAGAATTAGCAAAACTGAGTTCAAAAGACAATTCTATTAGATGTGTGAACTTTCATAAGATAATGTCTCTGAATTTCAGTTTCTTGATCTGTAAAATGGGAATAGTAAAATATCTAACTAGAGTGAGTCAAGTTCTAAAAAAGAAAATATATAAAAAAATCCTTCATAAACTGAAACCGCAATACATTATTATAATATTTACTTATAGCTGACTTCCCAAAGAGGTTGTTAAGATTATAAAAGGCAAAGTGAATTTAATAAAGTTCTAGCTTCCAATAATGGCAAACTGGTTCAGTCAGACTAACTCTTCTACAGATAACAATAATAAAATGTATTAAAAAATAGTTTTTAAGAGCACTGGAGAATAACACAAGCTGGCAGAAATTGGATGGGAGATCAATCCTTCTAAGACAGAAATATACTGCTGAGATCTGTGAGTTAGCAGTTTTTTACCTGAGGGCATGTCCCAATCCCTATAGCTCAGGATGGTAGGAAACTAGTCTTGCTACCTTGAGGTGTTAGAGAATGAAGTGCTCAGTTGGCAAAACTGCTGAAGTGTGTGTGTGTTTGTGTGTGTGTGTGTGTGTGTGTGTGTGTGTGTGTTAGGGGGTGGGGCAGGAGAGATCCTGGAAAGGAGGGAGCTCTGGAAGGAGGGAGTGCAAAAATCTGCAAATAAATTCTGCTAAAAGTACTGGTTGACTGCTGAACAAGGAAAAAATACAGAAGCTGAAAGCTGAAATAATTGGGTATAGATTTCAACTATTTCCCTCTCAAGGAAGAAACAGTTTGAAGTTTAGCCAAGTTAATTAAACAAATAACAACACTCTTCACAAAAAAAAAAAAAAAAAAAAGGGTGCCTGGGTGGCTCAGTTGTTAAGCGTCTGCCTTCGGCTCAGGTCATGATCCCAGAGTCCTGGGATCGAGTCCCACATTGGGCTCCCTGCTCAGCGGGAAGCCTGCTTCTCCCTCTCCCACTCCCCCTGCTTGTGTTCCCTCTCTCACTGTGTCTCTCTCTGTCAAATAAATAAATAAAATCTTTTTTTAAAAAAAAAGAAATAACAAAATCCAGAATCTCTACAATGTATCTTCCACACTGTACACATATAATAAAAAAAATTACTAGATATTCAAAGTAAAAAGAATGTATGACCTATACTTCAAAAAAAGTGGTATGTTCAAGAACTTCTATGAAAATATGTCATAGTTAAGTGAAGAATGGGGAATATTAGCAAACAAATAGCAACTATAAAAAAGAAACAGCAAGGTGCCTGGGTGGCTCAGTCAATTAAGGGTCTGCCTCTGGCTCAGGTCACGATCCCAGGGTCCTGGGATCAAGTCCCGCATCAGGCTCCCTGCTCAGTGGGGAGCCTCCTTCTCCCTCTCCCTCTGCCCCTCGCCCCCTGCTTGTGCTCTCTCTCCCATTCTCTCCCTCAAAAAATAAAATCTTAAAAAAATAAAAAGAAACAGCAAATTTAGAACTGAAACCATGAAACAGAACCCTAAAAATGTCAGAGGAAAGAAACAGTAAACTCAAGAATAGATGAACTAAAATTATCCAAACTAAAGAATAGAAAGGAAAAATCATGAATAAAAAAATTAACAGAACTTCAATGATCTGTGAGACAATATCAAGCAGTCCAATGCATTTACAGTCAGAGTTCCAAAAAAAAGTCAAAAAGAACGGAGCAAGAAAAAAAATGAGGGTCAAAAACTTCCCAAATTACTTCAGTAAGTTCAATGTGCAGATACAAAAAGTCCAGTGAACCCCAAGCAGAATAAATGTAATTATTAACTAATGACATATCAAAATGCTTGAATCCAAAGATAAAAAGAAAATCTTAAAAGCAGCCAGAGAAAAACCATACATTACGTACAGAAGCATAATGGTACAAATACTGCTGACTTCTTAGCAGAAATCATGAAGGTCACAAGGCAATGGAATGACATCTTTAAAATGATGAAAGGATAAGACTGACAATCAAGAATTCTATACCCAGTAAAATTATTCTAAAAATATAAAGGCAAAATGGGGGTGCCAGGGTGGCTCAGTCATTAGTTTTCTGCCTTCAGCTTAGGTCATGATCTCAGGATCCTGGGATCAAGCCCTGTGTCAGGCTCCCTGCTCTGCGGGGAACCTGCTTCTCCCACTCCCACTCCCCCTGCTTGTGTTCCGTCTCTCACTGTCTCATTCTCTCTCTGTCAAATAAATAAATAAATAAAATCTTTAAAAAAATAAAAATACAAAAGGCAAAATGAAGATATTTTCAGATGAACAAAAACTGAGGGATTTGTAGTCAGAATTTTTACTGTGCCAAATATTCTAAAAGAAGCTCTTCTGGCTATCTGACAGATAAAAAAGAATGAGTAGCACTAAACATAATAAACATCGCACAAATATGGGGGAGAGTCTTCCTTTCCTTCAAAAATATGACTGTTTAAACAAGACAAAAATTACAATATTTTGTTTGGTGTTATTAGTATGTATGAATTGAAAAATGTGTATATATTATATATGTTTATGACACAAAGGATGATGAAATCAATGTTGCAAGGTTCCTGTGCTTCATGTGAAGCAGTAAAAAGTTAGCACTGTGCAGTTAAAGGTGCACTGGTACTATTTAAAAGTTGAACGGTCAATTAAAGATATGAAAAGAGGTACGGTTAAAAAGCTATTAAAGTAAAATTGAATATTAAAAATTTTCTGAGTAGCTCAAAACAAGGCAAGAAAGATAGAATAGAAAAATGAAAAAAATAGTTGGAATAAGTAATAACATGATAGATCTAATTTAATAATATCAATACTTACAGTATTGGACTGTAAATGGACTAAACCCTCAAATAAAAGGCATAAATTGTTAGATTGTATAAAAAGTCAACATAAACTATATGCTGTGTACAAAAGACAATTTTTAATACCAAGATACAAATAGAGCAAAGCAAATCCCATGGCCACACCAAACTTTGAGGTGAGTGCAAAAGTGCATCCTAAGCATGTGTCAGATAGTGTAAAAGCAAATATCTGTGAACATAAGCTCTATTCTGCAGATAGGTACTATCAGTGCTGGTAAAGAGAAGGAAAGAGCTTAAAGTCTCTTATACACCAGACACCCACTGTCCACGAGCCGGCTACAGTATATAGGGTGCATTATGCCCATGGTTCCTGTGCCAAGTCCAGTCCCCAAGGATATTCATGCCTGAACTGAGGCTGGCATTGTCACAAATCAGTGGGGTCCAAAATAAATTGGAAATGCTAGTCTTTCTTTAGCTGTCAGAGGGATAGGCAAGTGGCCTAGCTCAACCCTTTAGAATCTAGCATTAGTGTTTATAACTTCCCTAAGCATTTGAGAGAGGGTCTTACACCAGCATAATCATGGGCACGGTGTTGGAGTTTTAAGAGAACTCCTTTATAAGTCATCTCCTCCATAGCTAGTACCTCACAGAAAGAATTACACCAGTTTTTTTAACAGGAAGAATTTAATATAAAAATTTGTACTCCAACTAAAAAAAATTATTAACTAAATATCTCAAAAGACAAAAAGATACACTAAGAGACACACAGTGATACACAGAGATAGCAAATGCAGAAAGAGCTACTACCCCTAGGACAGGAGGAACAAAGAGAAAAGGGAAAATTAAAATTTAGAAGTGTGGATGAGGGTCCCATGAATGGACTAGGGTCCCACAGACCCTCAGGTCTCTGAGGGTAGGGGTGCCCATTGCTTGGCTGCGTTTGTGTCTCTGAAAAAGGTGCCATGCTGCTGGTTCTACAAGTGCTGTGCTGTTAAAATTGGATTCAGCAGCTGCTGCAGAAGTAAAGGAAGCCTGAGGTGACCCACCAAAAGCCCACAGGGAAGAGACTCCTACCTTGGAGTCTGACTCTGGCTCCCCCTATTGACAAAACCTATTAAGGAGCCTGGTGGCAAAGAGGAAAAGAGGAGTACAGGCTGCGGGTCCCAGCTTCACAAATCTGAGTGCAGAAGACCGAGTTTGGAGCCAAGAGACAACAGTTTAATATCTGACCCAGCTAGGCCATGGCAATTCCAGCAGTGACTAACTGGGGTCGATTCCCCAGGCAGAGAACTTGATATGGGAACTGGAGAAAAGTCTTTCCTAGAACATTTGGGAGCAAACTGAATCAAAGGGAGATTGAGACCAAGTGAGTGTGCCAGGACCACAAACTGGGAAGTCAGACTTCGTACTGGGACAAGAGGGACTGTGGAGCTAGTGCTGGGGGAGGAAACTGCAGAAGCCTGGTAAATCTGGGAGCACGCAAGGCATGGGGAGCATAGATGGTAATGAAACAAGACGACACAGAAATTTGCAGAACCTAGTTGTCAAAAGTCTCTCTGGGATGGCTGTACACTGATGGGAAGGTCAAAAGTATGGTTCGGATAGGGTGCTATAAATTGAGACAGAGAGCAATAGCACTTATTCACCTATTTATCAGTCAGCCTTATTTTGTGTTTCAGAGGGCAAGTGGTATATAAATAAGTTCGTGTGTGCACACGGGCATGCTTGCAAGTGCACACATACGTGGATGTGTATCTCAGGGGATTATTTCAGAAGAACACTGTAACATTGAGGCATGGGCAATATGATATGTATTTATTATGGCTGGTGACAAGAATTGGGTCTTAATGGAGAAGGTGATTGTTATTCATGATTTCCAAATGGTTAACTAGATCCAGAGGATTTGCATTAAACCAAGTCATTCCCCTTCCATGCTTGCTGGCCATGATCAATGGAAATGTCAAGTCCCATGAGATCTCTGAGCTTACATTCTCTTTCTACTAGAATTGGGGCATTTTTCCCTACCATTTCTGCTCTGAGCCTCATTTCCACAAACAGTGCCGGCAATGTGTCTATGGATTTGATCTTCAATTTCTGACTTCTTTTAAAGGGCATTGTCAGCCCACAACACAGTTTCTAAAACAGATATTGTTCTGGCATCCAGGAAAAAAATAGGGATGGGAGAAAGCAGGTGACTCTAAATGTGAAATACAAGATTTCACAGAATCATGGATTTTCAAGCCAGAAAGCACTTTAGGGATTACGGAGTCCAGTATTTGCAAAACCTGTTTTAAACAGAAGAGCTCTCTACATTAGACGTTGAAACTGGTGATTTTTTTTTTGAAACTGGTGATTTCTTGAGTGAATAAATGAATAAACAAGGCAAAATATGTGATATAGGGCTTTTCAAGTATGAGAAACTACAGGATCAAAGATATCGGAGTCATGATAATACTGAAGCCAAGTTTCAAGAGAAGAGGGAAAGGTGAAAGGTGAAGAATGAACTCATTTCCCTCCTTTCAACTTAATCCCATGGCTAATGGTGGAAGAGCCAGTGACACATTTTAAGCAAAGGAAATACACAATCACATTTGAGTTTTCAATATATTACATCAAGACTATATCAAAAGGGGGAGGGAGGATCTTTGCAATAATCAAAATGAGAAATGATAAAGTCTATACTAGAGTAGTGGAACTGGGTAGCTAAGAAAACAAAGAACAAATTCAAGAGACACTTAGGAGAGAGTTCTAAGTGACTGGTTGAGTGGAGAGAGGGCAGACAAGGACATGGAAGAGTCTGGGATGACCCCCAGGCCTCCAGCTTATACTGCAGAGCTAATGATGGTCTTCCCTGAACTCGGGAGCCCAAAAAAAGCAGGGGTACAATTATAATGTTTGGTTTTAAACATGTTAAGTTAGGCTGAATATGGTAACACTGAAGGCAAAAGTAAAAAATGAAAAAAACCAAGATAAAATACTGGTAAGCTTCTGGAGGGGATGACAATCTAAGCAGATCAAAAGGGAGACAAGACATAAAGTAGAGGTAGTGCCAAGTGTGGCCACCTAAGTTTCAGATAAATCCAGTATCAAGGCCAGTGGAGATTACTAAGAGGCAAGGCCTAGAAGCAAGGAAACATCCCAGTAGGTTAGGACCAATTTCCACAGAATTGCCCTAGTGACCTGGGCCTTTCTGCTGTTCATCCCCTTTCTGGGATCTTAAAGACCCAGTAGTCCATACCCAGCTTCTGAGAGAGGATATGAGCAAAGCTCAGCTTTATTCCAGTGCCTCTGTATTCCATTTCCAAGAGAGCACATAACTATTAAGCTGGAAAAGGATGTCTCCATCTCAGGGGAGATGGAGCTGTGTGGGTAGTGACTTTGGCGAGCAGTCCAACCTCAGAGGAGTGTGAATTACCGCCCGCACACACAGAGTGGCTCTCCTCGACTGCCTGCCAAGGAAGGGATGGTTCTCAACCAAATCAGTCTGTGGCTGCCAAAAGCTCTTGTGAGGGCCCAGTTTTCCAGCAGGAAACGTAACCTGAATTGGAAAACATGAGTGTAAGCTGGAAAACAAACAGCTCAAAATATCTGTGTCCTGAAATGAACTGTAAGCCATTCTGTCTCCAGAACTGAATCCACTTAGTCAAAGGAGCAGAGGGTTACAGGAGCCAGCAGCAGGGAGGGAGAGAGGAAGGAAAGACCAACTGATGAAAGGAAGGAAAGAAAGAAGGAAATTCTGAACAAAAGGAACATTGAGCCTCTGCTATATGCCAGGATCTGTGCTGGGAGGTCCACATTCATTTTCCTATCAAGTCTTTCCACAATGTCATGATGCATGGAGAAACTGGAGGTCCTGAGTTTAATTAACATACCCAAGATCACATAATTAGAATGCAGGAGAGCTGGAATTTGAACTCAGATTCAATGACTCCAAAATTAGCATGCTTTCACTAGATTCTTTTGCACCCCAAAAGAGGGAAAGAAGGAAGTGTTATTGGAAACTGCCTTAGAGAAGGCTTCCTGAGACCCTATTAGATTAAAAAAAAAAAAAAAAAAAAAAAAAAGTGAGGATTTGGAAGGGTCCAACATCAGAGAATTCCCAGTCCCTGAATTGGGCTTATAGAGAGTAGCTTGAATAATTAATTGAAAGCCTACAGGACAACCATTCTTTCCTAGAAAACCTTCCCTTCACATCTCCCCTTTTTTCTGATTTTCCCTGCTCTCTGAGGCTCCACTTGAGTTATTTGCATATGCACTTTTACATATGGTGCTTATACATGAAACTCTACAGGGTCAAAGGATTTAAGCAATTTATCAAGCCACCTGACTGATAAATGACAGGACTGAGATTTAAACTCAGGTCTTCCAACTCTTCATTCTAAGGCAATTTTCACTGCATAATAGCTGTCTCTGCAACACGTGCCTTCAACAAGGAGATGCAAGATAAACACTGACCATTAATTTGTCAATTCCAGCTGCTGGGATATTTAAGTGACCACTAATCCATTGGTAACTTCATAGACACATGAGAAGGATAGGCCAATGTCAATGAGGAAATGATTATTAAAGTACATTAAAAACTATAAAGTGATATGCAAATAAAAGCAATTATTATCATTTTAATAATGGATTCTTTTTGCTTGGTACCCAAAACTATAGTTATTAGTTCAAAGATGGCTACTGGAAAATATTGCAAAGATAAAATACTCAGTTATCCATTTAAGACATTATTGCCTTTTCTAAAGCCTGTTTTAAAAGTTAAATGAGTTGTCCAAACTTACAAATCTAGAAGATGGTGAAGAAGAAATGCAAACTCCAGCAATTAGTCTCCAGCAACTACAGTTAGAGCCACTTCGTAACAATCCAGCAAAATAGATGACATCATTATATATGTCTCCACTGTATAAAAAAGGTGATAAGAAGTTATACTCCTTGTGTAAAGGACCCACAACCAGTAAGCAGTGGAGCTGAGATTTGCATTCAGGTTGTTTGACCCCAGATTTGGTGGAATTAACCATGACCCTACAGCTGATGCCTAATATGATAAAGAGAAGACAGAAAAATATAGGACCAGTTTCTCTTTGTAATTTGTAAAACAGTAGAAAATTGCAAGGTGCTAACATCATTGCCCATAATGGTTATCAACTATCTGTTCCTAAACTTACCCCTCTTGTCCATTTCCACTTAAAACACCTTAATTCAGGGCCATCATGCCTCCCCTAGACATCATCTTATGTCCTTCCCTTCTACAACCCATTCCCCACATTGCCACAGGAGGACTCCTTTAGAAACATGGATATAATCATGTCACTCCCCCACTTGAAAATTCTCACTAGCTCCCTATTTTCTTTAGGAAAATGCCCGTGGATTCTAGAGTTATGTTCCTAGCCTCTCCTCTGCCACGTGACAATCTCTTGGATCTTGTTCCATGCCGCTTCTTCACCACCCTTCATAATTTCTGTTCCTGCCACACTGGACCACATCCAGTTCTGAGATTATGCAAGGCTGTTTCTTGCCTCTGTATCTATGTTCACAATGCTCTCTCTGGCTGGGATATTTCCTCTCCCCTTACGTATGTCTGGTGAATTTCTAGCCAAGATACCCCCTCTTTAAGATCCTCTCTTTTTCAAACCCTCAGAGTTCCAGTCCTTCCTTGGGCTGCCTTTGTCCTAATCATATACCTCTGTCATTTTGCATGGTACATATGTCTTCACAACCAAACTGGGGCAATCTCAAGGTAGAGACTCTGTCTTTATCACTTTGGGTTCTCAGAGCCTAGCATAAGGGTTCAGTAAGTGCTTGTCAAAATGAATTTAGCTGACATCTCTGTTTCTTCCTTACTAGTCCTCAATCAAGATAATAAACTGGCCTTCTCAGGTAGAGAAAACGGGTTTTCCTTTACTGCTTGCCTCCCCGCTTCCCTTTCTTTCTCTCCATCTCCTTTCCTCCCCTCCTATGCACTCTGAAGAGATGAGAAAGCAAGATCTGGATGAAAAAGCACACTCAAAAGCCCTATCCAACTGCCAGTTTGTATTATTTCTTCCATGTCTGTAAGAGAGAGACAGAGAAGCAGAGAGAAGGGAGAGGGTGGAAGGCATGCAGCTGGCTGTGGGTAGAAGTGTCCCCACTGGGCAAGATCTCACACTGTGTTTAATGGCAAGCCTACTTTGGGGACGATGGAGATGGGGAGCAATAGATTGACTGCTGTGTGTACAAATTTCAAATTGCTGGCTATACCCTTAGCTAACACTAGTGTTTCATGTTGTAAATCCAGTGTTACCACATGAAATAGTCAGCAAGTACACCTCTGCCAGAGATGGAGTAATTTGTTATCGGCTGGAGTGAGAAGCTGACACAGTTACCTCACAGAGATGCTTATATTCAGATGTGCAGCCTTCCATAGATTAACCATGACTGTCCTGTCTCCTTGGCGACACAAACACTGAGCAACAGCTCCTTGACCAGTGCTCTGGCATTTTTGAAGGCAGTCTCCTATCTGCTATCCACTTTCTGACTTTGCCATCTCAGCTGTTACATGGTGATGGCAAAGGAGGATAATTTGGACAAGTGTGGGCTTCAGAGAGAGTTGGAAAAGAGGTCTCTGTCTCTGGTCTTATCTGCCTTCAATCCATCCTCCAGTGTGTTTTGCTAAAACGCCAAACTGAACGTATCACCCTTGTTTAAATTACCTCAGTGATTCCTGTTGTACTCAGGATGAAGTTCAAGCTTCTTAGACTAGCATGTGTGCCTATGTGTAGTGTGGCCTCTGCTTACTCGTCCACTTGTTTCTGATGTTTGGATCCTGCAAACATCAAACTACTTGTCAGTTTCTGCACGTAGTGTTTTTGTATCCATGCCTTTGCTCAAGCAGTTCCTTCTGCCTGAGTACTCTTCCCTATACCCCTCGCCTCTCGCCCACTTTGCTTAGCAAACTTCTACTTATTATTAAAAGGTTAGCTAAAGCATCAACTCCTCCAGCTTCTTCTAACCCTCTGGATTAATTCACTTCTTTCAGGCTCCCCTAGTCCTTTTATATTTCTTCCACATGCTTTACAGTGATCTGGGAAAGCAGTAGCATACAGAGGTTAAGAGCAGAGGAAGTACCAAGGTGAGTAGTAGGAGTGGTCTGCCCTGGGTACAGGTAATAAAAGGTGTTTTGTATGTAGAGTGTGTAAAATCAGTTAAAAAAAGAGAGAGAGAGAAAAGCACTAAAAGTTTTATGCACCCGCAATTCTAAACAATCTCAGGGATAAAATACTCACTTCCACCAGGGCAATCTGTTCCCACCTCTACCTCTGGTTAATAATGTAGGGTTTGGAATGAAACACTTAGCTCCATTACCTAACATCACATATGACCTTGGGCACATTACTTATCTTACTCTTCCTCAGTTCCCTCCTCTGTAAAACGGGGACAAGAAAACCATCTGCCTAGTTAGTTCCACTGCATGAGACAATGAAGGTAAAACACTTATAACAGTAACTAGGACTAAGTAATCATTCCATAAATAGTAACTATTATTTGCTGATGAGTCTGTATTCTTCCCTTGGCTTACAGCTCCCTAGTAGCTTAGAGCTCTTTGAGAATCTCTCTTGCTCCCTATTGTATACACTCTGCCTAGCATAATAAGCACTTGTTGAATGAGTAAATGAATCTTATTCATCCCTGTGAGACATTACAGAGAATGTGCACTGGAAATAGTTGCTCACTAAATGTTTGTTGGATGAATTGGTAGTTGAATGAAAGAACATCTCATAAGAGAAGAAACTTGCATAGAAACTTGAAATGGACCTAAAGAGACACAGAAAAATGGATAAAAAGGGTAGACAAAGTCAATGGTGAGAGCGAAGGAGAGATCCTAAGTTCTCTCTCCTTGAACATCATGGGCTCCAGGAAAATGGGAGCAGTGAAAGAGTACTCAAGAGAAGTATCTTCTCACAGTTTCAGCCCCACATTAAGACCAGAAATATGGCTATGAAGAAGAAATGAGAATCTGCCAGTTTCTTATTCCAGCTACTGTCTTAATATTGGTTTTGTTTTGTTTTTTAATTTGGTCAGCAAAGCTCACTACCATAATTCTTTGCATCTAGTTCTTGAAAGATATATGACTAAGACATGCTCGGTATATGGATTACTCTCAGATTTTCCAAGGTGGGACACATACTAAACCCAGTGAGATACTCATAAAATTCTAAATTGGAGCAGTTAACAGAAGGGATAAAGATAATGCTTTCAAGTAACTCTAGCAACATTTAGAATTTCCTTCCAAAATATCACCTCATTAATTCTTAGCCTTAATAAGTAGGAAGAATGGGCCATATCTGGGAAAACTTTGCTAGATCATATATCACCACCAGGATTCCAAAAGACCTTAACAGACTGAATTCAAACCAACAAAAGAAGATTCAATGTAAAAAGTCCAAAGCTTGGTTGACATTTATATTAAACAGAAAAAAGCCTGCATAAGCAGCTATAGTTCCAACTGTGATCCTGATGTTTCCACCCAGTGACCCAAATTCTGTCCCTTGGAGGCCAAGAGGAGTAATTACTTTGTATATACATCACAGCCCACCAGCAAACTGGTGAGAGCTCTCACATGCTGCCAACCCAAACCTCTAAGGCTTATCCTTTCCAGAAGTAAATATCCCCAGTTCCTCCAGCTAGTCCTCACATAACACAATTTTTCTATCTCCTCTCACAATTTATATCAGGGGAAAAAAAGTAGCTTTTGAAATGTATGGACTGACTTAAGCAATTCCAGTATCATTCAAATGCTCCATATCTAAACTATGAGGAATCACGTAAGATATTTTGTCTGGTCACTCATTCAGTGAAATACTTTCCTCCACAGTAATTTTGTTTGAACCTCACCTGCTAATAAGAGGTCACTATCTTCCAAAGCACTTGTTGGAAAGAATGGACAGATGAGGTGTTGGTTCCTCTGCCATTACAGGGAAACCCAAGATAACACTGGCTTTAACAATCTAGTAGTTTATTTTCCTGAGCAGATGGTCCAAGTCTGATAGGGCAGCTCTACAATCAGGAAACATCAGGTTCTATTTTTCTTTCACTCTGCTGTCTTCAACATGCAGCTTCCATCTCATGGTACAAGGTAGCTTTTTCAGTTCTTATTGTCATATGAGTTTACATTCCCACTAGCGAGGAGGAGACAGGAGGACAGGGGGGTGCACACCCCTTCCTTTTGAGGGTACAACCAGAAGCTGCAATCATAATTCCTGCTCAATTCCAGCCGACCAGAACTCAGTTACATTCCATACATGGCTAACAGGAAGTCTTTATTCTAGACCATTATAGACTTATCAAAACAAAAACAAACAAACAAACAAACAAAAAAAACAAAGGTTCTACTACAAAGAAAATAAGAGACAATACCGGAGGACAACTGGCAGCTTCTGCCATGCATGGTGGGAAACTCTTCCTCATACTTAAATTGACTCTGTTGTTTTTGCAGCTGAAAATGATTTATTCTCTGGAGATAAAATAGACAAACTTATTCTCTTCAAAAAATTAAATACAACTGTCATGTAGCTTCCCCTTACTAAATCTTTACTTTGCCAAGAAAAGCAACCCTCCATTTTTTTGCTTCTTCTGTAATGTGGTTTCTGCATACATCTGCATCCTTGTCACATCTTCTTGTCTCTTTTATGCCAATGTTTCTCTCACAGAGTTCTTGTTCTATATCTCTCAGATCACACTTAGCAATCACATTTCACAAATATGTATTTATTACTGATATTTTCCCAAAATGATGCTAGGTAATGGCAATAACTCAAAGACGACATGACTTTTAACTTCAAGGAGTTTATAAGTCTAGTCCCACATCAGACAGCTGATTCATAATGACCTTATAGTCAACGCAATCCTCCTGGGTATTTCTCACAAGAACAATGAAGTAATGCTTGCATCATTCTGAACTTAGATAATTGACTTTTTCACTTAATTGAAGGATGTAATGTACAGCTATGTTGTACCTTACCTTGGTTTCCAGCCTGTTATTCCATCAATTGGAACTTGGATTGTGTCCTGGGATACTATGCAATCACTCTCACTTTTATGGGTTTTGAAATTTTTCCTCTGATAGACAGGTTTGGAGAAATCACTGATAAGAATAATTTGTAGGAGGGGGGCGGAGCAAGATGGCGGAGGAGTAGGAGACCTGGATTTCGTCTGGTCTCAGGAATTCAGCTGAATAGGGATCAAACCATTCTGAACACCTGTGAAATCAACAGGAGATCGAAGAAGAGAATAGCAACAACTCTCTGAACAGAAAAGCGACCACTTTCTGGAAGGTAGGACGTGTGGAGAAGTGAATCCGAGGCGATATTCGGGAGGATAGACGGCGGGGGAGGGGCCTCCGTCGGCTGCTTCTGGCAAGTGATAGAGCCGCGGAGCACGAAATCAGAACTTTGAGAAGTCGGCTCCGCTGAGGGACGTCACTCCAGTGGCTAAGCGGGGGGTGGAACCCTCACAGTACAGTGTGGACTCAGGACCCTCGGGGTCACAGAAAGACCGGGGGAGCCTGAGTGCAGCAGAGCTCCCAGGTATCAGAGCGGGGAAGCCGGCTGCAGAGACGGAGCCGAGGCGCGGGCTTGCAGCTCGGGGTTGCCATAAACTGTGATCCGCGGCCCAGTCGGGCCACTGTACCTACAGCAGGGACACAACAAGCAGCAGAGCTGGGGAGACTCACCTCCCTCCCCCAGGAGGAGTGGCATGGGAGCACACCACAGGGATTTGCTGGGTTTGGAGACTCCACACGGGGTCGGGGGCCAGAGATAGAAACGCTCGGTCACAGGCCGGGTGAGCGCGGAGTGCGGCCAGAGACCGGGGACACGGGAGTGATTGACTGCTTTTCTCTGGGGGCGCACTGAGGAGCAGGGCCCCGAGTTCTCAGCTCCTCCGGGCAGAGAGTGGGAGGCCACCCTGGTCCTCCAAAGCTGTGCCCAGAGCTTGCAGGGAACAAAAGCTCCTGAGAGCAAACCCAAGCAGCTTGCTTAGCCCAGACCGACAAGGGTGGGGCAATTCTGCCTCCGGCAAAGACATTTGGAAACCACGGCAACAGGGCCCTCCCCCAGAACATCAGCACAAACAGCCAGCAAGCCAAGACCAAGTTTACCGATCAAGGAGAACGGGAGAACTCCAGCGCCAGGGGAATACTGCACATAGAATTCATGGCTTTTTTACCATGATTTGTTAGTTTTTCAAAGTTAATTTTTTTAACTGTTTTTTTTTTTAATTTTTCTTTTTCCCTTTTTCAACCAACATCTTATCAATCCCTTTTTTAAAAAAACATTTTTTATTTTTCATTTTTAGAGTCATATTTTATCCCTTCATAGTAGTTACCCTTATTTTTGGCATATATATATAAGTTCTTCTCTCTTTAAAATTTTGAGATACAGTTTCTTCTAACAGATCAAAACATACCCTAAATCACTAGTGTATGGCTTTGTTCTAGTCTCCTGCATGATCACAGTCTCTCCCATTTTTTTTTCTTTTCCTTTTTCTTTTTTTTAAATCTTCTTCTTTCTTCTTTCAAACAACTTCTTATCAATTCCGTTTATAAAACCTTTTATAAGTTTCATCTTTACAGTCATCTTCGATCCCTTCATTGTATCTACCCTTATTTTGTACATATATAAGTCTTTCTTCCTTTAAAATTTTAGCAGGCACTTTCTTCTAACAGACCAAAATACACCCAAAATCTAGTGTGTGGCACTGATGTATGCACTAGCCTGATCATATTTGATCATATTGGGTTTTATTTTTGTTTTGTTCTGTTTTTGTTTGTTTATATCTTTTTCATTTCCTTCTCTTTCTTTTTTCTTTCTTTCTCTTTCTTTTCCCCTGGTTTCAGGTCTTGTCTGATTTGTATAGAGTATATTTGCTGGGGACGTTGTTAACCTGTTAGCATTTTGTTCTCTCATTCATCTGTTCTCCTCTGGACAAAATGACAAGACGAGAAAAATCACCTCAGCAAAAAGAACAAGAGGTACTACCGTCTGCCAGGGACCTACTCAAAACGGACATTAGTACGATGTCGGACCTAGAGTTCAGAATCATGACTTTAAAGATACTAGCTGGGCTTGAAAAAAGCGTGGAAGTTATAAGAGAAACCCTTTCTGGAGAAATAAAAGAACTAAAATCTAACCAAGTCGAAATCAAAAAGGCTATTAATGAGGTGCAATCAAAAATGGGGGCACTAACTGCTAGGATAAATGAGGCAGAAGAGAGAATAAGCGATATAGAAGACCAAATGATGGAAAATAAAGAGGCTGAGAAAAAGAGAGAGAAACAACTACAGGATCACGAGGGCAAAATTCGAGAGATAAGCGATACCATAAGACGAAACAACATTAGAATAATTGGGATCCCAAAAGAAGAAGAAAGAGAGAGAGGGGCAGAAGGTATATTGGAGCAAATTATAGCAGAGAACTTCCCTAATGTGGGGAAGGAAACAGGCATCAAAATCCAGGAGGCACAGAGAACCCCTCTCAAAATCAATAAAAATAGGTCAACACCCCGACATCTAATAGTAAAACTTACGAGTCTCAGAGACAAAGAGAAAATCCTAAAAGCGGCTCGGGAGAAGAGATTTGTTACCTACAATGGTAGAAACATGAGATTGGCAACAGACCTATCCACAGAGACCTGGCAGGCCAGAAAGGACTGGCAGGATATCTTCAGAGCACTAAACAAGAAAAATACGCAGCCAAGAATACTATATCCAGCAAGGCTGTCACTGAAAATAGAAGGAGAGGTAAAAAGCTTCCAGGGCAAACAAAAACGAAAGGAATTTGCAAACACAAAACCAGCCCTAAAAGAAATATTGAAAGAGGTCCTCTAAGCAAAGAGAGAGCCTAAAAGCAGCATAGATCAGAAAGGAACACAGACAATATACAGGAACAGTCACCTTGCAGGCAATATAATGGCACTAAATTCATATCTTTCAATAGTTACCCTGAATGTAAATGAGCTCAATGCCCCAATCAAAAGACACAGGCTATCAGATTGGATTAAAAAACAAGACCCATCGATATGCTGTCTGCAAGAGACTCATTTTAGACCCAAAGACACCCCCAGATTGAAAGTGAGGGGGTGGAAAACCATTTACCATGCTAATGGACACCAAAAGAAGGCTGGGGTGGCAATCCTTATATCTGACAAATTAGATTTTAAAACAAAGACTGTAATAAGAGATGAAGAAGGACACTATATCTTACTTAAAGGGTCTATCCAACAAGAAGATCTAACAATTGTACATATCTATGCCCCGAACATGGGAGCAGCCACTTTATAAGGCAAATAATAACAAAAGCAAAGAAACACATTGACAACAATACAATAATAGTGGGGGACTTTAACACCCCCCTGACTGAAATGGACAGATCATCTAAGCAAAAGATCAACAAGGAAATAAAGACTTTAAAAGAAACACGGGACCAAATGGACTTCACAGACATATTCAGAACATTCCATCCCAAAGCAATGGAATACACATTCTTCTCTAGTACCCATGGAACATTCTCCAGAATTGATCACATCCTAGGTCACAAATCAGGTCTCAACCGATACCAAAAGATTGGGATTATTCCTTGCATATTTTCAGACCACAGCGCTTTGAAACTAGAACTCAATCACAAGAGGAAAGTTGGAAAGAACTGAAATACATGGAGGCTAAAGAGAATCCTACTGAAGAATGAATGGGTCAACCAGGAAATTAAAGAAGAATTAAAAACATTCATGGAAACAATGAAAATGAAAACACAATTGTTCAAAAATCTTTGGGATACAGCAACGGCAGTCCTGAGAGGAAAGTATATAGCAATACAAGCCTTTCTCAAGAAACAAGAAAGGTCTCAAATACACAACCTAACCCTACAACTAAAGGAGCTAGAGAAAAAACAGCAAATAAAGCCTAAACCCAGCAGGAGAAGAGAAATCATAAAGATCAGAGCAGAAATCAATGAACTAGAAACCAAAAGAACAGTAGAACAGATAAACGAAACTAGGAGGTGGTTCTTTGAAAGAATTAACAAGATTGATAAACCCCTGGCCAGACTGATCAAAAAGAAAAGAGAAAGGACCCAAATCAACAAAATCATGAATGAAAGAGGAGAGATCACAACCAACACCAAAGAAATACAAACAATTCTAAGAACATATTATGAGCAACTCTATGCCAGCAAATTAGATAACCTGGAAGAAATGGGTGCATTCCTAGAGATGTATCAACTACCAAAATTGAACCAGGAAGAAATAGAAAACCTGAACAGACCTATAACCACTAAGGAAATTGAAGCAGTCATCAAAACTCTCCCAACAAACAAAAGCCCAGGGCCAGAGGGCTTCACAGGGGAATTCTTTCAGACATTTAAAGAAGAATTAGGGCGCCTGGGTGGCTCACTCGATTAACCGACTGCCTTCGGCTCAGGTCATGATCCTGGAGTCCCAGGATCGAGTCCCACATCGGACTCCCTGCTTAGCAAGGAGTCTGCTTCTCCCTCTGACCCTCTCCCCTCTCATGCTCTCTCTCTATCTCATTCTCTCTCTCAAGTAAATAAATAAAAAATCTTTTAAAAAAATAAAGAAGAATTAATACCTATTCTCCTGAAACTGTTCCAAAAAATAGAAATGGAAGGAAAACTTCCAAACTCATTTTATGAGGCCACCATTACCTTGATCCCAAAACCAGACAAAGACCCCATCAAAAAGGAGAATTACAGACCAATATCCTTGATGAACATGGATGCAAAAATTCTCACCAAAATACTAGCTAATAGGATCCAACAGTACATTAAAAGGATTATTCAGCATGATCAAGTGGGATTTATCCCTGGGCTGCAAGGTTGGTTCAACATCTGCAAATCAATCATCATGATACAATACATTAACAAAAGAAAGAACAAGAGTCATATGATCCTCTCAATAGATGCAGAAAAAGCATTTGACAAAGTACAGCATCCTTTCTTGATCAAAACTCTTCAGAGTATAGGGATAGAGGGTCCATACCTCAATATCATAAAAGCCATCTATGAAAAACCTACAGCGAATATCATTCTCAATGGGGAAAGGCTCAGAGCTTTTCCCCTAAGGTCAGGAACGCGGCAGGGATGTCCACTCTCACCACTGCTATTCAACATAGTATTAGAAGTCCTAGCCACAGCAATCAGACAACAAAAAGAAATCAAAGGCATCCACTTCGGCAAAGAGGAAGTCAAACTCTCACTCTTTGCAGATGATATGATACTGTATGTGGAAAACCCAAAAGACTCCACCCCAAAACTGCTAGAACTCATACAGGAATTCAGTCAAGTAGCAGGCTATAAAATCAATGCACAGAAATCAGTGGCATTCCTATACACCAACAACAAGACAGAAGAGAGACAAATCAAGGAGTCGATCCCATTTACAATTGCACCCAAAATCATAAGATACCTAGGAATAAATTTAACCAAAGAGGCAAAGGATCTGTACTCAGAAAACCATAAAATACTCATGAAAGAAATTGAAGAAGACACAAAGAAGTGGAAAAACGTTCCATGTTCATGGATTGGAAGAACCAACATTGTGAAGATGTCAATGCTACCTAGAGCAATCTACACATTCAATGCAATCCCCATCAAAATACCATCCACTTTTTTCAAAGAAATGGAACAAATAATCCTAAAATTTGTACGGAACCAGAAGAGACCCCGAATAGCCAGAGGAATATTGAAAAAGAAAAGCAAAGCTGGCGGCATCACAATTCCAGACTTCCAGCTCTATTACAAAGCTGTCATCATCAAGACAGTATGGTACTGGCACAAAAACAGACACATAGATCAATGGAACAGAATCGAGAGCCCAGAAATGGACCCTCAACTCTATGGTCAACTCATCTTTGACAAAGCAGGAAAGAATGTCCAATGGTATAAAGACAGCCTCTTCAACAAATGGTGTTGGGAATATTGGACAGCCACATGCAGAAGAATGAAACTGGACCATTTCCTTACACCACACACAAAAATAGACTCCAAATGGTTGAAAGACCTAAACGTGAGACAAGAGTCCATCAAAATCCTAAAGGAGAACACAGGTAGCAACCTCTTCGACCTCAGCCGCAGCAACTTCTTCCTAGAAACATCGCCAAAGGCAAGGGAAGCAAGGGCAAAAATGAACTCTTGGGATTTCATCAAGATAAAAAGCTTTTGCACAGCAAAAGAAACAGTCCACAAAACCAAAAGACAACAGACAGAATGGGAGAACATATTTGCAAATGACATATCAGATAAAGGGCTAGTATTCAAAATCTATAAAGAACTTATCGAACTCAACACCCAAAGAACAAATAATCCAATCAAGAAATGGGCAGAAGACATGAACAGACATTTTTCCAAAGAAGACATCTAAATGGCCAACAGACACATGAAGAAGTGCTCAACATCGCTCGGCATCAGGGAAATCCAAATCAAAACCTCCATGAGATACCACCTCACACCAGTCAGAATGGCTAGAATTAACAAGTCAGGAAATGACAGATGTTGGCGGGGATGTGGAGAAAGGGGAACCCTCCTACACTGTTGGTGGGAATGCAAGCTGGTGCAGCCCCTCTGGAAAACAGTATGGAGGTTCCTCAAACAGTTGAAAATAGAGCTACCATACGATCCAGCAATTGCACTACTATTTACCCCAAAGATACAAATGTAGGGATCTGAAGGGGTACGTGCACCCCAATGTTTATAGCAGCAATGTCCACAATAGCCAAACTGTGAAAGAGCCAAGATGTCCACTGACAGATGAATGGATAAAGAAGAAGTGGTATATATACACAATGGAATATTATGCAGCCATCAAAAGGAATGAGATTTTGCCATTTGCAATGACATGAATGGAACTGGAGGGTGTTATGCTGAGTGAAATAAGTCAATCAGAGAAAAACATGTATCATATGACTCGCTGATATGAGGAATTTTTAACCTCGGGAAACAAACTGAGGGTTGTTGGAGTGGTGGGGGGTGGGAGGGATGGGGTGGCTGAGTGATAGATATTGGGGAGGGTATGTGCTATGGTGAGCGCTGTGAATTGTGCAAGACTGTTGAATCACAGATCAGTACTTCTGAAACAAATAATGCAATATATGTTAAGAAAAAAAAAGAAGAAGAAGAAGATAGCAGGAGGGGAAGAATGAAGGGGAGTAAGTCGGAGGGGGAGACAAACCATGAGAGACAATGGACTCTGATAAACAAACTGAGGTTTCTAGAGGGGAGGGGGTTGGGGGGATGGGTTAGCCTGGTGATGGGTATTAAAGAGGGCACGTTCTGCGTGGAGCACTGGGTGTTATGCACAAACAATGAATCATGGAACACTACATCAAAAACTAATGATGTATGGTGATTAACATAACAATAAAAATTTTTTAAAAAAAAAGAATAATTTGTAGGAACCCAGGTAGGATTCCAAGTATAACATCCATTGCTTAGAAGAAAGTAGAAAAAGAAACCATGATTTAAAAAAAAAAAAAAATCAGGATTAATTTTTTTCCTTTGCATTCTTTTTTCTTTTGTTTAATATATGGTATAAAAATGATCCTGACAGTAAGAATGGCTGTGCAGGTAATTAGCCAATGCCAGCTTAATACAGCCCAGAAGTTTCCAAAGCAAGCTGGTGCCAGTGATACTCCATATTAATAGCTGGTAATATTGGCATAACTCTAGGAATTACGTGAAATCATCCTGTTTTGTGAGTTTGATCCTCAACAACAGAGGCTTCTCTTATGCTCCATTCTCCTCTTCTGAAAAAAGATGCAAATAAATGTGACCCATAGCTTGGGAAGTTTTCAAATTCTCAAATATATATATATATTTCCCCTGTTCTTGGGTCATGAATGAGGGACCAACCAGAAGTTGAAAAACTCTTATCTTAATAGCTTAAAGTCGGCCTGGGTCTACCTCTTTTCACCTGGACTCTCAGGCTTGCAGAGTGGAAGCCAAATACACGTCTTGTCCCATTGTCTCCACTTTCCTGTGTTATCATAATCATTCCCTTCCCATGTCATCTCTGTGACAGGGAAGGTAGTAGCTAAACACAATCTCTCACATACACCCCAGAATAACTTAATAGTACTATGCAGAAGAAGGATGGCAGCCATGATTTCAGCAATGGGGGAAATCCCTTGAGTTTATATCCCCATCTGCAACTTGGTGAACCCCCTACCTGAAAAAATCAAAAGCAGGAAAAAAAAGACCCTTCCATCATTCCCCTTGGGGAAAAGGGAAAACAGAAGAGGAGGATTAAGTGTGAGGAGAGAGGGGGAAGGAAACAGAAAGAAAGGGAAGTGCAAGAGGGAGGGAGGGAGAGAAAGAGAGAGAGAGAGTGATTCACAGACTAGGCAAGTGAAGAAATAATCCATTCCCTTGCTAATAAGAGAATGGGAAAGGCACTTGGCAGAGAGGATTCAGGGGAAAGTACATCCTTTCACGGCAGCTAATAAAAGCTCTACATTTTAGGTGACCTTTGAACAGTAACAGAGAGAGTGAAAAGTTCCTGCAAGGTAGAAATAAATGCCTCATAGAAGGGAGTGACATCCCAGAGCAGACCTACTTGGGGCAACCACAGCTGAGGTCATACAGTGTCCTTGATAGTGGGCTGCAGTCAACCTCATGTCCCTTGGGGCTACACCCAGTGGAACCAGGATAATTCATTCAAGTTGAATACCTACTATGTACCAGGCACTGTGCAATAAAATCGTCAATCCATCCTGGACCACAGCACTCACAATTCTCTTTGCAGTCTGCATTGATAGATGCCAACCAACAAAAGCAACTGAGACGGATTCCCAAGGAAGACAGACACTTAAAGAACATTGCTTTGTCAGGGCATGTTTGGGCAGGCTGCCTGCCAGTTATATTCACATAACACTGTTGCTTACTTTTTTTTTTTTTAATTCCCTAAAGTATATTCACACAGTGTCTATGAGAAGAAGAAACAGAAATTAGAGAATAACATTTATGGATAGTATAGAATTACATTTCCATGACTTTAGGTTTCTGGTTGCAACAAAGATGTACAGAACAAATGAAACTGATTAGAGGTCATGAGACCATCTGAGATTTTACCAGTTATTAAATGAGATACTTTCTGCAAAACTCTAGTATGTTGCTTGGAGATGAGTAACTACTCAAGATATTATAGCTATTGGTATTTTATTATTACTGTTGATTATTGTTCCACATGATTTCTGAGGCCATTGCATATCCATGATTATAAAATTATCCCAATTTTATAGGGGTTCATTTCCAAGGGATGAATTGGGGAAAATGATGGAAGAGAATCCTCCTTCCTAAACAAAAGGTATATAGAAAGAAAATTGCCTAGAAAAGTATAGACTACACCCTTACAACAAACACTCAGGAAAGTCAGCAATCTTTTATATCCAAGTTCAGACAAGTAAAGTAAGAAATCAGAATGCCTGGGCTGGGACCATGTCACACATCAAAGAATTGGTAAACTGTGGACTACAGAGTGACCTAGAGTTTGGTGGCTTGCACCAAGAAAGGGGAGAGACAACTAGTCTGTGTAAGCAGGTGGAAGAAATGTTTCAGCTTTAAACTCATTATATGCTTCAAGCCTAGCTACCCTAAAGGCAGCTTGGTTGCAGACAACAAAAGCCATTATATCTGGCTTAAGGAGAAAGATCTATATTAGAGGGCAGTAAATAGCTCACAGAACTTATTGGATGGCCAGGGCAATAAAATTGAATGCTACCCACCTTGGAATTATATTGCCAGGAGAAATGTCCAACCACACTACTGAATTTCTGCAGCAGACACTGCGTTGCTGCTGCCAAAAGGGACCAGAAAGTAGATTTTCCAGCACAGATGCCCTATGAGAAACAAATGCTTCTGCAATAAGATTTGGTCTCATACATGTTCTCCAAATCTCCTATAATTGTGTCAGCTTAGTAGAATCTAGGTAACCTATAAAAGACTTAACTGCATGGTAATGTCAGAATGTAGCTTTTGGCTTCCAGCCCCTAGAGTAAAGAAAAGTATGAGAGAAAGGTATTGGAAGTAGATGTTGAGTAAACTAATCTATAGCATCTACCACATTAACATCAGATTTGGAAACTAAGTTGCTTTTTAAGGCATCTGGTTATTAAATCTGGAAATCCCTCTTCATGCCAAATGGCCTAGAACTGCTCGAGGACTTGGAATGACCTCAGAAAACTAGTGTTATCATGAACTTGATGGACAGAGACCCAGAAATGCAGAGAAAAGCATAGAAACTTGTCATTTTACTGGATTCAGTAAGGTTTAGCACAGGCTCCACTGGGTATTTTCAATATTGAAAACTGCTCATGTGCCTTGTATTTTTATTAATGGTAGTTTCAGGTTGGAAGCATGGATGAATATAGATCAATGTATCTCAAAATACGTCCTGCACAATACCCTCATCGAATCACTTGGGACATTTGTTAATATAAAGATTATTGGGCCCCATCCCAAACTCTGAAGCAGAATCTCTGCATTAGCAGGAATTACAAAGTTGTGGAAGCACTTATCTGTATTTTGTTAGAGGTCCCCATGCTTATAGAGTCTAGACTCAGAGTATAGTGAAAACTCCCAGTAATTCCTACAGAAATTTACCTCCAACAGCTTATTATGGAGGCCTAAAAGTTGTGAAGTAGAAATATAGTTGGAAACTACTTTGTGGCCTTGTGAACCTGAGGGTCACAACAGAGCTGAGATTGAAAGTATACTGAGACTCGGCCCAAAATGCATAAAGTTTTTAAGCTATATTAGCATCTTGTCATATCTTAGATACCAAAAATATATAAGCCAAAATTGAATTCATACTAATCCAAATGTTGTGTGTAAAATACCTCACTCAGTTTCAGGAATAAGGTCATGGGCTTAGAATGTTGTTTATAGGTGTCTCCAAGGAGATGGCATTAAAACATTTATACATGGTGTACCCTGTATTTATATGCAAACTAGCCTCTATGCTGTTTTCCAGTGGATGTTTTCAATCCTACAAAAAAAATGTGAAGGCCAACTTCTAGCACATGGAAGTATTTTCATGTGCCCAATTGTATGGGAACTAGAGAAAACAAGAAAGACTTGTAAATACTGAGAGTTTAAATGTGCCTTTTTCTTACACCATACACAAAGATAAACTCAAAATGGATGAAAAGACTTAAATGTGAGACAGGAATCCATCAAAATCCTAGAGGAGAACATAGGCAGCAACTCTTCAATCTCGGCCAAAACAACTTCTTACTAGACACATCTCCAAAGGCAAGGGAAACAAAAGCAAAAATGAACTATTGGGACTTAATCAAAATAAAAAGCTTCTGCAAAGCAAAGGAAACAGTCAACAAAACTAAAAGGCAACCTACAGAATGGGAGAAGATATTTGCAAATGACAAATCAGATAAGGGGCTAGTATCACAAATCTATAAAGAACTTAACAAATTCAACACCGAAAAAACAAATAATCCGGTCAAGAAATGGGCAGAAGACATGAACAGACATTTCTCCAAAGAAGACATACAAACAGCCAACAGACACATGAAAAAATGCTCCACATCACTTGGCATCAGGGAAATACAAATCAAAACCACAATGAGATTCCACCTCACACCAGTCAGAATGGCTAAAATTAACAAGTCAGGAAACAACAAATGTTGGTGAGGATGCAGAGAAAGGGAACCCTCTTACACTGTTGGTGGGAATGAAACCTGGTACAGCCACTCTGGAAAACAGTATGGAGGTTCCTCAAGAAGTTAAACACAGAGCTACCCTATGACCCAGCAATTTCACTACTAGGTATTTACCCCAAAGAAACAAATGAAGTGATCCGAAGGGGCACCTGCATCCCAATGTTTATGGCAGCAATGTCCACAATAGCCAAACTATGGAAAGAGCCCTGATGGCCATCGACAGATGAATGGATAAAGAAGATGTGGTGTATGTGTACACACACACACACACAATGGAATATTACTCAGCCATCAGAAAGGATGAACACTTAACATTTACATCGACATGGATGGAACTGGAAAGTATTATGATGACTGGAATAAATCAGAGAAAGACAATTATCATATGGTTTCAATCATATGTGGAATATAAGAAACAGCACAGAGGATCACAGGGGAAGGGAGGGAAAATTGAATGGGAAGGCATCAGAGAGGGAGAAAAACAAAGAGAGGCTCTTAACTATAGGAAACAAACAGGGTTGCTAGGGGGTTAAGGGGATGGAGTAAGTGGGTGATGGGCATTTAGTAGGGCATGTGATGTGATGAGCATGGGGTATTATACACAACTGATGAATTATTGAACCCTACATCTGAAACTAATGATGTACTGTATGTTGGCTAATTGAATTTAAATTTTTAAAAAATTCCATTAGGAGACCTAAATCCCTCTGCAACTAAAATCAGCCAACATTTATTGGAAACCTACCGTGTGCCAAACTCTTTTCTGGGTGCTTTCTCATATGTGATCTCATTTAATTTTTAGAACACTCCATGGGCGCGTGGGTGGCTCAGTCATTAAGTGTCTGCCTTTGGCTCAGGTCATGATCCCAGGGTCCTGGGATTGAGCCCCGCATCAGGCTCCTTGCTCCGCGGGAAGCCTGCTTCTCCCTCTCCCACTCCCCCTGCTGTGTTCCTTCTCTCGCTGTGTCTCTCTCTGTCAAATAAATAAATAAAATCTTTAAAAAAAATTTTTTTAGAACAATCCTATGAGATAAGTAATTTTAATTCTGTTTCACAGACGAGAAAACTGAGGTACCAAGAGATTGGTTGGATAATGTGCCACAGAGCAAGGAAGAAGTAAAGCCAGGACTTCCTGACAGCAAATTCAGTGCTCCTTCCACTCTGTCACTCTTCTTAATACTAAATAAGTATCATTTAATAATTAATACCAACAGCCCACTATTTCTTAAAGAAAAATACATTTTTACTAAGGACATTATCTCATTTGATCCTAATAACAACACTCAAGGCCTGGCAGAGAATGATGTTACTATTTCACAATGCGAAAAAAGAAACCCTAGGAGATTCAGTCACAAAACTTATAACTGCAGAGCCAGCATTTGAGCCCTAGTCTTTTGAATCCAAATATGTGTTCTATTTACTACCTCAGAGTTCAGGAAAAAGGAATTAATATTACTTTGTACCTAGTTTCTCATCTGCTAGGCATTTTATATATATGAGTTCTAATCCTCATCACAACCCTGAAAACTAGGAAGTAGACCCATTTTAGAGATGTATAAACAATGGCTTAACAGAGGTTGAAGTTAATCAGTGTTGGAACTGATTCCAACCCAAAAGTGTGAGACACTGATATAACTGCACGTTACACACACACACACACACACACACACACACACACACACACACACATAGTGTCATTCAAAGTGAAGAAGACTGTGATAAAGTACAAGTAGCTCTTAACAGAACTTTCTATTTGGAAACTCCTAGTTTAGATCACAAAAATGTTCTAAATCACTACCCTTAAGTATCAACATAGAACAAGCAAAGGTAGTCAAAAATCTCTCCATAGAGTCAAAATTGTACCTGAAGGAAGAAGAAACTGGTTGGCTCATTCTAAAAGCATTTGGCCATGCCTATGAATGTCTACTGCCAGGATAACTTCAAATAACTATGTCCTTTATGCCATCAACCCAGAGTCATTCTTAGAAGCAATATCCTTGAGGATCAAGTTATGAAAAGACATGTAGAGTCAATGAGGCCCTGTGCTGAGAACTACTTGCAAATGGACAGAAAATTGGGTAAGTAGAAGAACTTGTGTACTGAATGAGAACAGCATGCCAGCCAATACTTTCACAGACACTCTGAGAAGCGCAGTTGTTATAAAACGTATGAGCTTTTACCCAAGAAGGAGCAATGAACTATTTTCCTTGTTAACCAATAGCTCAGCAGGCAAGTACAATAGTCACTGAGACTTACACTTTTTTCACACATAAAGTTCATTTGATTTTCAGATTATAAAACATTTTAATCCCATTTTCTGCCCATAGGAGGCTTTCAGTAAATGCTTATTGCAATGAACTAAACTGAACAGAGTTAAGAATTATTATCCTCTAGGAAACACGAGAAAATAGATGCTCAGTAAGGTTAAGTGACTTGCCAGTTACCAAATATAAGCTGTTACATGTTATTAAGTTCTTCTACTCTTTGGTGGATCTTTTAGAAACCATCCAACTCCATATTGTTATCACAGAGTAACATTAGGCCATATGATACACATCAAAATTGGGTATTTTTCCATTAAAATGCCTAACCATCTTAGTCAGAAAACCTGGATTTGGTTAATTTTGGTTTCTAGAATAGAGCCCCTGAAGAATTAAAATCTGGATTTTTGGAGTGATCCATATGTCTGAATAAGTTGTTTTTGTCAAACATCCATTATCTCATGGCCCAGATTCCATAATTAAATGAGGTCAAATGAGAATATACGCAAACTGAAAAGCACTGTGTTAATATTAGCTGTTATCCATGAGATGTATTTCTCTTAAAAACATAGAAGACAGTGAAATAAAGGGCTTCTTTTATAACAGAAAGAAAGAACTGTCTAGTCAGAAAAAAAATATGTATTATTGTACATTTTGCACACCAAAAATTCAAAGACAAATATAATTGGTAATAGCACTATTATATCAGACTATACTGAAAAATGGATTGAAAGTTTGGCATTTGATGTTTAAAGGAACAGTCAAATATTGCAAACACAGAACTTTCAGGGATTCAGTCCATTACAAAAATCAAAGATTTACCCAGACATAATCCTCTTAAAACATGATCATTCTTCATATTTTCAGACTCAGCTTTCTTCATATCTTCAATCTTTAAAAAGCTACAACTTTAAAAAAAAGGGGAGGGAGGGTGGCTAAAGGCACTTGGAATGAGAAACACTATATTCAAATACAGTGGCTATTTATTGAATGTGTTCTAGGTGACAAGTGACTGCAAAAAATCCATTTCTATACCCATTTTACACATTAGGAAACTGAGATTTAGATGGGCTAAGGCACTTGTTCAAGATGATGAAAATAATATTTAACAAAGATATAAATTAAGTTCAAGTATTCCAATGTTGTGCCCCATATTCATTTTTTCTAAACTTTCTGTAAGTTTCAAAACAACAATGGATGGGTCTAAAATGCTAACACTAACAGTCTTTTGTTCTTTTTTTATTAATACAATTATTTTTAACATTTGCTTCCACTTAATTTCTCAATTATTCTCTATTTTGCACATCTATTTAAAGATTAACACATTAAAATCAACATAACAAAGAGACTTCTCGTGTTAAGATGCCCTCTTCTTTCAGATATCACTCCCAAAATAATAAGAAATGTGACCAACAGAATTCAAAGTCTTTTTTTTTTTTTTTTGGTAAAATTTAGGAACATCTATAATCCCAAACCACTGTATATGATTAAGAGGTGTCAAGATGTGGGATTAGCTCAAGAAAAGAAGCTTGCAGGAGCAGATCTTAAACATGTCAGGGGAGTACAATCAACAAAACAGATGGTGCACTAAAAAAAGCAAAAAAAAAAAAAAAAACAATAATCACATCTTTGAAAAAAAATGGACTGAGATGGCTACACAATGTAAAGTAGCAGGAAATAAGCAAGGAAATAGATAGACATTCCATTTTTGCAACAGCCTATTGATGAATTTTAATGGAAGAAAAGTCAAACACTGAGAAAATAAAAATGTATAAGGACAAACAACTATCACACACCCACACAGACACACATGCAGACACACAGAGACACAGACACACACACACACACACACACACACACACACACGGAGGAAAGGGAAAAAAAGGAAGAAACAGACTTTCACTTCACTGTGAAATCAGGAGACTCCTATTCATCTGCAATTTAGGTTGGTTTCTTTCTCATAAACTTCTATGCACACAATCCAAGAACTTAATAATTTATTTCATTCAAGTTATATTCTTAAAGAACCTTTGAAAAAAGGAAATAATGGACAAAAATTGCATTTTCTTTCTCACAAAGAATGAACATATAAAAGACTCACTAGAAAATGTTGTTAACAGGCAGAACAAAATCATGACAAAACTTACTGCAATGAATCAAAGGACATTAAAAAAAAAATCAAAGAACCCAAAGCAGAGATACAAGAGCTTAGGGAATATGTGGTGAAGTGATAGAAGAAAGTAAAATATAAGAGGTCAGACCTAAGAAAAAGAAAGGAAAAAGTAAAGGCCTGGGCGCCTGGGTGGCTCAGCTGGTTGGGCGACTGCCTTCAGCTCAGGTCATGATCCTGGAGTCCCGGAGTCAAGTCCCGCAACAGGCTCCCTGCTCAGTGGGCAGTCTGCTTCTTACTCTGACCCTCCCTCATCTCATGCTCTCTCTCTGTCTCATTCTTTCTCTCTCAAATAAATAAATAAATAAATCTTTAAAAAAAAAAAGGCCTTAAAGTCATAAAGACCACATTATAAACAGTGCACAAAAAATGAATAAAATTTTATGTAAACACAGTAAAGGAGGATGAGATTACAAAAAATAAAATAAATGGAAACAGTTCATTAAAATAGCTTGGAGAAAAATTATGTTAATGAAAAATAGACTAAGTAGATCTTTTATACATATGATCAGTGTTCCTAAAGAAAACAAAACACACACACAAAATCAAGATATATAAATTTATAAAGAAAATTTCAAGAAAATCATACTTGAATCAAAAGATTAAGATAGTCCATTCTGTCTGAGAAAATGAATATATTAGAGGACAACTAACTACAAACATATCTCAATAATGTTATCACATTTCAAAACAAAAGAAACTTATAGGCATTCAAACAAAAGTATTACCTAAGACTAAAACATACTAGGGGGATACCTGGCTGGCTCTTGATCTTGGGGTTATGAGTTTGAGCCCCATGTTAGGAGTACAGTACTTAAAAAAGAATAAAACATACTAAGCTAATCTCAGGTTTCTCAAGGGCAATTTTCAAGAACAGAATACAGTAACACTATGTTTAAAAAATCCCAGAGGCAAAACTTGAAATATTGAGGTATAAAGAAAAGAGAAAAACATTTTGAACTTACAAAACCCAAAGAATATAAACTATACAGAGGAAAAAACTAAGAAAATTAAGAAATGAATTTAAAACTATTACAAAAAGTCTGGCAGTGATCATTGGATTCAGGCAGCCACAAACCTAAGTCTAAAACAATTCTGGTAATGAAAAGTGTGAAATATAAATGTTGTAAACTATTACAATGTAGAAATAATATAAATAGCATATATATAGCATATAAATATATAGCATATATATGTGTGTGTGTCTGTGTGTGTGTGTGTGTATATTACATTTATATAAAATGGATGTATATATTTTAAAACACCAGAAGAACCAAAAAAGAAAAATGAATAAGGGTAGGAGAAAATGAAGAATGATACTTTCATCATTGTTTAATACATACTGTCTTTAAGAAATAAAGAATTGAGTATATTACACAAGGTTATAATAATGAAGACAACAAATAGAACTTAGAATATAAACCCAAATATTTAAAAAACAGATTTAAAAAAAAGATTTTTAAAAAGAATCAATAAAAAAGAATGCATGCTACATGATTTTATTGCAAAATTAAAACTATTAAAGCTATTATATAAATAGGATATAGTCATATATTAAGTAGGAAAAAATTTTTAAAACAAAAAAGAATGCATGCTACAAGATTTTATTGCAAAATTAAAACTATTAAAGCTATTATATAAATAGAATACAGTCATATATTAAGTAGAAAAAAACTAAAACACAATAAAATACAACTATACACCATATACAGAGAAGATGTTATGTGTCAATTACATATTCATATATATTCACATATATAATCTTATAACCTAATAATGTACATACATATATATTCTTATATAATAATCTTAAAACTCAATAATGGACAAATAACCCAAATAAAAATGGGCAAAGGACCTGGATAGACATTTCTCTGAAGAATATATGCAAATGGCTAGTAAACACTAAAAAGTGCTTAGCACCATTAGCAATTATAGGGAAATACAAATTAGAATCACAGTGAGCTATCACTTCACACTCACTAGGATGTCTATAATAAAAAAGAGAGACACAAGCAAGTGTTTACAAGTATGTCGAGAAATTGCGACCCTCATACATTGCTTATGAGAATTTAAAATGGTGCAGCCACTTTGGAAAGCAGTTTAGCAACTTCTCAAGATGTTAAACATAAAGTTACATATGATTGTGCAATTCTACTCCTAGGTATCTACCTAAGAGAAATGCAAACATATGTCCATAAAAAGACTTATACACAAATGTTCACAGTAGCATTACTCATAATAGCAACGGGTGGAAACAACACAAATGTCCATCAGCTGAGGAACAAATAATATGTGGTATAGCCATAAAATGAATATTATTTGGCAATAAGAATGATGTACTGATGCATGGTACAAGATGGATAAAAGTTGAAAATCTGATGCTAACTGAAAGAAGCCAGTTACAAAAGATCATATACTGGATTCCATTTATATGAAATGTCAAGAATAGGCAAATTTATAGAGACCGAAAGTAGATTAATTGTTACCTAGGACCAGGAAGTGGGGGAGGTTGGAGAGAAATGGGAAGTCATGTTAATGAATATGTGATTTCTTTTTGAGATGATGAAATGTTCTAAAATTGTGGAGATGGCTGCACAACTTTCTGAACACACTGAAAACTATTTGACTGTATACTTCAAATGGGTAGGCTATATGGTGTGCTAGTTACATATTAATAAAGTCATTAAGAAAGATAAACCATTAGTTAAATTAGTTTTTGAAAACAGGGTAGGGAGAAACACAAGTATATAAATGGGAAATAAGAATGGGGAAATGACTACATATAGAAGAATTTAAAAGATTATAAAAGACTATTTTGCTTGACTCAACAAACTAACTTGAAAACCTGAATGAAATGGATGACTTTCTAGGAAAATAAAAATTACAAATTAGAAAATCAAAACAAATAAACTCTCACAGGAGACACAGACAAAGTTGTCAAAGAACTACTCACCCCGTTTCCCCAGAGTCAGGTTAAGTCTCTCAGTTGAGTCCCACCAAACCTTTAAAAAATATCTATCTCAAATACTCTTTAAACTGTTCCAGAGTAAAGAAAATATACACACTTCCAAATTCTTTCTTATGAAGTCAGAAAAACATTAATATCAAATCTGATAATGATAACCCCAACTGATGAGTCTTTAAGAAAAAATCCTAAATATAGGGACGCCTGGGTGGCTCAGTTGGTTAAGTGTCTGCCTTTAGCTCAGGTCACGATCCCAGGGTCCTGGGATTGAGTCCCGCATCAGGCTCCTTGCTCAGTGGGGAGTCTGTTTCTCCCTCTGCCTGCTGCTCCCACCTGCTTGTGCTCTCTCTCTCTCTCTCTGACAAATAAAATCTTTAGAAAATGAAAAAGAAAAAATCCTAAAGTATAAGCAAACAGAATTCAGAAGCACATACATGCAAAATACACCACAACCAAACTGAGTTCATACCAAAGACAGTCCAATATTAGGAAATATAACTCATCATATTAAAATATTAAAGAAGGAAAAATCACATGATCATCTCTGCTGATGCTAAAAAGGCATCTAATCAAATTCAACACCTACTCTTAATTTTTATAACTTTTAGTAAAATATAAATCAATTTATACTTGTAAGACATGACGTGTGTATGTGTGTGTGTGTGTGAGAGAGAGAGAGAGAAGGGGGAGAGAGCAAGAAAGATCAAGAGAGAGCAACCATCAAATTTACAAGTAAAATACTAAAAAGATTCCTATCAAAGATGAAATGGAACACTACATCAAAAACTAATGATGTGATGTATGGTGATTAACATAAAATAATAATAAAAAAAGATGAAATAAGGCAAGGATTACAGAATGCTATCAATTGTATAAATACAAAATTATCATGTTATAATAGAAGAAAAGATCTTATTTACAATAGCAAAAAATAACCACAGACACAAGTTATATAGAAATAAACCTAGTAATCGCCATGGCGATGGGCGGAGGTGGCGGCATCCCGGAGCAGGAGGACTCGGTGTTGTTCCGCCGTGGCACCGGCCAGAGTGATGATTCTGACATTTGGGATGATACAGCATTAATAAAAGCTTATGATAAAGCTGTGGCTTCGTTTAAGCATGCTCTAAAGAATGGTGACATTTCTGAAGCTTCAGATAAACCAAAAGGCACACCTAAAGAAAACCTGCTAAGAAGAATAAAAGCCAAAAACAGAATGCTACAACACCCCTGAAGCAGTGGAAAGTTGGTGACAAATGTTCTGCCATTTGGTCAGAAGACGGCTGCGTTTACTCAGCTACCATTGCATCAATTGATTTTAAGAGGGAAACCTGCATTGTGGTTTATACTGGATATGGAAATAGGGAGGAGCAAAATATGTCTGATCTACTTTCCCCAGCCTCTGAAGTAGCTAATAATGTAGAACAGAATGCTCAGGAGAATGAAAATGAAAGTCAAATTTCAACAGATGAAAGTGAGAATTCCTCTAGGTCTCCTGGAAATAAACCAGATAACATCAAGTCAAAAGCTGCGCCATGGAACTCTTTTCTCCCTCCACCAGCCCCCATGCCAGGATCAGGACTGGGACCAGGAAAGCCTGGTCTAAAACTCAGTGGCCCACCACCACCTCCACCACCACCACACTTCTTATCATGCTGGCTGCCTCCATTTCCTTCTGGACCACCAATAATTCCCCCACCACCTCCCATATGTCCAGATTCTTTTGATGATGCTGATGCTTTGGGAAGTATGTTAATCTCTTGGTACATGAGTGGCTATCATACTGGTTACTATATGGGTTTCAAACAAAACCAAAAAGAAGGAAGGTGCTCACATTTCAATTAAGAAGTAATTCATACAGTATTCTCTAATAGGGGCAGCTCTCTCCCAGGGAGAACGGTATTTGATGCACCATGGTCAACATGAACAAAATTTCATCTTCTTCTTCATGAACAGTTGGTTGGGTGGTATAATCACCTGCATTTCCCCTTGTTGCACGTGACTCATGCTTAAATAACCAGCCATGTGTTTCAAAGGAATAATCAGTTTGAATAACTCAACAATGGAAATGTGAGTAATTAAAGAAATTCAGTCACGTGTAGTACAGAAAAGTCAATCTGTGAAAATTTCAACTCAGCCCATTTGTATATTGTAACTTTCTTAGTATAAAGTATGTTAAGCTTTTTATTAATGCCTTTAAAAATAAATGGTGAATTAAAAAAAAAAGAAAGAAAAAAAAGAAAGAAACCTAGTAAAATATATCCGAAACTTAGGTAATTTTAAAACTCACTGAAGAATCCAGAAGGCTGTAATAAATGGAAGGAATACCCTGTTCTTAAATAGGAAGACACAATATTGTGATGTCTATTTTTTTCTAAATTTCTATAAATTTGACCTGATCTTCTTTTAAACGTTTTTTTTTTTAAAGATTTATTTATTTATTTTAGAGAGAGAGAAAGAGAGTGTGAGTGTACAGTGGGGGGAGGGGGAGAGGGAGAGAGAAAATCCTCAAGCAGACTCCCCACTGAGCATGGAGGCTGACTGACACAGGGCTCGATCCCAGAAATCATGACCTGAGCCAAATCAAGAGTCAGCCGCTTAACCAACTGAGGCTCCCCACATTTGACCTGATCTTAATAAAATATCAACAGAACTTTTATTTTTAGAATGAGACAAATTCTAAATTACATGTGGCAAAATAAATATGCAAGATCATAACAAAAAAAAAATCTGAAAAGCAAAAGTAATGTGCGAAAGCTACCCCAAAAGGTATTAGAACATATTTTAAACCAGTATGATGTAATTGGTGTGGTACTAGGGCCTCAACAGAGAGTTTAGAAAAAGAAAAAATACATACAGGAATTTAGTATATGATGATATGGTCGTGTGGAGATATGACAGATTAATTCAATAAATGAGTGCCTTCTAGAGAAAAAAAGATCTCTCCACATAAATACTTTACAAGGATCCCTACCACAAAGAAATTACAGGTGGATAAAGGCTTAACTCTAAAAACTGAAACCAGAAAATTCCACAAAGAAAACACAGAATTTTAAAAATAATCTTAGAGATATTCGCAGTATAATATGAAACCCAGGAATCATTAAAGATTGCTAGATATTTTCCAAAGTGCTGGAACAAACAATCCTAAAATATTTATCAAATCAGAAAAGACCCCGAATCACCAAGGAAATGTTGAAAAAGAAAAACAAAGCTGGGGGCATCACATTGCCCAATTTCAAGCTATATTACAAAGCAGTGATCACCAAGACAGCATGGTACTGGCACAAAAACAGACATATAGACCAATGGAACAGAACAGAGAGCCCAGATATGGACCCTCAACTCTGTGGTCAAATAATTTTCAACAAAACAGGAAAAAATATGCAATGGAAAAAAGTCTCTTCAATAAATGGTGCTGGGAAAATTGGACAGCTATATACAGAAGAATGAAGACCATTCTCTAACACCATTCACAAAGATAAACTCAAAATGGATGAAAGACCTCAATGTGAGACAAGAATCCATCAAAATCCTAGAGGAGAACATAGGCAGTAACCTCTTCGACATCAGCCACAGCAACTTCTTTCAAGATACATCTCCAAAGGCTAGTGAAACAAAAGCAAAAATGAACTTTTAGGACTTCATCAAGATAAAAACCTTCTGCACAGCAAAGGAAACAGTCAACAAAACAAAGAGGCAACCCACAGAATGGGAGAAGATATTTGCAAATGACACTACAAAGCGCTGATTTCCAAGATCTATTAAGAACTTCTCAAACTCAACACCCAAAAAACAAATAAGTCAAAAAATGGGCAGAAGACATGAACAGACACTTCTCCAAAGAAGGCATACAAATGGCTAACAGACACATGAAAAAATGTTCATCATCATTAGCCATCAGGGAAATTCAAATCAAAATCACATTGAGATACCACCTAACACCAGTTAGAATGGCAAAAATTGACAAGGCAAGAAACAACAAATGTTGGAGAGGTTATGGAGAAAGGGGAACCCTCTTACACTGTTGGTGGGAATGCAAGTTGGTACAGCCACTTTGGAAAACAGTGTGGAGGTACTGCAAAAAATTAAAAATAGAGCTACCCTATGACCCAGCAATTGCACTACTGGGTGTTTACTCCAAAGGCACAGATGTAGTGAAAAGAAGGGCCATATGCACCCCAATTTTCATAGCAGCAATGTTTGCAATAGCCAAACTGTGGAAAGAGCCGAGATGCCCTTCAACAGATGAATGGATAAAGAAGATGTGGTCCCTATATACAATGGAATATTACTCAGCCATCAGAAAGGATGAATACCCAACTTTTACATCAACATGGATGGGACTGGAGGAGATGATGCTAAGTGAAATAAGTCAAGCAGAGAAAGTCAATTATCATATGGTTTCACTTATTTGTGGAACATAAGGAATAGCAGGGAGGACATTAGGAGAAGGAAGGGAAAAATGAAGGGGGGGAATCGGAGGGAGAGACGATCCATGAGAGACTATGGACTCTGAGAAACAAACTGAGGGTTTTAGAGGGGAGGGGCTGGGGGGATGGGTTAGCCCAGTGATGGGTATTAAGGAGGGCACGTATTGCATGGAGCATTGGGTGTTATATGAAAACAATGAATCATGGAACACTACATCAAAAATTAATTACGTAGTGTATGGTGACCAACATAATAAAATTAAATTAAATTTAAAAAATTAAAATAAAAAAAGATTGCTATATCTTCAAATTTTTATGTATAGAAAATAAAAATTAAAGTTAAGAAAAAATTGGGGAGGGTAATAAGTAACACATACAAAGGTTATATTTTCGTGCATATAAAGAGAGCTTCTGAAAACCAAGAAGAAAATTACCTACAGCCTAATATAAAAGTTGGCAAAGAACATGAATATGCTCACAATAAAGGAAGTACAAAACTTTCAGACATATGAAAGGATGCTCAAATTCACAATAAATGCAAAACTAAAATGAGATAGCATTCAACTGGCAAAAACCAAACCCCTTCTAAAAATCTATTATTTCTCAGAGGACGGGAAAATAGGGAAACTCTCCTATTTTGTTGGTAGGTATTAAGCACACAGACAATTGGAAAATATATATTAAAAAGATCCTGTTTAAAAAACACAATACTGGGGAACATATTTCTAAAATGAAAATTGCTAAACATTGCTGAGAGAAATTAAAGAAGACCTGAATAAATGAATAGATTTACCTTGTCAATGGATTAGAAAACTCAATATTAAGATGTTACCCCTCCCTAAATTGATGTATAAATTTAAGGCAATGAGGTTTTTTTAATTTCAAAATCTATGTGGAAAAACAAAGCTAGACTAGACATCTTTGAAGATAAAGAATTAAGTTGCAGAATTACAATCAAGACAGTGTAGTATTGGCATAAATAGAGTTAAAAAGAAATGGAGCAGAGCAGAGCTCTAGCTCCCTCCACATCATTGAAAATAGCAAGGTTTCATTCTTTTTTTATGGCTGAGTAATATTCCATTGACAAATACCATGTGATTTCATGCACATGTGTAATTTAGGAAACAAAGCAAACAAGCGTAGGGGAAAAAAAGAGAGAAAGAGGCAAACCAAGAAACAGACTCTTAACTATAGAGAACAAACTGTACCAGAGGGGAGGTGGGTGGGTGGGTGGGGTATGGGGGAGTTGGGTGAAGTAGGTGGTGGGGATTAAGGAGAGCCTTTGTTGTGATGAGCACAGGGTGATGTATGGAAGTGTTGAATCACTATATTGTACACCTGAAATTAATATTATACTGTATGTTAACTAACTGGAATTAAAAACCTTAAAAAAAGATATGGGAGTAAAAAGCACTTCACACAATATACAAAAATTAATTTTAGATGGATCACAGACCTAAATGTAAAGCAAAACTATAAGATACCTAGAAGAAAACATAGGGGTAATATTATCGCACATATGGGATATGAAAATATTTTTCAGTAAGAACACAACCGGTTTTAATCATAAAGGAAAACATATGGATAGACTAAATTTCACAAAAATAAAATCATCTGCTATTCAAAAAACATTGATAAGAAAATAAAAAGACAAGCCACTGACTAGGAGAAATATTCACAAAACATTATCTGACAAGACACTTGTACCTAGAATATATATTTTTAAAGCACACAAATCAATGGCAAAAAGATAAACTTTCCAAATTCTTCAAATGGCAAAAAGCCGGACAGTTCACAAAAAGAGAAATATATGTGCCAATAAGCACATCAAAACGTACTCAACACCATTAGCTATCAAGGAAATGAAATTTAAAACCACAGTGAGAATACCATTTCATACTCATTCAAGCAAATAATATTTAAAATGACAACACCAAACATTGGTGAAAATGTGGAAAAACTTGAAATCCCATACATTACTGGTGGGAATGTAGAAACGTTTTTGGCAGTTTATAACAAAGTTAAACACACATCTAGCCTATGACCTAGAAGTTCTACTCTACATGTTTACCCAAGAGAAATGAAAACATATACCCAATAAAAAATTTTACAAGAATGTTCTTAGCAGCTTTATTCATAATATTCTCAAATTGTAAATGACTGAAATGTCCATAAATAAGTTGTGATATATTCATAAAACTGAACACTATCCAGTGAGCAGAAGCGTGCATGTGTATGATTCCACTTATATGAAGTTCAAGAACAGGCAAAACTCATCTATGGTTAGAAATAAGACAGCGTTTGACTACTAAGAGCATAAAGATGGACTAAAAAAGGCAAAAAGGAACTTTGAGGTGATGGAAATGCTCCATATCTTGATTAGAGTGGTGAGTAACAAGGGTACATACCTTTATCAGAACTTACCAAATTGTACTCTTAATATATTTGCATTTCACTATATATAGACTTTACGTCAATAGAACCAACCAATGAAGTGAAAAAAATATACATACACTTTGATCTTGCAAATTCCACCTCCCAGAGTTTATCCTAAAGATAAGGTATAGTGTTCACCAAAACACACTGGAAAAATTCTAAATATCCACAATGAAACACTGTGAGGTCATTAAAAAGAAGGAGGAGGCACCACAATTGATAAAGAATGAGCTTCAATATATAAAATGTTATGTTTAAAAGGTAAAGTACAGAACAATGCATATAATATGCTACAGCATGTATTTTATAAGTACACAGAAAAATATCTAGAAAGATACAAAAGAGATCAGAAACCCTTGTCCAGCATACCTGGAGTAGGAAACACTTATTTTCGGTATTTATTCTTTCTGTATCTGAACTTGTATCAGTGAGCATATGTACTCTATTTTTTAAAGTAATGAATTATTTTACTATGTTTTTAAAAAAACTCTTACAGGATAAAATGTACTTACATCATTTTTAGACATGAGACTGAATATGTTTCAAATGAGAGATCAGAACTAAGTATTAAGGATACTCAAAGAGAAAGAGATGAGTTTCTATACTGATGGAAAATCAAGGAAAGCTTCATACTGGAGGGAGGCTTTATAATGGAATTTTGAAGCAAGAGTCCTATTTTGACAAGAATAAAACAGAATGAAACAGAAGCAGTACCCAAATAAAGGAACTGACACGGCAAATACAGGCTAAGGAGAACCTGGGCCATGTTTGGAAATTGGGCACTGGAAACTGTGTTTGAAAAAATAAATGGGAGGCTTTAGCCTTACTATTGAAGGCTCATTCAATATACTTTATTGATTTGGTTATAACCTTCCGTCCTGTGTCTTCTACATTTATACAGCACTGACTTCTTTTCTACCAAAGAAAGAAAATCCAAAGGGATGGCAAAAGAACAGAATAGGGGGAAAAAGAGAAGGAAGAGAGAAGAAGAGGTGTCAAGATAAAGCATCTTAGAAAAGTTAGAATGCAGTTCATTGGAAGCAAAGTCCAAAGTGAAAGCAAAGTTAAAAATTCGGGTAATAATGATTTTGTTGTTGTTGGTTTTGTTCATACAAAAACAGAAAAGAAATAAAAGGAGAGGGGGGCGAAGCAAGATGGCAGAGGAGTAGGAGACCTGGATTTCGTCTGGTTTAGGGATCAAACCATTCTGAACACCTACGAACTCAACAGGAGACCGAAGAAGAGAGTAGCAACAACTCTCTGAACAGAGAAGCGACCACTTACTGGAAGGTAGGACGTGCGGAGAAGTGAATCCGAGGCGATATTCGGGAGGATAGACGGCGGGGGAAGGGCGCTCCATCGGCCACTTCTGGCAAGTGACAAAGCCCTGGAGAACAAAATCAGAACTTTTAGAAGTCGGCTCTGCTGAGGGACGCCGTTCCAGTGGATAAGCGGGGGGGTGGAACCCTCGCAGGGCAGTGTGGTCTCAGGACCCTCGGGGTCACAGGAAGACTGGGGGTGCCTGAGTGCGGCAGAGCTCCCAGGTATCGGAGCAGGGAAGCCGGCTGCAGAGACGGAGCCGAGGCGCGGGCTCTCAGCTCAGGGTGGCCATAAACTGTGATCCGCGGCCCGGTCGGGCCACTGCTCCTCCAGCAGGGACCCAACAAGCGGCAGATCCGGGGAGACTCCCCTCCCTCCCCTGGGAGGAGCGGCGCAGGAGCGCACCACAGGGATCTGCTGGGTTTGGAGACTCCACACGGGGTCGGGTGCCAGACATAGAAACACTCGGTCACAGGCCGGGTGAGCACGGAGTGCGGCCGGAGACCAGGGAGATGGGAGTGACTGCTTTTCTCTGGGGGCACACTGAGGAGTGGGGCCCCGAGTTCTCAACTCCTCCAGGTGGAGATTGGGAGGCCACCATTTTCACCCTGGTCCTCCAAAGCTGTACCGAGAGCTTGCAAGGAACAAAATCTCCTGAGAGCAAACCGGAGCAGCTTGCTTAGCCCAGACAGACAAGGGTGCGGCAATTCTGCCTCCGGCAAAGACATTTGGGAACCATGGCAACAGGCCCCTCCCCAGAAGATCAGCACGAACAGCCAGCAAGCCAAGACCAAGTTTACCGATCAAGGAGAATGGGAGAACTCCAGCGCTAGGGGAATACTGCACAGAGAATTCATGGCTTTTTTTACCATGATTCATTAGTTTTTCAAAGTTAATTTTTTTAATTGTTTTTTTTTAATTTTTCTTTTTCCCTTTTTCAATCAACATCTTATCAATCCCTTTTTTAAAAAAACATTTTTTATTTTTCATTTCTAGAGTCATATTTTACCCTTTCATAGTAATTACCCTTATTTTTGGCATATATATATATATAAGTTGTTCTCTCTTTAAAATTTTGAGATACAGTTTCTTCTAACAGATCAAAATATACCCTAAATCACTAGTGTATGGCTTTGTTCTATTCTCCTGCCTGATCACATTCTCTACCTTTTTTTCTCTTTCTTTTTTTTTTAAATCTTCTTTCTTTTTTCAAACAACTTATCTTCTCTATCCCTTTTATAAAATCTTTTATAATTTTCATCTTTACAGTCATCTTCCATCCCTTCATTGTATCAACCCCTATTTTGTACATATATAAGTCTTTCTTCCTTTAAAATTTTAGCAGGCACTTTTTTCTAACAGAACAAAATACGCCCAAAATCTACTGTGTGGCTTGATCTATGCACTAGCCTGATCATATTTGATCATATTGGTTTTTTTGTATTGTTCTGTTTTTGTTTTTACTTTTTTCTTTTCTTTTTCTTTTCTCTTTCTTTTTTCTTTTTTCCCTTCTTTTCCTCCGGTTTCAGGTCTTTTCTGATTTGTATAGAGTATATTTGCTGGGGACGTTGTTAACCTGTTAGCATTTTGTTCACTCATTCATCTATTCGCCTCTGGACAAAATGACAAGACGAAAAAAATCACCTCAGCAAAAAGAACAAGAGGTAGTACCGTCTGCCAGGGACCTACTCAATACGGACATTAGTACGATGTCGGACCTAGAGTTCAGAATCATGACTTTAAAGATACTAGCTGGGCTTGAATAAAGCGTACAAGTTATTAGAGAAACCCTTTCTGGAGAAATAAAAGAACTAAAATCTAACCAAGTCGAAATCAAAAAGGCTATTGATGAGGTGCAATCAAAAATGGAGGCACTAACTGCTAGGATAAATGAGGCAGAAGAGAGAATCAGCGATATAGAAGACCAAATGATGGAAAATAAAGAGGCTGAGAAAAAGAGAGAGAAACAACTACAGGATCACGAGGGCAGAATTCGAGAGATAAGCGATACAATAAGATGAAACAACATTAGAATAATTGGGATCCCAGAAGAAGAAGAAAGAGAGAGAGGGGCAGAAGGTATATTGGAGCAAATAATAGCAGAGAACTTCCCTAATGTGAGGAGGGAAACAGGCATCAAAATCCAGGAGGCACAGAGAACCCCTCTCAAAATCAATAAAAATAGGTCAACACCCCGACATCTAATAGTAAAACTTACGAGTCTCAGAGACAAAGAGAAAATCCTGAAAGCAGCTCGGGAGAAAAGATATGTAAACGACAATGGTAGAAATATTAGATTGGCAACAGACTTATCCACAGAGACCTGGCAGGCCAGAAAGGACTGGCATGATATCTTCAGAGCACTAAAAGAGAAAAATATGAAGCCAAGAATAATATATCCAGCTAGGCTCTCATTAAAAATTGAAGGAGAGATAAAAAGCTTCCAGGACAAACAAAAACTAAAGGAATTTGCAAACACGAAACCAGCCCTCCAAGAAATATTGAAAGGGGTCCTCAAAGCAAAGAGAGAGCCTAAAAGCAGCATAGATCAGAAAGGAACAGAGACAATATACACTAACAGTCACCTTACAGGCAATACAATGGCACTAAATTCACACCTTTCAATAGTTACTCTGAATGTAAATGGGCTCAATGCCCCAATCAAAAGACACAGGCTATCAGATTGGATTAAAAAACAAGACCCATCAAGAGACTCATTTTAGACCCAAAGACACCCCAGATTGAAAGTGAGGGGGTGGAAAACCATTTACCATGCTAATGGACACCAAAAGAAAGCTGGGGTGGCAATCCTTCTATTACACAAATTAGATTTTAAAACAAAGACTGTAATAAGAGATGAGGAAGGACACTATATCCTACTTAAAGGGTCTATCCAAGAAGAAGATCTAACAATTGTAAATATCTATGCCCCTAACATGGGAGCAGCCAATTATATAAGGCAATTAATAACAAAAGCAAAGAAACACATTGACAACAATACAATAATAGTGGGGGACTTTAACACCCCCCTGACTGAAATGGACAGATCATCTAAGCAAAAGATCCAATGAGGAAATAAAGACTTTAAATGACACAAAGGACCAAATGGACTTCACAGACATATTCAGAACATTCCATTCCAAACAATGGAATACGCATTCTTCTCTAGTGCCCATGGAACATTCTCCAGAATTGATCACATCCTAGGTCACAAATCAGGTCTCAACCAATACCAAAAGATTGGGATTATTCCCTGCATATTTTCAGACCACAATGCTTTGAAACTAGAACTCAATCACAAGAGGAAAGTCAGAAAGAACTCAAATACATGGAGGCTAAAGAGCATCCTACTAAAGAATGAATGGGTCAACCAGGAAATTAGAGAAGAATTAAAAACATTCATGGAAACCAATGAAAATGAAAACACAACTGTTCAAAATCTTTGGGATACAGCAAAGGCAGTCCTGAGAGGAAAGTATATAGCAATACAAGCCTTTCTCAAGAAACAAGAAAGGTCTCAAATACTCAACCTAACCCTACAACTAAAGGAGCTGGAGAAAAAAACAGCAAATACAGCCTAAACCCAGCAGGAGAAGAGAAATAATAAAGATCAGAGCAGAACTTAATGAAATAGAACCAAAAGAACAGTAGAACAGATCAACGAAACTAGGAACTGGTTCTTTGAAAGAATTAACAAGATTGATAAACCCCTGGCCAGACTTATCCAAAAGAAAAGAGAAAGGACCCAAATCAACAAAATCATGAATGAAAGAGGAGAGATCACAACCAACACCAAAGAAATACAAACAATTCTAAGAACATATTATGAGCAACTCTATGCCAGCAAATTAGATAACCTGGAAGAAATGGGTGCATTCCTGGAGATGTATCAACTACCAAAACTGAACCCGGAAGAAATAGAAAACCTGAACAGACCTATAACCACTAAGGAAATTGAAGCAGTCATCAAAAATCTCCCAACAAACAAAAGCCCAGGGCCAGATGGCTTCCCAGAGGAATTCTACCAAACATTTCAAGAAGAATTAATACCTATTCTCCTGAAACTGTTCCAAAAAATAGAAATGGAAGGAAAACTTCCAAACTCATTGTATGAAGCCACCATTACCTTGATCCCAAAACCAGACAAAGACCCCATCAAAAAGGAGAATTACAGACCAATATCCTTGATGAACATGGATGCAAAAATTCTCACCAAAATACTAGCCAATAGGATCCAACAGTCCATTAAAAGGATTATTCACCATGACCAAGTGGGATTTATCCCTGGGCTGCAAGGCTGGTTCAACATCCGCAAATCAATCAACATGATACAATACATTAACAAAAGAAAGAACAAGAGTCATATGATCCTCTCAATAGATGCAGAAAAAGCATTTGACAAAGTACAGCATCCTTTCCTGATCAAAACTCTTCAGAGTATAGGGATAGAGGGTCCATACCTCAATATCATAAAAGCCATCTATGAAAAACCTACAGCGAATATCATTCTCAATGGGGAAAAGCTGAGAGCTTTTCCCCTAAGGTCGGGAACGTGGCAGGGATGTCCACTCTCACCACTGCTATTCAACAGAGTATTAGAAGTCCTAGCCACAGCACTCAGACAACAAAAAGAAATCAAAGGCATCCAAATCGGCAAAGAGGAAGTCAAACTCTTACTCTTTGCAGATGATATGATACTCTATGTGGAAAACCCAAAAGACTCCACCCCAAAACTGCTAGAACTCATACAGGAATTCAGTCAAGTAGCAGGCTATAAAATCAATGCACAGAAATCAGTGGCATTCCTATACACCAACAACAAGACAGAAGAGAGACAAATCAAGGAGTCGATCCCATTTACAACTGCACCCAAAACCGTAAGATACCTGGGAATAAATTTAACCAAAGAGGCAAGGGATCTGTACTCTGAAAAGTATAAAATACTCATGAAAGAAATTGAAGAAGACACAAAGAAATGGAAAAACGTTCCATGCTCATGGATTGGAAGAACCAACATTGTGAAGATGTCAATGCTACCTAGAGCCATCTACACATTCAATGCAATCCCCATCCAAATACCATCCACTTTTTTCAAAGAAATGGAACAAATAATCCTAAAATTTGTATGGAACCAGAAGAGACCCCGAATAGCCGGAGGAATATTGAAAAAGAAAAGCAAAGCTGGCGGCATCACAATTCCAGATTTCAAGCTCTATTACAAAGCTGTCATCATCAAGACCTTATGGTACTGGCACAAAAACAGACACATAGATCAATGGAACAGAATCGAGAGCCCAGAAATGGTCCCTCAACTCTATGGTCAACTCATCTTTGACAAAGCAGGAAAGAATGTCCAATGGAATAAAGACAGTCTCTTCAACAAATGGTGTTGGGAAAACTGGATAGCCACATGCAGAAGAATGAAACTGGACCATTTCCTTACACCACACAGAAAAATAGACTCCAAATGGTTGAAAGACCTAAACGTGAGACAAGAGTCCATCAAAATCCTAAAGGAGAACACAGGTAGCAACCTCTTCGACCTCAGCCGCAGCAACTTCTTCCTAGAAACATCGCCAAAGGCAAGGGAAGCAAGGGCAAAAATGAACTCTTGGGATTTCATCAAGATAAAAAGCTTTTGCACAGCAAAAGAAACAGTCCACAAAACCAAAAGACAAACGACAGAATGGGAGAACATATTTGCAAATGACATATCAGATAAAGGGCTAGTATCCAAAATCTATAAAGAACTTATCGAACTCAACACCCAAAGAATAAATAATCCAATCAAGAAATGGGCAGAAGACTTGAACAGACATTTTTCCAAAGAAGACATCCAAATGGCCAACAGACACATGAAGAAGTGCTCAACATCTCTCGGCATCAGGGAAATCCAAATCAAAACCCCGATGAGATACCACCTCACACCAGTCAGAATGGCTAAAATTAACAAGTCAGGAAACGACAGGTGTTGGCGGGGATGCGGAGAAAGGGGAACCCTCCTACACTGTTGGTGGGAATGCAAGCTGGTGCAACCACTCTGGAAAACAATATGGAGGTTCCTGAAACAGTTGAAAATAGAGCTACCATACGATCCAGCAATTGCACTACTATTTACCCCAAAGATACAAATGTAGGGATCCGAAGGGGTACGTGCACCCCGATGTTTATAGCAGCAATGTCCACAATAGCCAAACTGTGGAAAGAGCCAAGATGTCCATCGACAGATGCATGGATAAAGAAGATGTGGTATATATACACAATGGAATATTATGCAGCCATCCAAAGGAATGAGATCTTGCCATTTGCAACGACGTGGATGGAACTGGAGGGTGTTATGCTGAGTGAAATAAGTCAATCAGAGAAAGACATGTATCATATGACCTCACTGATATGAGGAATTCTTAATCTCAGGAAACAAACTGAGGGTTGCTGGAGTGGTGGGGGGTGGGAGGGATGGGGCGGCTGGGTGATAGACATTGGGGATGGTATGTGCTATGGTGAGCGCTGTGAATTGTGCAAGACTGTTGAATCACAGATCTGTACCTCTGAAACAAATAATGCAACATATGTTAAGAAAAAAGAAAAAGAAGAAGATAGCAGGAGGGGAAGAATGAAGGGGGGTAAATCGGAAGGGGAGATGAACCATGAGAGACAATGGACTCTGAAGAACAAACTGAGGGTTCTAGAGGGGAGGGGTAGGGGGATGTGTTAGCCTGGTGATGGGTATTAAAGAGGGCACATTCTGCGTGTTGCACTGGGTGTTATGCACAAACAATGAATCATGGAACACTACATCCAGAACTAATGATGTAATGTATGGTGATTAACATAACAATAAGAAAAGAAAACAAAAAGAAATAAAAGGAGAAGGGCAGTTCCTTTCTTAGGACCTGTGGTAGGTAACCAGACACTAGGGAATAAAGGGACAAAGGCTAATTAAATAACTGTTATCCATCTGCAGTGACAAATGGAGAAGGTGGATCATCAGACAAACCAAGGATCAGGTTTCGAGGAATGAAAGATGAGGGCAGATAAAATCAGAGTGGAAATTAAACGTCTTTGGAAATTAAGAAGACCCCAAGATCACACGAAAGCAAAAAACCTGTAAAGGGAGGAGAATCCAACACGTGGACAAGACTTGACAGACCGGCCTTGAATTCATTCATCCAAGTTCACTGGCCTGGCAAAAGCTGCCTCATCTCGAAATGAACTGTACATACAGAGATGAGCTTGGAGACCCTGGGCAGTAGCTCATCAGCTCACGGCAGGCAAGCTGCAGGGTTCCCTCTATCCCAGGAGAAGGCCTATCTCAGGATGTGTGCCATGGGACAGACTAGAAAGGCCATGGGACACTCTGTCTAGTCTTTCATGTCCCTTGAAGCTCAGTGTCTGGGATGCACTAGGAAGATGTCTGAGGGAGTAAAAAATATGCATGCATGCATGCATTCATTCATTTATTGGACAAACATCTATTGGTTACCAATAGGTGCCTGGTACTCTGTTAAGTGCTGATGAAAATAAGATAAATTAGATTAATAATCATTGAGGTCCCCCAGTCTAGTGGGAGAAGAGAAACAAATAATAAGCAGATACAGCAAAATTTTAATTATAGAATCTAGACGCTAGGGATATTTGCTTTTGCTTTATATTGCTTTCACTTTTTCTGTAATTTCGAAAACCTTTATAATAAAATGTGGAAAAAATAAGTTGTAAGTGACAAGTGCTATTGGCACTTAACCCAAAGTGAGTGTGCCATCATTTTTCTAATGATTATTAATGGGTGCATCACGGAAAGAGGTCTGTGGTCAAATAAGTTTGGTAAACATTGAGTTAAACATGTTTCTTTACTGCTTCATATATTGATACCTCTATAATGTTCTCTGTACCTTATATCAGATATAATGTGCAGAATTTTCCAGGGTTAGTTGAGTGTAAGCCTTTTTTTCGTTGGGCATTTCTCAGCATACATGTTTTACAGAATGGACAGCAGAAGATGCTAGATTAAGGATTAATTCCTGAGCTACCACTGTCCTGCAGAAATGGTTTGGGTTTTTTTTAAGATTTTTTATTTATTTTAGAGAGAGAGACAGAGACAGCATGAGTAGGAGGGGCAGAGAGAGAGAGAGGAAGAGAGAGGGAGAATCTCAAGCAGACTCCACGCTGAGCATACAGCCTGATGCGGGGCTCAAAACCAGGACCCTGAGATCATGACCAAAGCCGAAATCAAGAGTCGGATGCTTATCTGCGCCAGGCACCCCTGTCCTGCAGAAATGTAATGAGGTCACTCAGGTAGTGCCGGGTGTACTGTATGTGGGGGGATGCCTTTTTTAGCTCATAGTCTGAACAGGATTTTACTTTCTCACATATAGTGATTTAAAGCACACAATCCAGTATTACAGCACCATAATCATTCCCAGAGACACTGGGTGAGGGCTTTGTAAGGTACGAAGAACAGAAACCCAAAAATGAATTGATTTTAAAAATCAACAACTTCCTTTAAACAAATGCATAAGCAAAATCTAAGAACTCTGAAAATATTTAGTTAAGAACCCTGAAGTGAGAAAAGGGACATCTCAGTCCAGAATGACATACAGGAGAGAAAAAGCGGAACTGGAACAATGCAAACAGCAAAGACACATTTTTTTTGTCCCACTGGCTTAGGGTCCTTCCATGAAGGAGAACTGGAGATGCACATTAGAATCCCACAAAATATTCAGAATTATGCTTGAGTAGGACTGTGTAGTAAAATATACATAATTCGCCACAAGAAGACATTTTCAACAAGTCCTTTTGTTCTTTCTCAAAGTCCCAAATGAAAGAACCCATCTAGGTATTGTGGGAGGGAAGTTTATGTCTGCATTGGTAGGCACCTGCCAGACAATATGTGTTAAATTTTGCTGCACCGAGTGGGTAAACGAAGTACACAGATGACTTCAGAGAATGCTCTCTTAACAAGCCACACTTCTCTGTTGCAGTGCTACATCCTACAGGGTAATAGAAGTATTACAAATATCACACTTCGTTATAGTTGTTTTTATTCGCGCATAACTATGAGAACATTTTTTGTAGCGCATTAAAATTGTGTATGCACTGGCCTCCCTAATCAAACTGTGAGCTCAGGAGATGGGACTGCATTTTTTCATTTTTGTATCCCATGTGCCAATTACGAAGGTCCTGGTATGCCGCTCTAAAGAGCTTGGATCTTATCCCAAGAGCAATTGGAAGCACTGGAGGCTTTTAAATAAGGTCAGTTTTTAATAGGACTAGATTTGCATTTAGAAAGCCCTTTGGCTGGATTGTGGAAAGTAGATTAGAGACAGGAAGCCAGGTGGCAGACAGGCTGGTGAGAAGGCTACTGCGGTCTCCCAGGCTCCCAGGTAAGAGATGGGGGGTGGGGCACTGAAACCAGGGCACTGGCACAGAGGAGGGGACAGCTGGAGGCTTCTCGGTGGTAGAATGGTCTGGATTTGGTAACTCATGAGATGCTGCAGATTAAAAAAAAAAAAAGGTATAGCCTTAAATGACAGATGTTTCTAGTTTTTGGTGATGCCAGTGACTGAAAAGGGGACTCCTGGAGGAAGAACTGGGCTGGGTGAGAAAAGAAATTAACATGTTCCCTACCAACAGCACTTTTTTTTTTTTTTTTGGAAAGCGAGGGGCTGCGCTAACACAGAGAAATAGAGACAGTCTCTAACGTACTACCACCAGGCTAGAATCCAACTGTTTACAAATTTCAAGTGCTTCTAAATTGAAATGTATTTTCCCAAAGAAACACTACAGATCCTGATCGGGCCTAAAGGCTGTAGACTCTCCAGTGGCCACAACATATAGTTAACATTTCTGTGGGAGGGAGCACGGTGTTGAGGAAAAAGCCCTGGGCACAAGGGAAAGAAGCTTAGGACCTAGACCCAGGTTCACCACTGACTAGCCTACAAGCCTCATCATGTGCTTCCTTAGTTTCTTTATCAATAAAATGAAATTGAAAGAAATGCTCTGCTTACCTAAGAGGATTGTTGTAAAGCTCAAGGGAGATGGTTTATAGGAAAATATTTTGTATACTCTAACATATCTTTTATTTTTTTTTTGTTTCTTTTTTTTTAAGATGTTACTTATTTGACAAGAGACACAGCAAGAGAGGGAACACAAGCAGGGGGAGTGGGAGAGGGAGAAGCAGGCTTCCCGTGGCACAGGGAACCCAATGCGGGGCTCGATCCCAGGACCCTGGGATCAGGACCTGAGCCAAAGGCAGATGCCTAACGACTGAGCCACCCAGGCACCTCTCTAACATATCTTTTAAAGGTAAAATTTGAAAGCAGCCATTCAGTTATCTGATACTCCTAAACGGTAAATGATTCTGGGTACCTGGAACTGAAACACAGTGGAGAGTTTATTCCTCTCAGCATGAAAATTTTTTTTTCTGAAATTGTAACCAATTTGTAGGCACGGAAAGCTTTCCAAACTATTGTTTCTGTTACAGAGCAAGATTTAGACTTACTATCTACTTGTTGAGTAAATTACAGAGTTTATGTTGTGACCTTATCCTCATGTGGCCACTCTTTCTCATTCTCCTCTACTCACCTTTCAGATCTCTTAAGTGTGGAGGAGCCCAAGGAGTTAAGCATCAGACCTACTTACTTTCTTTTTATTATTATGTTATGTTAATCACCACACATTACATCATTAGTTTTGATGTAGTGTTCCATGATTCATTGTTTGTGCATAACACCCAGTGCTCCATGCAGAACGTGCCCTCTTTAATACCCATCACCAGGCTAACCCATCCCCCCACCCCCCTCCCCTCTAGAACCCTCAGTTTGTTTTTCAGAGTCCATCATCTCTCATGGTTCGTCTCCCCCTCTGATTTCCCCCCTTCATTCTTCCCCTCCTGCTATCTTTTTTTTTTAACATATAATGTATTATTTGTTTCAGAGGTACAGATCTGTGATTTCAGTCTTGCACAATTCACAGCGCTCACCATAGCACATACCCTCCCCAATGTCTGTCACCCTCCCACCCCCCCACCACTCCAGCAACCCTCAGTTTGTTTCCTGAGATTAAGAATCCTCATATCAGTGAGGTCATATGATACATGTCTTTCTCTGATTGACTTATTTTGCTCAGCATAACACTCTCCAGTTCCATCCACATCGTTGCAAATGGCAAGATATCATTCCTTTTGATGGCTGCATAATATTCCATGTATATACAGACCACATCTTCTTTATCCATTCATCTGTCGATGGACATCTTGGCTCTTTCCACAGCTTGGCTATTGTGGACATTGCTGCTATAAACATAGGGGTGCACATACCCCTTTGGATCCCTACATTTGTATCTTTGGGGTAAATACCCAGTAGTGCAATTGCTGGATTGTATGGTAGCTCTATTTTCAACTTTTTGAAGAACCTCCATACTGTTTTCCAGAGTGGCTGCACCAGCTTGCATTCCCACCAACAGTGTAGGAGGGTTCCCCTTTCTCCACATCCCCGCCAACATCTGTCATTTCCTGACTTGTTAATTTTAGCCATTCTGACTGGTGTGAGGTGATATCTCATTGAGGTTTGGATTTGGATTTCCCTGATGCCGAGCGATGTTGAGCGCTTTTTCATGGGTCTGTTGGCCATTTGGATGTCTTCTTTGGAAAAAAGTCTGTTCATGTCTTCTGCCCATTTCTTGATTGGATCATTTGTTCTTTGGGTGTTGAGTTTGATAAGTTCTTTATAGATTTTGGATACTAGCCCTTTATCTGATATGTCATTTGCAAATATGTTCTCGCATTCTGTCGGTTGTCTTTTGGTTTTGTTGACTGTTTCCTTTGCTATGCAAAAGCTTTTTATCTTGATGAAATCCCAAGAGTTCATTTTTGCCCTTGCTTCCCTTGCCTTTGGCAATGTTTCTAGGAAGAAGTTGCTGCAGCTGAGGTCAAAGAGGTTGCTGCCCCTGTTCTCCTTTAGGATTTTGATGGACTCCTGTCTCACGTTTAGGTCTTTCAACCATTTGGAGTCTATTTTTGTGTGTGGTTAAGGAAATGGTCTAGTTTCATTCTTCTGCACGTGGCTGTCCAATTAGACCTATTTACTTCTTTACCTGTGCTCACTTCCAATGTGAAATCATTGTCTCATGGTTCTAAATTCCATCCATGTACTGATGACTTTCAATTTTATATCTCCAGTTTTAGCTCTTTTCTTGAACTTTAATATCATATACCCAACTGCCTATTCAATAATTTCTTTGTATGTCAAGTAAGTATCCCAAATTTAACATGTCCAGAATGATTCTTAACCATGCCCCAACTACAGAACCCACTGCACTCTCAGACTACCTAATCTCCATAAATGGCAGCACCAGTTAGCCATTTGCTCTGAACTTTCTTGGAGTCACCCTTGACACTCTCTTTTCCTCACACTCCGTATCCAATCTCCCATCAGCTACTACCTTCAAGGTCAATTCACACTGCAACCACTTCTCACCATCTCCACTGCCACCTACCTAACCAAGCCACCATCACTGGTCCTGTAGATTGTTACAAGAGCCTTCTAATTTTCCCTCCTGTAATCTATTGCCCAATGAGTAGCCAGTATGGCCATGTTTGTAATTCATGTCACTCCTTTGATCAAAACCCTCCCAAAGACTTAGAATAAAATCCGAAGTTCTTCAGTATGGAGGTTCCTCAAAAAGTTACAAATAGAGCTACCCTACAATCTAGCAATTGCGCTACTAGGTATTTACACAAAGGATACAAAAATACAGATTTGAAGGGGTACATGCACCCCAACGTTTATAGCAGCATTATCAACAATAGCCAAACTATGGAGAGAGCCCAAATGTCCATCAACTGATGAATGGATAAAGAAGATGTGGTACATACATACAATGAAATATTACTCAGCCATCAAAAAATGAAAACTTGCCATTTGCAAGGACATGGATGGAGCTAAAGTATATTTTAATAAGTGAAATAAGTCAGTCAGAGAAAGACAAATACCCTATGATCTCACTCATATATGGAATTTAAGAGAGAAAACAGGGACACCTGAGTGGCTCAGTTGGTTAAGTGACTGCCTTCAGCTCAGAGAGAAAACAGATGAACATATGGGAAGAGGAAAAAGAAAAAAAGGAGAGAGGGAAACAAACCATAAGAGGCTCTCAACGATCAAAAACAAACTAAGGGTTGATGGAGGGAGGTGGGGGGGGGGGATGAGCTAGATGGGTGATGGAGATTAAAGAGGGCACTTGTAATGAACACTAGGTGTTGTATGTAAGTGATGAAACACTGAATTCTACTCCAGAAACCAATATTGCACTGTATGTTCAATAACTAAAAGTTAAATTTAAAAAAATCCAAAGTTCTTTCCATGATCTAGTAGGCTGGAGTAATCTGCCCCACCTTTCGCATACCCCCCACTCCTAGAAGACAGCATGAATTTTGGCTCAGAGCCTTTGCTCATATGGTTTCCTTTCCCTTGAAACTCTCCTCTGGTATCTGCAAGGCTCACATTCCTACTTTGTCCCATTCTCTGCTCAAACCTCACATCATCAGAGAAGTCCCTCTGCCCTCCTTCAAAAGTAGCACCACCACCTTCCAACTCAATCATTCTCTCTTCCACTGCTGGGCTTTTTTTCACTCAATAGCATTTAAACAACACCTGCACATTATTTGTGTATTTGTATATATTTCAGGGGTACATGTGGTTCATGGACTGCTGCCAGTCTGCAAACTGTTGCCAGTCTGCAATGAGAAAAAGAAAAAATGCTTTCAAACTCATTTAGCAATTTGACAGAGGAAGTTTACATCTGTAGAATCTAATAAAAGTTAGGCCTTGTGCTTTTTTTATTATTATCTTCTTCAAAATTATTTTTCAAAATATCAGACTATAAGAGGTTGGAAAATTAAAAAATAAACAGGAAAAAAACATCTTTTCACCAAAGATTGTCCAAAAGAGGCTGGTTTACTTCATTCCCTGGACTGTGAGCTCCGAGAGAGCAGGATTACATTTATCAACGATTCACTAAGCACCTATGTCCCTAGCCCTGTACTGATCTCTGGGACTCAAACTTAAGTAGAACACAGAAAATGCCCTCCTGGAACTTACAATTCACTGGAGGAGAAACACGCAAAAACCAAATGGCAGTAATATGAAAGTCCAACAGTGCAGGCAAGATACATACCATGCATAACTTACAAGTTTATATATTTTCATACCTGGAAAAAAAAACAACTAATAGTGCAAGCACATAATAAGCAGGGAATAAGTGGTCACAGAGAGCTCTCTTGGGGAGTCCCTAGGCTACACTGGTATGTGTCTCCCTCCCAATTCATGGGAGTACCTTTTTGCTTCTTCCCTTAGCATTACCTGACCTATTATATACCCATTTGTTCATTTGTTTATTGTTTACCTCAATGGTATTCCATGGACCAGTGCCTATTTGTTACCTGGCTCAGACTCATTTCCATCCTTTTGGCCATTCGCACATACCACATCCATGGTCCACGCCCAGAGGGGAGTCTTCTGTTTCCTGTGTTGGTCTGGCAGACAGGGGGGAGCTCCTGCTAAGTGGCAGAAGTTGTACACAGGAAGTGGGCAGACAAACCACTGCTGAAATGCAGAAGCTACCAAATATCTGACAATGCCAAAGTGTAGCCAGGAAACCTTTGTTTACTTCATGTTCTCTGGACCACAGTAAAAAAAAAAAAAAAAAAATCACAATTCCTCCTCACACTGTCTCATGGAACAGGGTAATCTCATTTCACCAAAAACAAAAGGCACCTCACTCTCTCTGCCGCAAGCCTGGAAGTACGTGAAGGTAGATAGCACAGCCTCCATCATCGTCCCCATCTCCCAAACACACAACACACATTTGGTACAGCGCCATGCAACCTGAGGGCCCTCAACAATCAGGTATTTTAAGACTTGTTTAAGTCCCATTGTTTTCCAAAAAATGATTTGAGATAATAATAAAAAAAAGATGGAAACAAGGATTTATTGATCAAGACCTGTTGTATAACTCTTTGATTATTTAGTCTTCACAGTGGTCCAGGGAGGGAGTGAGGGTATGCCCATTTTACAAATGAGGAACCAGGCTAAGAGAAGCTAGGTGGAAAGATCAGGCTTCAAATCATGTTGGTTTTATCCCAGAGCTATGGATTTAAGTAGGGCCCTGATAGGAGGAAAATATGAAAATCATAAGGACCATTAGAATTTCTACAACTGCATTATAATTGGCTACAAATGTTTTTGGTTTCAAAAAATCTAATAGCTGAGGCATCACAAAGGAGGAGGAAAAGGAGGAGAGGAAGACAACGGGGGAGGGAAGGAAGAAAAGAGAAGAAAGAGGACAAACTGATTTTCCTAACATCTATATCAGAAAAAGGGAAAGCACCCAGTTTCTCAAAAGTAAAATTTCTGATATGAAACTTTAAATAAAAGATAATGAGCTGAAGAAAAAAATGTGGCTGTCAACAAATTTATCAATTTATTCAACACTATTGAGTGTCCTATACAACTGTCATTAGGCCAGATGCTGAAGTTTTCAGGACACAAAAGAAAACAAGAGTTCCTTCTATGTTATTTTCTCAATAACATGAAAGTTGTTTTCAGACAACAGTTCTCAAAATCAAAATATTCCCATCTCCATAACACTGGGCTTCAGTCAGATCTCTTGGTGAGTACCTAAGCTAACACATAGCCCAAGGACATAGCATTTTAGAGCAGCTAATTTGCCCCAAAGATAAAATATAGAGCAGTGGATAGAAAACATGTCCCTTTACCCTATTTTCCATAGATCCTACATTTCACAGCCTAGCTTAATCGAAGTCATTCCCACAGACGCATGAACAGGGTTTTCTGTGTTACTGATGGAAGTAAGATCCGTTATGTTTTAGTTGCCAAATTTGTGGCTAGAACTGTTATCAAGCTCTGAAAGTTGAGAATCCAAACCAATTTCATTCAAATGGTTCATAAGCAAATTCATACTAAGATTCTTCTTTTTTCCTTTTCTGCTTTAGTTCTCTCCAATTGCTAACCCCTTTCCCCCACCAAAACACAACAGGAAAAAAATATTTTATGGTACTACACAAGAAATGGACCTCTGATTGGATTAGGACACTGTGGTCATTGTCTCCTTCATTTTAGGGGGATTTGTTCCTTCTATTATTCCATACCTCAGTTTACTATTAACTATAACTATAATCACTGATTCACTGAAGAGTAAATGAGTACTTACTGTGTGCTAGGCATTATACGAGTGCTAGAGATGCCCTCAGGAAGCTTACTATTTAATGGAAGAACTGGAAAAGCATACAATTAAAATATGATAAGCAATTGTCTATAACAGAAGTGGAACTAAGCTGTGGAGCCCAAAGAGAGAATGTAGTGATGATTGTTAAATAATATATTGTACAATGATATCAAAATAAAAATTAAAAAATAAAACAGACTTTACAAAATCTCACATTTTCAACAAAACAAAGCATTTTTACTTTCTTGTTCCCTTCCTGCCTTTGTCTAATATTCAGACATAGTTGACTTCCTGAGGATGTACATAATTTTTCATTATTTTTATTTATTACATATTTGGAATGTCTATATATTGCTCTGTATAATTATCATATAATAGCCTTCTAAATCAATTTATTATAGTTTTCAGATCAATTTCTCCATTGTTGAATACTTAGATTATATCTAAATTCTCTCTAGTATAAATGACATTAATTAACATATATTTTCACTGTGTATGTTTGAACTAAGAAAAGTTACTTAACCTACTTGTATCTCAATTTTCTCAATTTTCCCTTCTTTCTATATAAAAAGTAGTATATGGTTTGTCTTGTAAAATATTTACTTTTCTTTATATATTTTTCTCTCTTTTTTTTTTTGATGTTTCTTTGGTATTTAAGAGGTTTTCAATTTTTGTTCTTGTAGCTACCATCATATAATGAATGCCCTTCTCACCTTTATCCTTCCCTATGCATCCACTAATTGGTTTTTCACCTTTCAACATATCCTCTGACTCTCAGATTACCTATGGGTCAATTATCAAGCCTTTTTCTCTATCTTTTTTTTTTCTCTTCTCCCATGTTTTAGTTATGCTGCTTCTTCTTTATAAAAATGTATAAAATTTACATAATAGTCTCTTACATCTTTTTTTTGGCTTTAGATTTTGCTCTATATTTTTTAAATCTGAAATCTACAATTAGATATATTTAATGCTTGCCAATATACCAAACTTACCCTAGTCATAGTTTGCTTGAATGAAGTTCATCTTCTATTAAGATTCCTCAGAAAGTACTCATAAATGTACTATTTCCTAAGTTGCTGCATGTTTAAAACTGTTTTCCCTTACAGTATACATCAACTAACCAGAATTTAAATAAAAATTTGGAGAGAAAAATAAGGATAGAAAAAGATAAAAAAAGTTTTCCTTTAGCCTTGATTTTTAAGTACAAGTTGGCTTGATATAAAAGCCTTCACTAACACTTTATTTCCTTAAGTCCCTTGAAAATAATGTTCCACTATTATCTTTCTCTGTATTTTGCTGTTGAGAATTCTGATGCCCTGAATGCTTCCTTTTTCAAATGACTTTGCCTTTTTGCCTGGAGGTCTATATTTTAAAATGTGCTGTTAAAGACTTTGAGCCAGAGTTGACTATTTTGGGTCAATTTTCCCAAATATGTAATCAGTCTTTTCAATATATAGGTTTAGGTCTTTTTTCCTTAGAAAGTTTTCTTTGATTATAATTTCAAATGATTGTTCAGTTCCACTGTCTTAATTCTTCAGAAACTCCAATTATAGAAATTTTGGGTCTTTTTTGCCTATCTTCTAGATCTATTACTTTTTCTTTCAACAATTTAAACTTCTACTATTTTGCTATGATTTTCTTGGCTATTTTCTTTCCATTTCCGTACTCCTCTTACTGTATTTTCAGTTGAATCTATTCTCCTTAAGAACCTTGCATTTTATCTTCATTTCTGAGAAGATTTTGTCTCTTCAAATGCTTTTTGAGTTTATTCAATACAAATTTCCTCTCTTCTTGGATGTTCTGTCCGTTTCAATTCCGAGTTTTTGAATTTTTGATATGAGGAAGATTCTCATATCTACTTGCTTACGGATATTCAATTCAGGTTGGGGTAATGTGTTACATAGCTTGCCTGTGCTTCATGACTCGTTTGGGGCAAGAATTTTCTTTTCTGATTTTCTTCTTATCTATTTTCTATTCATTTGTCAATGTCTTATATTTTCCTGACATGCAATAACTGGTTTATGTGGGCAGAAGCAATGGGTTTAGATAGTTCATCAAATTTCCTAGTTCAAGAGTAGCTCTTCTATGGCTAGAGTGAAGTCAGTTTCTTTAACAATGTTCCCTTAATCAAAGGTTGCTTTTATTTGGATGAGGAGAAGAGCTGGTGTGTCTTCTGATTTTATGATTATCTTTTATTTCTGTAGTATTCTTTATTTGCACAGCTTGCTTTCTTCTTTCCATTTACTACCAAGTCTCCAGAAAAACATCTACTCCCTCCTTCTCAAAAGCAGTGGCTTCTCAAATTGCTGCTCTTATTCACATGTACTTAAAATTCTCTATTTTTTTTTTTATTCTCCAGTAACTAGTGCTCCAATGCCTATGTCTCAGACCCATTCTCAGTAATTTCCCACTAAGTGTAGCTCTCCTCCTTTATAAGGATGATTTCATTTGACTCCACCATTGTTAGGATCCCCTCATCCCAACTCTTCCTTCTTTTTGATAAAGTCTCTACCTACCTCTTCTCTGGCATAGACTTTAGAGTGTCCTTGGGCATTGGAACATTGATTTCCTTATGTATTAGTTTCCCACTGTTGCTGTGTTCTATAACACAGAAACTTGGTGACTTACAACAATACAAATCTGTCATCTTACAGTTGTAAGTCCAAAAGTGGGTCTCAGTGGGCTAAATCAGAAGTCCAAAGTGGGTCTCAGTGGGCTAAATCAGAAGTCCAAAGTGGGTCTCAGTGGGCTAAATTCGAAGTACTGACAGAACTGAGTTCTTTCTGGAGGCTGTAGGAGAGAATATATTTTCTTGCTTATTCCAAATTCTAGAGGCCATCCACATTCCTTGACTCATGGTCACATTCTTCCATTTTCAAAGCCCTCCAGGTCCTGCTGAGCCCTTTTCATACAGCCATCTATCTGGTTCTTTCTCTTCTTCTTCCTTCCTCCACTTATAAGGACCCTTGTGATTACCTTGAGCCCATCTGGATAATCCAGAATAGTCTCCCCCTCTCAAAATCATCTGATTAGTTACCTTAATTTTCTCTACAACTTTAATTCCCCCTTGCTATTTAAGCTAGCATATCAACAGTTTTCAGGGATTAGGATGTGGATATCCTGGGGGGAGTGGAGCATTATGCTGCCTACCACATTCTACTTGAACAGAAATGGAATTTATAATATTCTATGCCTTCTAGCATGGGATACATATGGATTGTGGGTGGTTTTATTTGTTCCCCTTATTGATATTTATGTTTTTTGGAGAGGATATGAAAAGATTTGGCTTTAAACAATTACCATTACCCCAGCATGGGGTATGATGAATACCATTCATCCACTTATCATTTCAAAGGCCAGAATATTGTTTCATATCTCCCTTTGTTCATAATATACTTACTGATCAAAATATCCTTTATTCTTTATAAAACCCTAGCTCAGATGATATCTCTCCCATACATCCTAGACAGAGTCAATCATATTTTCTTTTAGGATTGTTTAAGATTTTCCATTTAATCTATCATTCCATTTGCCATGTTGTGTTACAATTATTCCTTTATGTATCCTACTTGACGAGGGGACCTTTGAGAGTAAAAGATTACTTCTTATTCACTGTTGTTTACCTACTGCCTAACAGTATATGGCATATACTCTGCTGTATTATTGTTATTATCTATATGAATAATATCAATTTTAGAGCTAGTATTTATACTGAGCACTTAAAACATTATTATTAATACACAGTAAAATTCAATGGCATAGGTCTTATTACCCTTATTTTATAGAGGAAAAGATTGAGACTGAAATTGTGTCCAAAGTAAGAGTCAACAAATAGTGCTATATAAACTTTTATCTTAATTCAAGACTATTTGACTAAATACAAATCTTAAGTTATTTTCACTTCATCCTAATATGTTTTCAGAGTGACAAAAGAAAAGTAGAGCATTTTCTGAAGTCAGCAAAAGAAGATTCCAGAACTCTCTTGTTCTTTCTTCCTTAATGTTCCAATAAAATCACATGGTCTCCTTAGAAGCCAAGAACCTCTGCTAGGTAGACAAATATAAAACTCCTCAACTAGAGCATAATCTAAGTAATCTTGGCATTTAACATTTTACTTAGAATAAAAGGAAGCCTTGAGCATTTTCCCAAGAAGATGCTCAGATGAACTCTGGAAGCTGTGCAGATTCTGGAGATAAGCCAGGGGCTTGTGGAGGCTTTCAGGAAAAGTAGCCCTCCTATTACAGGAAGCTAAAATGTCCTGAATGGTCACCAAGGTCCTCAGAACAGGCAAGAGAAGGCATATAATGCATTATTTTCTAAAGAGCTGACAAAGATCCTAGCCTTGGCTCAAAAAGACCAAAATTAAAATACAAAGTTGCTGAGTGAAAACTCATTTATAGGTACAGATTACCAGAAATCCACAGATTCCATTGTTAAGATGGGAAGACAAATCTAATAGGTAGAGTAACCAGCAAAATGAGAACCATGCTAGCTAATTAGTTGTGAAGAGGACTTGGATGCTAATTTTGCAGATGTAAGGATGTACTTCATATCTCCAGGTGACACCAAATTGGGAGAAGTCAGAGCAAAGCAAAATCATGAACCTAAAATGAATGACTCTTCAGTTCTGCTTCCCAAAACTTCCTTGAGAATTGGTTGCATTTCTTAAAGGAAGCAATAGCTTTACGGGCTTGGAAAATAGTCTTAAGGCAGGTCTGAGGAAAAGAAGACATAGTCTTTCATGCTGACCATTTATCCCTATGACTTAATGTTGACTTCTAGTATAAGGGGATCCAGACCTAAATAAAATAATATAAACCAGGAAGGAATTAAAATTCAGAAGTCAGTGCCACCAAACACCAAGAGGACTGAGAAGTACCAATTAATGTTACTCAAGAGGAAAGCTCTCACACTGCTGGTATCAGGTAAGATCAGATGAGTCAGAATGATCTGACACAGATGGACCCCAAACGTTAACTTTTGCCTCTATTGCATGACTTAGTGGCTTTAAGGAAGGACCAAACTAAGCCAAAATGGCAGAGTTAATGCCATTTGGGCTTGTAGACTATGAAGGGCTACACAGCTCTGGCCTGTATGACAGATCGAGGACTTGAAAGGGCCATTCCCATTAGAACACAATGATATGATATCTACCATTTAAACTAACAAAGATAAAACCAAATGAAAACAAAACAGACAAAAAGAAAAAAAAAAGAACTTCTGTTGGTCCCATAGCTCCTTCCAGTCACTGTCACATTATTCTAAGAAGGACTGACTATTCTATTTCCCTATCTTCTGTTCTCTAATGAAAATACTCCAGTCAAGCTCTCATCCCCACCACTCCAACCAAACTGTCCTATAAAGGTCCTATAAAGGACCACCAACACCTTCCACCTCGATGAGGACAATGGATAACTTTTAGTTTCAAGCATACTTGACTTCTCAGTAACATTTGGCAGAGTTAATTTCCTTCTCCCTCTTGAAATACTTGTCTCTCTTGTTTCTGGAATAGCACACATCCTGTTTTGTTTCATTTTTAGTTGTTTGCTTGTTCATTGTTTTATTAGATTTCTCTCTTGTTTTGCTGGCTGTTTCTTCTCAGGCTTCTTTGCTGACTCCTCCTCATTCTATTCCCTAAATTTTGGAATGCTTGAGGGCTAGATCCTCAGCTCTCATTTCTTCTCTTTTCATATGCATGTCAAAGGTCTGCTCATCAGGTTTCAAAATTAAATATCTATCATGTCTATGATGCCTACATAGGACTCTCGAGCTCCAAACTCTCCCTTACTAATAAGCTTCTTAGAATCCTACCTGGCTATCTAGTAGGCTTTCTCAAAAGAGAACTTTGATTCCCATTTGCTCTAGCACCTTGCAACCTGCCCCTTATCTGTTCCTCTGGCCTGCCCTTACTTTTGCAGTACAGTACAATTATTCCCTGCATGGCAAACAGAGTGATCCTTTTCAAACATAAGTCAGACCATGACATTCCCTTGATCAAAGCACTTAAATGTTTCCCATCTCACTTAGACTAAACTCCAAATTTCTGGTCTTCTTAACCATAACACCTGCATAACTGATGCTCTCACCTCCTTATAAATTTTTACTCAAATGCTTCTTTTAAAATGATGTTTATAGTGACCACTCCCTTCAAAATTGTAGTCCCCCCATCCCTCTACTCCTGATCCAACTAACTCTGATTTATTATTTTCACGGCATTTATCACCATCTCAGATGTTACATAATTTATGTATTATATTATTTATAGTCTCTTGCTCTCCATTAAAATGTGGAGTTCTATAATGTTTTTGTCTATCTTATTCACAGACATGCTCTGAGAGCCTAGAGGAGTGCCTGGCATATGATAAGCACTCAACAGACACTGAATGATGATGATGGCTCTACCTTGCCCTGGTGACTATGCCCCTGCCTAGTTCCCTGGCCTCATCTCCTATCACTCTTCTCTTACTCTCTGTGCTCCAACCATACTTGCCTTCTTGCTGTTCCTCAAAAACATCACTCTCATTCCTCCCTCAGGCTTTTGTGCTTGCTTTCCCTTTACCCAGGACAGGCTTTGCCCATATCTTCACATGGCATATTTCCTCACTGCATTCAGAGAATACTTTCCAGATCCTCCGTTAAGTGTGTGCTCTCTGTTAGATTGTAATACTATTCATCAAATACCCATTTCCCTCCCTATGGTTGTCCACCCAGTAGGGCAATAATAACAGTCAGGAGCAGCTATTTAATTTGCTTTCATCAATGAAATATGAACAGAAGTGATGTGTGCCACTTCCAGGAAGAAGCTTTAAGAACCAGCCAGTGGTTTATTACATTTCCTTTCTCTCTGATACAATGACCAGAAATGTTCCAGACTGAGGCTGCTCTGTTAGTCTGGATCCTGCAGTAAAAATGTGGACCAGGGGTGTGGCAAATCAATGGTCACCAAGGTCCTCAGAACAGGCAAGAGACATGTTGCCGGAGTGAGAAATAAGCGTCTTCTTATAAGCTATTGATTTTGGACCTTGTTTGTTACTGCATCATAACTTAGCCCTTTACTTTCCATGGCATTTATCATCGCCTGAAATTATAATATGCTTTTGTTTAATTACTTGTTGAATATCTGCCACTGGAATGTAAACTCATGAGGATAGGGACTTTTTTAATATTGCCATCACTTAGAACAGTACCTGTAGGGGCTCAATAAATATTTGTGGAATTTATTAGTGAAGCTTTGTGCTTTTAGGACAGCTAGTGCTGGTGGTTCCAACATATATCTACACTGTGTGTATAGCTATAGTGGAGCTGCTAGGTTTCTCTCTCTCAAGGGAAAGAGTATACAGAGAATGCTAACCCAACAACTGCTTCTCTAAGGATCAGCATCCTTCCATCCCAAACTTCCTGCCCCATGCTGGTGTTTATGGAGTAGTGTATTTGGATAAATTCATCCCTGACAAGGGACAGCCAAGGGGTATCCATCCCATTCTGATCCGTACCAACAGAAGAAGGTATAGTTCTCGTACCTGGGAGTGTCTTCCTATCTAAGATCCTCATTTTTACTTGAGCCAAGCTCAAGGAAGCTCTTTTTCCTTTATATAGGGACATAAAAATACCACATGGGGCACAAGGCATACTATCTTTGCTTCGGGCCTGTTTTTTATTAATGGTGAATACCAAACTCTCTGTTCTTCACCTGCAACAAGATTAGTGGTTCTCAAGGAAGTTGTTTGGATTCAAGAAAGAAATGAAAGGAGAGGAGGGGGCGGAGGGGGAAGAGGGGAGGAAGGCAGGGAGGCAGGAAGGAGAGAAAGAGATAGAAGAGAAGAGAAAAAATACATCAAATTTATTTAATACAAACTTTGACCAAAGAGAAAATTGCGTGTTTACTTAATGTGATTATAGAGACTAAACTTACAAAGCCTCAGGAGAGACAGAAAAAATCATCCTTTTCCACAAACTCCCATACTAGTGTTCAAAATGTTCTACATCCTCCCTTCCAAGGGACTGACATCCTCTACTGCTCACTCCCAGTGACAGGGAACCCATTCTCCCACCCTGTCTTTGGACAGTTGTGACAGCTGAAATTGTCTTCCTTGAATTTAGCTACAATCTGTGCTCCAGAGCTTTCCATACATATTATCCCTAGCTCTAATCCCTGACACCACAATCAGGCTGATCCCTCCCTGTGGGCCAACTGTTTGGAAGACTGGAGGAATCAACTTCACTTTCCCAGAGAAAGGCACCTCTAGGCAGATACTTTATAAGTGGTAGTAAGTCATGTGAAGAAGAAAGAGACCTTGTAAGAAGCAAAGGGAACAGTGCATGCTTCTGCCCAGAAACAAGGAAGAGTGTGGCAAGTTCCAAAGACTGAAAGATGTTTAATGTTGCAAGAGTACTGTTTCTGTAGGATTTTAGTGAAGAAAGGGGATGGCAAGGAATAAGCCTAAAGAGGTAAGATTATAAAGGTGCTTATAGCTACTTCTAAGAATTTTGAATTTTACCCTGTGAACGCCAATGAACACAGACCTGTTTCAAGCAGAGGACTAACTTGATAGACATTTTAAAAAGACCACTTTCACTGTGGTGTGGAGAATGGATTAGATGAGGGTACGATATATAAGACAATTAGGGGAGACCTTTTAGAAAGCTTTTGCAGTAATTCAGGTTCAAGATGATGGTGGCCTGCACAAGGAAAAATAGCAATGAGGGAGAAAGAAGTTGATAGAAATCAAGATACTTAGGAACTAGAAATGACAGAACTTTTATTCTCTGTGAGACTGACACTCTTAAACAGAAATTCTCTCAGAACACTGATATATGTTCTGTTGGATCAAAAGCCTGGCATTCGCTCTTCAAGGCTAGTGCTTCTGCACTATTTCCCCACCTCTCTTGAGCTTCAGTTCCCCTGACTACTGTTTGCTCATTCTATCCCAATCAGTCCAGATGCACTCTCCTTGGCAAAGAAAAACAAACTAAGGAAGTGAAGACTTTGCACTCTGCTCTGTTAGGGTAACATGTCCCTATCAGTGTATTTACATAATTGACAACCAGCCAGAATAAAGACTCTATGTAGGAGGGTGATGGTTGTCAAGAAAATGATAGAACACAAAAGCACGAAAGTATTTGTTTTCTTTTATATTTCAAACAATGCTTCAGCATACAGATAAAAGATTACCAGATGTTATGTAGATTTAACAGTACTTAGGCTCCCTTCATCTCAGTTCTAGGAGGCAGGAGAGGGAGGCGGGTGACACAGTCCTGGATTTGAATCTCAACTCTATTCTCTTAAAAGCCATGTAACCTTGGACAAGTCATGTAACTTCTTTGGCCCTCAGTTTTCTCATGTGAGAAACAGGGTGAGTAATAACCCAGCTCATTATAATTGAGATAGCTAATGAAAGTAAAATGCTTAGCATAGTGCCTGCTGCCCAACAGTCTTCAGTAAACAGTGGGAATGGTGGTTACTCTCGGTGATAATTGCAAGCTTAAGTTGCTTTCAAAAATCCATTATACTCACTACCAAGAGAATAAGATTCTGCCAAGCCAAGACCTCCTTAATTTTCCTGCAGTCAACTCTAGGTGGCCTGAGAAGCTGTTTTCCTCTCTCTCTGAAAGTGGCCTAGCATGTTCACAGGTATGGTTGTGACCATAGGACCTCAAGACCTTGAGGACAAGTGAGCCTCAGCGCAGGCCTTGTCCCCTCAGATATGTCCCAGATTGTCTCATGGTACCACCATTGTCTGGGCTACTCCCTGCGTCCCTAATTGAACTGATTCCTACCAGTATGTTGGCTATCATATTCATCACCTTTTTTCTGGACTCCTAGCTCCCCTGACCAGTTATACCATCCTTCTGCTCCTTCTCAACAATCCCCCACCTCTCATTTCCTTAGGGACCCATCATCTAATTCATCTTCCAAAGTTCCAGTTTCATAGCCTCTTCCTTGGAAGAAGAAAATGGCTGTGCAGTTAGCATCCAGAGGTACTTAAAATGTAAGGGACCAGAGAGCATAAAGCTTCAGTAAATAACACTGGGTTAGGAATTAGCCTAACTTCATTCTAACTCTACTCTCTTGGAGGGGACATGTATGGGAATTATGCAGATGTGTTCAATTCCACTTATTAACTCTAAGACCTCCCTGAACCTGTTTGCTCATTTGAAATATGAGTTATAAGAGTACTTATTACTTACTGAGGGTTCTAGAGGGGAGGAGGATGGGGGGATGGGTTAGCCTGGTGATGGGTATTAAAGAGGGCACATTCTGCGTGGAGCACTGGGTGTTATGCACAAACAATGAATCATGGAACACTACACCAAAAACTAATGATGTAATGTATGGTGATTAACATAACAATAAAAAATTAAATAAAAGAGTACTGATTACTTCATGTGTTCATCGTGAGATGAATAAGGTAAGACACTAATGGGCTTAGTAGACTTCTCACATAATATGCACTTAACTAAAGGAAGTTTCTCCTATCGTTCTATGATTATGATTATTACTCCTAGAGTCACTGGACAGGTGGTGAGTGTCCAGTCCTCTTCGTGGCCTATAATTCACAAATCTTTTTTTAACCCCATAAATTAAATATGATCTGACCTCTCCACAGAAACCTCTATTAGCTTTGTCTGAAAGTTCTCTGCACTGCCATATCTGTAAAACCTCAAAGCAAAGCTATCTTTGCATACTAAACCAAAAACCATGGCAGTGGCTACCACTGTGTGCATGTTACAATTGACAAGGTACTCAATCTCCTCGGAACCTTACCACCACTGAGTAATAAACAGAACAAGGGTTACCATGCCTACTGAGAAAGCCAACCAAGAGAGTTTAGGTGACTTGTCCAAGGTCACAAGCCAGGGAAAGGCAGAACCAGAACTAGAATGAAGGTCTTATAACTTCCGGTAATGCCTCTTAGGAGTTCTCCTAAGTTTGAACTCTTCTACTTGGAATTGACCGACTGTTTGGCCAGGGCTTCTGGGTCTGATGGCCTCATACAAAGTATCCAGGCCAAAAGCCTGTATGCTGACAGTGCTTGACCTCTGGTTACAATGACAAAGGAGACCAAAGAGAAGAGAAAGGGAAGGGAACAAGGAATTTCCGAACTCAGAACTCCAAAGACCTCAGCATGCCAACTCCTCATTCTAAATAAGAAAACCATCCCTCCCCTGAGGACACACTGAATTCACAGCAGAGCCAAGACTAAAATGCAAAGGAGAAAATGAATTCAGGAGGTGATTTGAAAAAAAAAAATACAATGTATGGACTCATCACTGTTAGGTTTCATTACCATCATTAATTCAACTAACATTCATTGAGCACCTACCATGTGCAAAAATCAATACTAATTCTGGGAACCAAAAAGGAAAAGATATAATTCTTATTTTGAGAGCAATCCAAATATAGTCTCTCTCTTTCTCTCTCACATACGCACTCATTCATATTTATAAGAAATATTAATTGACATGAAAAAGCACTATAATTTACATATAAATACTTTACATCTTAATTAATCCTGCAAGGATAGGCACAGTTATTATCCCTATTTTATATATGAAGAAACTGGGACTCAAAGAGCCTAAGGAATATTCCCAAGGTCTAAGTAATATAGGTAGGACTTGAAGGCGATCAAGTTCTGATATCCATGCTCTAGTCTATTCCAGTGAAAGAAACAAACTCCTAAACAAAGAAGTTCCCCCAAAATATTTCAAAGGGATGATAGGTCCATTTCACCTGGGCAGCGAGGGACCTTAGAGCTGAGGATGGAGCCCACAGCCCCTGAGAATGGCGTTCTCCCAGGTTACAGACTTAGTAGAAGGTAGGAAAGAAATTCATGAGTAGAGCTGCTGGAATTCTATGTCCACTGTCTAGGCAGTATCATATCTCTTCTCTGAGTTTTTCAAAGCACCATTTCTTAATGAATCTGCAGCAGCCCCAGCCAGGATGATTGCAGACAGGGCACTAAAGAAAGAAAAGCAGGAGTGAGAGGGAGGGGGTTGAGGCAGCATGGAGAGACACTTTAGTTTCATTGCTATTGAATCTGTTCTTTATCTTTCAAAGCTGGAACAAGCAATCCAATCCATACAGCCTTCCCCCGCCTCAATAAATTGCATTTAAAAAAATCAACTGGTGCAGGATTTATTGATCTGAATTGACAGTGAACTGCACAAATTCATACAAAAGAGTTTTCTCATTATAGAGTCATTTAAAGACTAGTTCAGAGCATTCATCGTAAAGTTCACCTGCAGTATTAAAAAAAAAAAAAGCCAAAAAATGTATAAAATTGAACCTGGGCTGTGTTTTTATTTCTATCAATTGGCTTTTTTCAGCATATTCTTTCAGCCATGTTCTCTTCAATTTGGTAGACAAAACCAGAAGGCACCACCTTGACAATTTTTTTTCCAAGAACAGCAATAGAAAGCCAGGGCTTTTAGCCAGTCAAAACTTGAAACTGTGTTGGAACTGATCAAAAGCTGCTTCTAAGGAAAAGTGTGGTTTTGTCTGCAGGTCCCCCTCCATGTGGAAATGAAGTAGTTTGTCACTGAAGGTGGTCTGTTGGGTTTCTCTGCCTTCATGTGGAATGTCAACTCTACCATCTGCTCTTGAGGCTTCCCAGACATAAAGCTCTGCCTTCAACCAAATACGCCAAGCCTGATCAGATAGTATCAGTCTCATTGGTCAGAGTTTGGCCCCTAACAGAAGCCTCTAAGTATGTAAAGAAGATATTCATACTACACAACCATTCCTTTAGACATTTTACTTTTCCATAGGTCAAGAAATGACCAGAGGCTCTACAATCAATTACCAGTTTGTCCTGAGTGGCCCTCCAATGACTTGAAAGGAACACAGCCAGGAATATCCATTCCACTTCTTGCTATATTTGTCAGAGGAAGAGTTAAAGGCACAGGCTCCAAAGTCAGGCTTCCTGGGTGTCAGTATTCCTCTACCACCTACTAGTTGTATGTCTTTGATAAGTTATTTACCTCTTGGGTTTCATTTTCTCCATCTGCAAGCTGGGGTTAATTACAGCTTTCACCACATAGGGTAAGAATTAAATGAGATGAATATATGCTCCTAGCTCAATAAATGCAAGTTATTAGATTTAATTGTGCTTATAAAAACTGTTATGTAGGACATTGTATATTAAAACATCTGATGTCTCTGATATTAGGTCTTCCGTGAAATTTGTTCTTAAGAATTTCAAGAAAATAGAGTACCTACCAAGAGTCATAGCTTTGTCACACTGAAGAGCTCTGTAATCTAACCTGGTTCCCACTTTGCCTTTGTAAAAAGGAGTCTCAAACCTAAACGTGATGACAGCTTGTATTTGATTGACCATGGCTAATGTATTTATTTCACCTCCCTAATACTAGGATTGTGATACTCTGCTGCAGAAAGCTTCAAGGTCATTTTTGGAATGAGTCTACTCCTCTACTGTCAAGTTTCTTAGTAGCAAGGTGCCTGCCATTCCCATTTGTATACACCATATCAAAGCATAGTACAGAGCACAAAGTAGGTGTTCATAAATATCTATTGATTTCCATGTTTGAGAAAATTTAAGAAAACAAAAGACACCCTAAAGATAGAGCTTTGATTAGCATTAATATTGTCCAAGGTGCAATGAAAGCAATTTGTGCCTTCTTCAAAACCTTCCTGTTCACTGCAATTAAAAACATGTTTTTACTGTACAGTAATGAGTTACTTACGGGTCGTCATTTTATTCATCTTTCTTTTCTCAGATCTAGCCTGGTGGTTAGCACATTTGTGGTAAAGGTAATGAATACACATATGAAATTTTAAAAATGACTATGAGTAATGGATGGTCAGTAAAGTCCCCAGAACAATATAAAACTCACACTTCACATCAAGCACATCACATTATAATGACTCAATGGCGGCAATTAGAATGAGTTCGAGCCATTCTTAGTTCATCTAAGAGAAAGATAAAAAGGAGGATAATAGGGAAAAGGGAGCAGGAAGCTGTCTCCAACCACATTTATTTAGTCAATAAATATTTCTTAAGCACCTTCAGTATGCCAAGCATTGTTCTAAACACAGCATTACAAGAGTGAATGAATCAAAAAATCTGTTCTTACAGAGCTTACATCCCAGTGGAGACAAAATAAACAAGGAAAGAGCAGAATAAATAAGATAAGCTTAAATAATACATCCTATGAGGAAAATGAAACAGGATAACATGATAGAGAATAACTGGATATGTAAAGGTGGGTAATTTTAGATAGGGTGTCTGAAAAGGTCTCCTCTGGTCTCTATTTAAGCACTTCTTTATTATAATCTTTACATCAGTGGATTATGATGATCTCTCCTACATTTATCTCCCGAATGCTCCAACTGAAAAATGACGTATCACAGTCTCAAACACAAAACATGATGTCTAGTACCTGTTAGGCCCTCAAGAATTTTTTTGCTGGATTAAAATTTTTTGAAGGAAGCACTTAAGAATTTTTTGGAGGAAGCACTTACTCTATTTGGAGGATACCAAAGAAGGAAAAAAAAAATTTTTTTTCACGGGAAGGAAAGAGGGGTTGAAATCAAGAAAAGCTTTGGAAGCAAGGAAAGGAAAGGCACAGAAACAGGAAAGTACATGCCATATTTGGGAAACAACTGTAGCTCAGGGGTAGCATGGCCAGGGAAGTAACTGGAAGGCTTGCTGGTAGAAGCTGGTGTGGCAAGGCTGTGAAAAGACATGATTGCCATGCTTGGATTTTCTCCCATAGGCAATGTGGGAGATTGAGATTTTACAACGTCTCATCAGAGATTTTAGACCATCAGAGATTTTACAACAAAAAAAAGCCACACAACAAGGTCTGGAAGGTGGGAAAATCACCCTGGCAGCTGAGAAAGAGATCAAAGAAACGGGAGGACACAATAAAAGGGGAATCAAGACAAAAACAGCTACAATGACATAGCTGAGCAAAGTCAAGAGGGGCTCAGCGAGGCTGTGGCAGGGTCGATGGAGGGATACAATGTAGATTCAGGAGATATTAATGAAATAGAATCAACAGGACTTGGGGATCAATTGTACCAGAACCAGTTGCATCTAGCCCAGAAGGAACTGGAAAGGGTGGCTCAGCAGTTGCCAGCTCAGAGAACTTCATTCTCTCACGATTTATACATATGAGAGGTTGAAATACATAAAATGTGTTACAAAAACAGATACCTTGAGCAAGTGGCAATTCCGTCAACAAACATGAAATCATTCTCCTTCCAGTCTGTAGGAGAGTCTGAACCAAGAAGCATCCAAAACACTTTTTGGGTCAGCAACCAGCATGGACTTTTACTCTCAGTTGGCCGGTTTGACATGGACTCTTTTTATGCAAGGATGTCAGCCATTGAACTGTGCGGGCTAACTCTCATCATCACAAGGAGAGTTTGTCTGCACAGCAGTGGCTGGTAACTTAATATTTTGCATAAAAATTCATGAGGTGCAGTATCCATTTCAGCTATGTTATAAAGTAGTAAAAGGAAGAAAGAGGGAGGAAAAGAAAAGTTCAGCCCTGCACTCAGATAGGGTTCATTTTGAGTGATGATTGCGAGCCATCCTTGGAAATTACAGATGCTACTTGGTTCACTATTATTTTGCAGCATCTCCAGTAATCTTCCATGATCATTTATAACAGCATGTCTGATGACTTTCAAAACGTAACGGGAAAGGGTACTTCTGTGAAGCATGTCTACTCAAAGGAAAAATCAATCTTGGCTGCTGAGGGAGTGAACTTTGTACCACCACGATTAGACAGTTAGAGATTTCAACATATAAAAATAGGAATGGCAGGGGTCCAGTCCTCCGACGTATGTATGTATAATGTGTGTTCCAGTTGCTTGAACGGTTTATGATTTCTCCTTTCATCCAAAAAAAACACAACATGTGTCAAGAATCCAAATTGGCACACTCCAATAGAAAATATTCATGAACTCCATAATAATAACTACTACTGTTTACATAATGCCTTTAGAGTTTGCTAAGTACTTGTCACACACCTGAGCTGCTAATTATCAAAAAATACCTCACACTTTCCAACCTTCTTTACTTCTCTGACAACCATTCCTATTACCTGGAATGTTCTCCCAAAACATCTGTGCTCCTGCATTTCTAGGGTAAGCTTAGAATTTCCCTCCCTGTAGCACACTCTCTGGTTATTTTAGCCCTTACGAGTGAATAGTATTTCATAATGTATGAAGATCTGATAGACAGTGTAGTATGGAAAGTCAGCAACATTCAGCACCAGAAGACTTAGGTTCAAATACTAGTTTTACAATTTACTAGCTCTATGACCTGGGCCGATCTTCAAACCACAAAATAGGAGTGAAATTGTTATATACTTCATACAACTTTTTTATGTAGGTCAAAAGAGATGTTATATATAACCCTACTTTGTTTTATTGTATTTTTTATGAGTTAATACCTTTATACTTTTGTCAAAACTAATACCACATTTTTTTGATGTAGTGTTCCATGATTCATTATTTGCGTATAACACCCAGTGCTCCATGCAGAACATGCCCTCCTTAATACCCATCACCAGGCTAACCCTGCTTTGTAATCCTAACTGATTATATAAACATTAAGTATTAATATCCTACTATATCTGAGGGTTACTATGAGGACTAAGTAATTGATGTAAACACTCAACCCAGGGCCTGGCACATAAATGCTCAATTAATGAGAATGATAATATTATTGAAATTTACTTGTTGATTTAGCAGATCTGAATTAGGCACACATTACGTGCAAAACCCCACGATGGATATAATACTTCATTCATCTCCTACATAATGCACAGAAGAAATATTAAAACACCGCTGTGAATAAACAGGACAACAGAGTGATCAGAAGAGTGTCTCTGGAATCAGATCACCTAGGCTCTAAACCTCATTCCAATTCTTTAGACCTCTGTGACCTTGGGCGAGTTACTTATTCTGTCTGTGACTTTGTTTTCTTACCCATAAAATGACAAAAATGGTAGATCCTTAAATATAGGCTTATCATAAGGATTAAGCAAATTAATCCATGGAAAGAGCCCCAAATGGTGTTACTCACATACAAATTGTTCAATAAGTGATAGGTATTATTATACTCTTTCAGGATAACTACCTCAGAAATAGTTCTTTGTGTGAGTCAGGAAGAAAAATGTTGTAGTAAAGAATGTGCTCAATTATTCATTCTTTGAATCCATCCCACTGCTCCTACCTCACCTCTCTACCTCCATTCTTGTCCTCTCTCCCAATGCACCCTCGGGTTCTAACTAGTCAACCTTCTAAGGCATCAAGCCGATCGTGTTAAAACCTGCAACGTTCCCTTAACCAGCTTTACAGCTTTCCATTTCCTGGCTTCACCTTCTTCTGCAGCTGCTCTTCTGCAACTCATCTCAGACAATTCTCCAGGCTGCTGTGGTTGCAGAGCCATGGAGATGACTTGGGAGAGATTAACCCATCCCCTCCAATAATGTCCAGAAGCCATATATCCTCGTCTTTGATATGGGCAATAGAAAGCTTAACAATTTTGTGTCAAGATGCTATGCAGATTCAGCTTCAATGTAAGTTCTCTGGTTTTCTTCCAACTAGATCACCTCCCCCAAACCTCTCCTATGTAGAAATTCTGAAGTCATCATGCTTAATTGCCTTCCCACTTTTCAAAACAAGCCATTTCCTCTCAGACCTCCCTATCATTTGTCCAAGCGATTTCCTTTCCCTGGGATTCCACCCCACCATCAACAATAATGCCCATTTATCATTTCTAGACTCAACTCAATTATCTTCTCCTCAAAGAAGGCTCTTGGGACTCTGCAGGCAGATTCAGTCATTCTCACAACACTTTATACTTGGTGGAATGTCCCTACAATATGTGCTTCCCAAAGGAGGATCTGGCTTAGTATTTTTGGCACCTAGCAAACACTCAATAAGTATTAGTCCAAGTTAATATTTGGAAGATCATATTATCCACATAGAAAACTTTGAATAATAGAATGCTCAAAGTCACAAAGCACCAGTGATGTCAATAATGATGTCAGATTGCTGGTCAATGCTAGATTTTTGGGGTTAGTATCTTCATAATAATAACAAAACTCTCCAAAACCCAAAATAGCCACTTTAATAAATGTCAGTAACATTGTTATCACCATTCAACAAACACATTGAGGGTTGTAAAACACTCATCTCTATTATAATGGGTGCTAGACACACTGAGATATTCAAGTAGCCAGATTCTCTGAACCAAAAAAAAATCTCAAGGGTCTAAGAAAAAGAAGAACAGTAATGATAAAAAATATCTACCATTTACTGAGTAGCTATGATGTCTCAAGACTATATCCGGTACAGTACATGGATTATCTCACTTTGATCTTATGAAAATTCTGTATGTTAAATATTTTATACCTCCATTTGACAGATGAAAAAACTGAGTCTTGGAGAAGTCAGATAACTTGCCCAAAGTCACAACCTGAGAAAGGGAAATCAGAATTTGAATCTGATTGTTTTCAGAAACTATTACACTATCAATTTCAGGAATAATTTCTACCTTGATAACATATACTTTCAAGTCTTAAGGGAGGAACTCTCAGTCTAGACATACATGAGAAGTACCAAAACATGAGCAAGAAGCATTTAAGGACTTCTTGAATTGTCTCTTAACCTCCAGCCCCTTTCTTTGTGTGAAATATTGGCTTTCTTTCTAAGGTTAGCCTCACTGATAGTTGCTCCAGATCCAAGTCACACATGCCCTCTACTCACCAAGTCATCCGATACATTATTTTTAAATAAATCACCTTAGCACACCATTTCAATTGCTGATAAGGATGGGGAGATAGACTGGGGCAGAGTGGTGAAGGGCCTTGAGAATTTAGCTAAAAAATTATCTTTTTATTTTGGAGGGTCCTATTACATTGAAAGTTTCTGAGGAAGGTTGTAGAACATAAATCTACCAGCAGTATGGAGATAGATAAGAAAGGCAAGGAGACTAGCTCAAAGGAAATAGTGTGTTGTGACCCCCCCAAAAAAATACCCCACCCCACCCCAAAAAGACCCTAGAGAACTGGTAGTAGAAATGGAATAAATGGAGAAATGGTAAAGAATTCTATAAACACACGATGGGGGAGAAAAGCAGAAGTGGAGACAAAGATCAGCTTTGAGGCTGGGGTAAGGACTTTGAATTGCATTTAGACTATTTTTCCTAAGGTGGTGAGCAGAGAGCTAATTGCTCTGTCTGCAAATCATTGGAGTTGTGACATAGGAAGCAGGAAGATAGATGGGTCAATGGGTATCAGATGGGTGGCTGAGATTTCTAAGGAAGTCAGGGTAGAGAAGGAATTCAAGGATAAACCCTTCAAGCATAACTCCATTCAGAAGTCTCAGTGATCTAGTCAATAAATGTCTGTTGAACATGAGCTATATGCCAGACACTGTTCGGAGTCCTGGAGATACAGCAGTGAGCAAAGCCCTAGGCCTCCCGCAGTTCACAAGAGTCTGAGAAGGAATAACGAGAGAGGTAGAGGAAAAGCCAGGATGCTGTAATAATCTGTTCAATAAGTTTCAAAAAGGAACTGGCGGTCAACCACAGCAACTTACAGTCCGTTCTTCTCACCAGAAAAAATGAAACTATGCATGTTCAAGGTGTACCATTATTGCTCAAAAGTTCTTCTCTAGAATCCACACTTGGACTTCCAGAACCATCCACCAGAAAGGCTGAAAGTAGTTGAAAATAAAAAGCCGGTCTTCGAAACCTTTTTAGGATAGATAATTGTAATTCATCAAGGCATTGTCTCTGACTACTCAAGTAAAAGTCCCCAGAATGGGACAGGACACTAGTCAGAAGGAGAGAAAATACACAGGATGAGGAAATCCAAACTGTGACTTGTCTCAAGCAGTTTTTAAAGAGGAATGTGCTTTAAGAGGAATTTAATCCATATGTTCCAGATTCTTTTACATTCTACAAAACGTCAGCACATAAAAGCTCTTTGATGTTCAGAGATCTTTCCAATTCTTTTTATGAGACTTGTTAAGCCATATCACTTCTAAATTGGAAGTTGTGTTTTACTCAGAGTAAACAAGCTCACACACCAGCAACCAGGAGTTTGGGTCAAGGAAGAAAAGACAAAACCCTCAGTAAACATGTAGAACATAAAAATAATTTCCTTCCTTGACGTATGTGGTCCACATGGAAGGGGGACATGAATCAGTTAAGCACAAAACCAGACAATAAAGCAAGTGCACAGTGTTTAAGACCAGCTGCTATAGGCAGAGACAGGGGTGTGGAGAGTGGCCAGAGAAAACATACATGATAGTGGGAATCATGAAGTAATCACAGAATAAATGATTTCTAAGAAATGTGAGGAAAAAATTATTTTAGCCAACACTCAGCCCAGAAGTTGTTTCATCTACTGAAAGCCAGAGAGAGCTATAAAGACCCTCCCAATCACAACACTGCAGAGAAGGCGGCATTTTGTAATAAGAATTTTACAAAACAAGTTTTCCTGAAAGAATATTCTGCCTCTAGCATTTTCATAGATTTGTGCAATGGCAAATAAAAACAGAAATCATCGGAGAAATAGAAATACACAAAGAGATCTTTACTGTATAGATTGAACTTAAGCAATTTCATTCATAAGCATTAAAAACTGTGAAATCAGTATTGAGAATCTGCCAAGCCGCTTCTGTTTCTCCATTGAAACTGAAAACAGAAACAAACTGATGCAATTGCAAGATTGGCTCAGCCATCTACAGAATGAGTGTGGCAAGAGGCGCTGGTGATGTATTACTGTGCATTATAATTTATATCATTTCCTTTAGAACAACTCTGTCTGTCTATAGGACACCAAAGTACTAAGCTCTTTTACTGGTCTTTTACTGGTCGATTCTGAGATTTTATGCTTAATAAGGAAGGAATGTTTATTGTTTTTAATATCCCACTACCATCTATGGAGGATGGGGCCTAACAAATGAAGAACCCATTAGTTGCCAAAACTGGTACCCAAATATTAGCTAGGCCAGAGCCAAACTGCTCAGCATAAGCAGTAAGAATCTGAAGATGAGAGAAGATCCAGGAAGGGGAAGAAAGGAGCAGTGAGATGGGGCAAAAGGCTGGGCTGGGAGAAACCTCTTTGATGATAAACATGGAAAGACTTGAGAGGATCTGACATCTTGAAGACTTTATCTGAGTCACCTGTTGTGCACAATTCAGTATGGCCCTATGATTCTACTTCAAGTAGCATCTGACAAAGGAGTGGAATGTTGTGTCAAAATGGGCAGGGAACTAAATAAGAGTCAGGCCAAGCAGACACTAGGGACTAGAGCCATCTGACTTGTAACTGGAAAGAATAACTTCTCTCCCTACCACTTGCTCTTAACCCGGCCCACTGCTCTGATAGATGGAAAGATGCAGGGGAATATCCAATGGAGACTTCATGACCAGGGTCTCTGTTTCTATGGAGAATGCTGGAACTCGTATCAATGACACCAAAACCCACGTCTATCAACTGTCATGTTTAGTGCTTAACACAGTTCCTGACACATGGTAATGACTTAATGGATGCTGAAAGAATGAATAAGCCAAGAAAATAATCAGCCTATGTCAACTAAGAAGGGGCAATGGAATCCAGAGTTAAATCCACAGATGTGATAGAACAAGGTAAGGAAAATAAAAACAGCATCCATAGCCTTGCTACTCAAAGTGTGTGTGGTTCATGGGCAGCACTGGCATCACCTGGGAGCTTGTTAGAAATGAAGAACCTCATGCTCTACTCCAGACCACTGAATCTGATTTCACATTTTAATAAGGTTCCCAAGTGACTGGTAGGCCCATTAAGGTTAAAGGAGCACCAATCTAGACCATAAGCAGGACAGGCAATACTAAAGCCAAACATGACACCAAGAGGATCATCACCACCATAGTGAAGAGGAATTGGTGGTTACCCCTAGATCCCCCTGTGGCTATGCCTGTTTGTTATTTATCTGTCACTCTGAAGGGTGAATTCCATCTGCCACAACTCTTCTTTTCACAAATGTCCAAGGAAAGAACGTATTTGGATACTATTATTAGAGAGAGAGTTCTTTCCCATTCTGTTGGACTCTGTCAATTTGCAGTGGTCAAGTCAGCAGCCTGGGGAAAAACTATGGATTGCCAGATATATTGCTTACACTATCACTGTTCATACCGGTAACTGTAACAACAATAAGAAGAGCTAACAGCCATACAGCAAATATAGGCATGCGGTGCTTAAAGGCACAGTTCTCATAGTTTCCGCATTTGATCCTCTTAAGAACCCTGTAACATAGATTCTTTTCTTACCCTCATTTAAATCCTTCAAGACTGTGACATGGATACTTTTATGCAGTTACAGATATATTACAGAAGAAGTATATATATACGAGAAAACAGCAATTAAATCATAAGAAGTTGTTGTATTCAAACCCAGACCTCCCTGGCTCCGGTACCTGCATTCTCCCCAATAGACTGTGTGGTCCGACAACAGCCAAAGTGGACGCAAGGGTGAGCATCTCCTTGAATAACAGTTCCCAGGGGCCTCTTGCTAATGGGCAGGCTACGCCCACAGCACCAACCTCAAATACTCTGAAATCAGACTCATTGGAGCTTGAAGTTGGTTTCTGTGTCAGTGTGCAAAGTGATGGGAATGGAAGACACATTGAAATGATTTTGTCTGAAGATGACAGAAGCAGAAAGTGGGCTGTGCATACCCCTCCGGGTGTGGGCTAGGATTCTCCATCAACACATGGGACATCTCACCCACCATCTCGGGGTGCTCCTAACACATTTGGGTACCAGTTTGTTACTCTTCTTCCCTGGAGAGTGTGCTCAGTTCTAAGTCTGAGGACTGTAATTTCTAAAGATAAGTCTTCTTTCACTGTCTTACTTTGTCCGAGGCAAGTTGCTCAGATCCTGGCAGTGAAGCAGAGTAGCGAAGCTGCTGATGGGATCCTGAGGGATCAGAGGGAAAAAGGCTTGTAAGAGGCCACATCAGATGGCTTCATTCCAAATTCCTTTACTGCCCTATTTTCCTGTTTCCCTGTCTATGAAATAGGATCTATTTTACCTTAGCTGGAAGCAGTGCTAAGTACATCAATCAGAGTAGAGCCTAGTAAGTACTAAAGGAAGAAATTCTTTTTATCCAAACTTGGTTGTTTTATAGTCTTTGTGTCAGAGGCACTGATTGCTCAAGATACCCACACCACTCTGAAAGGGAGTCATGCAGACTGCAGCTGGAGCTCCCAACTCAGACGATTCTGCAAGATGGCATCAGATCCCCCTCTTGCACAATCACTAGTGTCAGTAAAAGCTTTATTAAAGAAAAAAAAAATAGGTGTGTATTAGTTTCCTAGGGTGGCCATAACAAAATACCACAAACTGAGTGACTTAAAACAAGAGCAATTTCTTGTCTCACTGGTCTGGAGGCTAGAAGTTTGAAATCGAGGGGTCAGCAGGGGACTCCTTTATCGCATCTGGTGGTCCACTGGCAGTCTTTGGGGGTCACTGGCTTCAGCTGCAGCACTCCCAACCCTGCCTTCATCATCACATGATGTTCTCCCCGTGGGTATCTTCACACAGCCCTCTTCTGGTCAGGCTGCCAGTCAGACTGGACGAGGGGCCCACCCTCCCCTCGTAGGACCTCAACTTAACTACTTACATCTGCAGTGATCCTATTTCCAAATTCGGTCACATTCTGATGTACTGGGAGTTAGGACATGAACGTATCTTTTTTTGGAGGACCAGTGCAAGTCATGACAGGAAGAATTCCAAATACTAAGCAACCCAACAGTTAATGACTCCAACCTCCCTAACATCCCCAAAGTACATGCCCCTTCAGAAGGAGTCACAGTCCTCAGACTAGTTTGATTTCACACAGGCTATTTACTCCCCAGCCTGGTGATGGAAAGCAAGATGACGCAAGGAGTAGGAAAAGTCTGGATGTAGAAGTCAGAACAACCTGCATTCTAATGCCAAGCCGGGTCTGACATTTTATACGAGGGAGTAGGGGCAAGTCAGTTGATTTCTCTGAGCCTCAGTTTCCCCATCCTTAAAATGTAGATAGTAAGTAACTGCAGCAAACATGGTAGGTGCCCCGCCCGTATTCTCTTGAACCTCGCACCTGCCGGCATCTTCATTAATTGCCTAAGGATTTCTCTGTCCCCAGGAGCCCACTCTGCTCACCCACAGTAAGCCCCAAGTACTGAATAATTAACATGCCCAGAGTGCAGCCCTCAACAAACGAGCAATAGGAACCAGTGCACGAAACACTCCAGTGCCCTCACACTTTGGTTGGGACAACCCCAAGGCACTTGTTCCATACTGGCTTCTAGAGTTGCCCAGCAGGATTGACGCCACTTGCCCACACTGTTAACTTACTTCACAGTGCGCCCTTAATTGGCCACCTTCCCTCCCCTGCTCACTTCACCACTCCTCAGTATTTCCTGGGACCATTTCCCCCAAATAAACTACTTGCCTTTGACCATTGTCTTAGGGCCTACTTCCAGGAAAACCAAACGGAGACAATGGATTTTGCAGAACTATTGCAGAATTATTTTGAGGGTAAGAAATCATACAGGTAAAGAACTTGGTGTGTAGTAGGTGCCCAGTAAATGCGGGCTATTAAAATAAACTAAGGCATTTCCATTCAAGAGGTATTATAATATTTATGAAGGGCAATGATAACAAGCTATTGCCTGCTACTAGAAATATACTCTTTTTTCCTATATAAATGTAACTAAACCCCTTTCCAACAAGAGTTAAAGTGAACCTTTCTTGCAGAAAAGAATAAGAAAAGGGAAGGGAGAGGGGGGAAAAGAAAAAAGAAAAGTTATTTTCTTCCACCTTGTTCAAATTCCAACTCTGTCACCTAACTAAGAGTGTGCCCTTGGAAAAGTTTCTGAAGCTGGTATTAACTATCACGATAAGTTTTAAGTGGTAGAGCTGTGAAATCTCAGGAAAGATACATAATGTCTCTAAGCTTCAATTTCTTCACCTGACTTGTTCAAGGTCACACAGGTATTATGGGATGGAGCCAGCACTCGAACCCAGGCAGTCTGAATCTAAAGCCTACACGTTTAGCCACAACATTATACTCCTTCCCTCACATGAAGCGCATTTAATCACCCCGCTGGGACCTGCATTTAAATCATTCAAACATGAAATTTTTAAGGAATAAGATGCCTTTGCATTGAAGTTAATGTACTTTCTGAGGTTTCTATAGCAACAAAAATCTGAAATCACCTCTGGTGGTATTACTTACAAAGAAGAGAGAGGTTCCTGCTGACCCTTTATCAAAGAATTTGTTTCTTCAGGACAGGTCTAGCCACACGGAAGAGAATCGTGCAATGGATTCTCAAAGATCTGACTGCTCCACTTGACTGTGAGGGTTGTACTTTAATACAATCAATAAATAGTTTTGAATGCTTATTATGTGCTGGACCAAAGACGTTAAAATATTGTTGTTTCTTTTCTCAAGGAACTCACAGTCCAGTAGAAAAGACAAACGTATCACAAGGCCAAGACATCACGTGACCTTATTAGTGCTACAGGAGGGCCAAGTACAAAATGTGACAGGAGCAAACAAAGGTAAAATCATAATTGGCTGGAGAATCAAAGAAATCTCCCCAATAGAGGTAAAAACGGAGCATCTACCTTCCAGATGAAAGGCAAGTCAATCATTAACAAACACCACCTTGTTTTTTTTTTCCCCTTTCCCTATCCCTCATTCCCCATTCCCTCACTTGAGCTTCCTGGGATCACCTCCCAAATAAACTACCTGTACCTAAGGGCTGATCTCTGAGTCTGCTTCTCCAGGGGAACCCAAACTAAGATGACATCCATCAGGCTGATTCATTCAGTTTCCTGGGTACATAATTTACAGTTCACTCAAGTTGATAGGCCCTTCAGGATTCATTAAAACAAGTTCATCTGCATTACAGGATTCAGGGTAAAAATCCCCAGCAAAGCAAGTGGCCTCATCCTGGTCCCTGATCAATTCCCTCCTCCTTCTAAGAGCTAAACTTGACTTCATTTTTAATCCTTAGTAACCAAGCAAAAACTCAAGAGCACACCTCCTACATTCCTGAGCATCCCTCTGTGAGGGAGCCACGGGAGACAGGCCTTCCCCTTCACCAACTGAGTTACAGGTCCCTGTGGTCCCTCTACCATCTGATTCCAGGATGTTCCAGGGACAGCCACTAGGAATTGTCATAGGGAATGTTTCTGGAAGCGTTGCTCACTACACTCTCTGTGCCCTTCACATAGGATTCTATACCTGTGAGCCGCTGCTCCAAAACAGTGTTTGGAAAAGTTTTGCTTGTTTTGAATGACTGAAATACTATTCTATCATCTATCATCCATGATGCTGATCATATCTTCTTTTTCACTTTTGCCAACATGAGCTTGGCATCAAATAGGAAGTTCACCCACAGTCAGAGTCTTCTGAATCTCACAGTAAGCAAATTTGTTTCTGTGATCGAACTTCATATTTTGCTTCTTTTTATTCTTATGTTCTCCTCATTCTGATATTTATTTCTATTTTATAATGTTTTATTTCTATTTTATAATGGGTTATTGCAAGTGACCCTATCATCACCTGCCTCAGATCTTTTGTGGAATTCAGCTGAAAATCATTCTGAGTGTCTGTAAATGTCAAAACTATATTCACTAAAGGGAATTGAACAGTGACCGAGACAGGCATGCTCCTTGGCACCACAGGGCTTACTTTCAGAGGGAATGAGGTGGAATATAAATAGATTATTCAGTAAATTTTTGGTAGAACAAAATTTGCCCACCAAATGGACACTTTTTCTTCTATTAGAAAAAAACAAAAGACTACATTTTCATTTTTGTCTTTATTATTAGGGCACTTGAGCAGCGTTTAGAGCTTAGTTCCTGGAATTCATCTCAGGCTCCTAGTACAATTACCTCTTCATTTTTTTTTCCAAGTTGTTTCTGATGTGTTTCTGAACTAACCTGTTCTGTATGATTTAACCTTATAGTCCATCATAAATTATTTTCTGCAAGAGGTAAAATACATATCTTAATAAACTGGTGTTTTACCTTCAGCCCTGAATTTTCAGACTCCATGTGATATGGTGTTTTCCTTATGAAACAAATCAATTCAGTTTAGTAACAAGTCCCTATAACCTGCAAACGAGGGTCCAGGTTATCAGTGCTGACTTGAGGGGACAGAGAGTGGCACCCAGATAAGACAGTAGCATCTCTTTCCTTCCCTACACCTGCAAGTAAGTATCTCTTCAGGGAGAGCAATGAATTCAAGTCTGGAACCCATACCTTGAGTACACTCAGGTGATCAGAGAAAGAGTACCTAGAATGGTAAAAAACCCTCAACATGATGCCTTGGAAGGAACTGATGAAATGACAAGGGAAGGTTAACTTGGAGACGAGAACATGCAGCAGAGAAATCCAGTCTTTAAATACCTGAAAAGGCAGTAGATTTGTTATGCGTGGTTCAGTGGAACAACAGTGGAGTCATGAGTGGGAGCTTCAAACGTGAAACAAGGAAGACCTTTCTAATAGCTGGGTGTCATAGAACCACACAAGCCTGTGAATTCCTGCTCCCTGTGACTTGCACTGGCTCCTATCTGAGTTTTGCTTTCTTGCAACAAGATCCAGGAAACCACTCTGTTTTATTTTCCTCTGTAATGCTGCTTTGAGAAGTAATGAGCTCCTCATCGTTGAAAGTATATCAAGCAGAAGTTGGACCAGCACTTGGTGGGGATGTTGCTGACCAAATTTAAGTCTTTCTCAGGTATCTCTCAAAGCTCTGGGATCTGAAGATAGTGTCAAGGGGAGGAAGGGAAGCTCCTCCCAATATTCTCAGTCTTTGATTAGAGCAAGATGTGTTGCCTCACTTCTCGTACTCTGCAGAAGCCTTCTCAATTTTGTCAGTACATTCCTCTCACCCCCTATTCCAATACATTTCTCACATGAGATGGAACAGATGCTGGGGTAATGCCGACTAAAAATAAAAGCAAGGGGAGAAAAAAAAAAACTATTTTACAATAAATATCTCAGCAAAAATTTTATATCCTGAATGGATTTGGCAGCAAAAGAGCAGCTGCTGTCTCGTTTGTGGTTCTTCCTTCTCTCACTTTTATAACCTGATTAATATGCCCATCAGATTTTTGTAATCAGGAGCAGGGGACATTAACCTCATAAAGCACATAAAACGTATCTTATCTGAATAAAGAAGAATGTATTTCCCAAATTGGTCTCTTTGCTCTTTTTTTTTTTTTTTATTCTTCCAATTGCATTGAGAATCCAGCCTGTCCGAGACGACCAAAAATCCTTGCCATCTGCCAGCGCCCTGGCCCTTGAAGTAGAACATACTGGTCTTCTCCCCCTGGCTCCAGTGGGCCAGAGAGCAGCATCGCAAGGACCTCCACTGCCCTAGGGGACAATGGTACCCATTGAAGCTGTCCCCAAAGACCACAGCCCTGAGAAGGGTCTCGATACTCTCTAGCTTTCCCCAGCCATTCAAACCAAATAATGATAGACTGGAAAGGTTGGCCCCAAGGGACCACACTAATTTCTGAACTTTAATGAGCAAGGCCATCACTATGGGGCTTTCAGGCCTTCACACTGAAGCAGTAATTAAGCACCGTTAGGTACAAGGCCCCTTGAGAACTGTAAGGATCGAGAGGTGTGGCAGGCGCTCTCAAGAAGCTTATAATCGATGGGAAAAGAGTTATCAGGCACACCACTTAAAAATGGCAAAATCTAAAGGAGGAAGGGACACAGAAGCACTATGGATAAAACAAATAAGAGCTCAGAGTGGGGAAATAATCCTTCTGCACTGTGGAAGAAGAGGAGGAAGAAGAGGCACATTCTGGAAGAAGGTGCCATGGGGTCCGATCTTGGAAAATAAGTAGGATTTGGACAGTTGAAGAGAAGAGGAAGGTGGTGGTAAAGAGTGACAGAGGGAAGAAGCAAATGAAGGAAAAATCATCAACGAAGACAAGGGTAGCAAAGCTCAGAGCATGTGCTCTGATAATCAAGTGAACCAATTTAACTAAAGCCTAGGGCAGAAGAGCAAAAAGAGAGGAAGGAGATCCTGGAGTCAGAGAATGGAACAGAACTTCCAGCATTTACTTTCTATGATTCCACGAGTGAGTGCTAAACCCTACCCTGTTGGCTCATTTATACCCTTCATTCATCTTCCAACCCTGCCAAAAAAAAAAGGGGGGGGGGGCAGGGTGTACCTACGGCCAGCTCTAGACTGCAGATCCTGCAACACACCACCCCATGGAACCCTCTGATACACGGAATCTGTAGTTTCCTTGGAAAGCATTCAGCAACGTGTGGATGTGTCTGACAGGAGCATGTACGTGTAAAGCATATCTGGCAAAATATAGACAGTTGTTGGATCTAGGTGACGGATATCTGTTGGTTCGTTATTCTAATCTCCCTGCTCTTTGTTAGTTATGAAATGGTTTTAAGAACAAAGTGTATAAAAGGTTAAAAAAAAAAATAAGTAATTAAATCCCGAGTCATTACTGGCCTGAGAACCCTCAGAGGACCTCATTTTCAGCAGTGTCCTGCTAGGTTGAGCCAATCCCTGAATGTTGTGTACAAACCAACCCCAAGTCCATGCTGGGCTCCGACTGGGGGTGGCTGGGACCCTTGGTCACATCTCCATGATGCCTGTGGTACCACTGCAGAGTTAACGGGCAACAAAATATAATCTTATGTGGGAGGCGAAAAGAGCAGAGCAGTGTGCCATTTGTTCATTTTCGCAAGCTGTAGGCACTTTCAATGGCAAAAATATTCGTGGGGTTAAGAATCAGCTTGTTTGGTAAACTGCAATTAGCATGAACTGGGTCTCCTCAGCTTCTGGAAAAAGGATAAATATAGATGTCGACACTTTCTGTGGGAAGACAGAGCCCCAAGCTTCTATTTTAGAATCTCTGGGAAAAAAAAAAAAAAAAAAAGTGCCTTTGTAAAGGGGCATCCCAGCCAGGAAGGAAGGCCTTGGCTCCACACCCACTCCAAAGACGGTGGGGAAATGCTGCATTTTGATCTGCTGGCTCAAGAGCCCAGGGCCCACGGCGTGAGCCCTCAACAGTCCCTGAAGGAAGCACGCTAGACAGGCAGAAGGCAGGGAGGTGACACAAGGACTCTGGGTGCCAGATAGCCTGGATGTGATCCCTGCTCCGCCGCTCACGAGATGTGTAATGAGCTGCACGCAAGTTAATCTGTCCAGGCCTCCCGTTTCCTCATCCGCAAAATGGAACTGCAACCTGGCATAATGTAAGCAGGACGTATGTATTAGCTACTGCTATTCCTTCAACTTTCAAAAAGTAAGAGGGACATTCACACTGACCTACCATCAGCTCATGTGCAGACCTTACTTGACTTCCACCAGTTTTTCCACCACTGTTCTTGTTCTGGTCCAGGATCCAATCCAGGATTCCCCGTTGCATTAAGCCTTCCTGTCTCCTCAGACTCCTCAGTCTTTGCCTTTCATAACCTTGGCCCTTTTAAAGAGAACTGGGCAGTTATTCTGCAGAATGCCCCTCAGTTTTGCTTTGTTCAATATTTTTAATGATTAAATCGAGGTTATGTTATTTGGGCAAGATATTGCAGAAGTGATGTTGTGCCCTTCTCAGTGCCTCACATCAGGAGGCAGAGGACATCAATAGGTCTTATCCCTAGGGGGTGATACTAGGTTACTGCTAGGTTAACACAGTGCCAAGTTTTTCTACTTGGAAAATGACTAGTTTCCCCTGTGTAATTAATAAGTATCTTAGAGGGGAATACTTTGAGACTATGCAAATGTCCTGCTTCTCAGCATACTTTTGCCCACTATTAACATCTATTGAGGATTCTCTCCTTCCACGATCATTGAAGTGGTGTTTCCCTAATGGTGATTTTCTATTTTTATCATTTCTGTTACATTTATTAATTGGAAGTCTACTTCCAAAAGAGCTGCCCTTTCCCCTCTCATGTGTTTATGCAATTATTTATATACATGTGACTCATAGATATTTACTTTATCCTATAGGTTAAAATCCATTGCTTAATTGGTTATTGGTATTGCTTAATCGATGTTTTTTTGGGCATTAGGAGTTAGTTCAAGTTAGTTCCTGTGTCTCTTTGATAATTTTATTATAATTAGGTCAAATGTTAACATAAGGGAAAATTGTGAGGGGTATATACAGGAACTTCATACTATTTTTTGCAACCTTTCCATTAATAAATAAAAAGTTTTTCAAAAGTTAAGAGGGACTTGAAGGGAGCATGAAGACAGCTTCTAGAGCACTGGAAATGTTCTATTTTTATCTGGGTGTTGGCCACATGGGTGTATTCAGTTAGTGAAAATACATCAAGCTATATATTTATGATTTGCATATTTTTCTGTTTGTTTTGCTTTAGCAAAGATTTTTTAAAAGGAGATAAAAGAGCTTTATAAATATTGTTTGAGGATAATTTAGCTGTCAAAGATATGGTAACAGAAAATAACATGCAGGGATTCCTACAGAAGTAATCTTGTCAAGTTTCAAACCATCCTTAATGACCATCAGGGAAATCCTCAGTCGGGAGTACCTAAGGTCAGGGTTTCCATCTGGGTCTTCCTCAGACCTCTTCTGCTGTTATTGTGTTCTCTGCCATCTTCTGAGTCATTTGTATTTTCCAAGATGATCCATGTTGGTTCCATCCAGCTGGTCACTTCCTTAGACCAGAGCCAAAATATTATCAGGTCTCAGTCTCTCTGCCTATAATTCTCTGATGCTCCATCTGTAGGCTATACAGTCTGTCTTGCAATACATCATTTTCAGAAAATTTGCATTGACTGCTCTAGCTAGAGATGTTATTTATTGATAATTTCAATTAACTGCTCCTGCATCTCTTTTGCCACAGCCCTTTCTTTGTATGGCTCTATTAAAACGTGCATCGTTTCTGTAGATTATGAACTCCTCAAAAGAAAGGAATTAGTCTTCTCCATACCTGTGTCTCCAGCACTGTATGAGGGTATCCTTATATAGCACCTGACTTCATCAGAGTGGTCCAAGAAAAGGACCAGAGAGAGAGTGTTAACAAAATGAAAGTCACAATCTTTTATAACCTAATATTGAAAGTGACAAGCTATCATTTTTGTCATAATATATTGATTAGAAGTAAGTCACTAGAACCAGCTCATATTCAAGAAGAGGGGATTACACAGGAGCATCTGTACTAGGAAGCAAGGCTCACTGGGACCATTTCAGAAGATGCCTACCACAAATGAGATTAAGAAAAGGTGATACATAGAATTGAGGGTTCATATCTGGGTTCTCTACTCTGTTCCACTGGTCTATATGTCTGTTTTTGTGCCAGTACCATGCTGTCTTGGTGATCACAGTGTTGTAATATAGCTTGAAATCGGGCAACTTGACGCCCCCAGCTTTGTTTTTCTTTTTCAACATTTCCTTGGCGATTCAGGGTCTTTTCTGATTCCATACAAATTTTAGGCTTGTTTGTTCCAGCACTTTGAAAAATGTCATTGGAATTTTGATCGGGATGGCATTGAAGGTATAGATTGCTCTGGGTAGCATAGATATTTTAACAATGTTTATTCTTCCAATCTATGAGCATGGAATATTTTTCCATCTTTTTGTGTCTTCTTCAATTTCTTTCATGGGTGTTTTGTAGTTCCTAGAGTAGAGATCCTTTACCTCTTTGGTTAGGTTTAATCCGAGGTATCTTATGGTTTTTGGTGCTATTGTAAATGGAATCATTTCTCTAATTTCTCTTTCTACAGTTGCGTTGTTAATGTATAAGAAAGCAACTGATTTCTGTGCACTGATTTTGTATCCTGCCATATTACTGAATTGCTGTATGAGTTCTAGTAATTTGAGGGTGGAGTCTTTGAGAGACTATGGACTCTGAGAAACAAACAGGGTTTTAGAGGGGAGGGGAGAGGGGGGATTGGTCAGCCCGGTGGTGGGTATTAAGGAGGGCACGTACTGCATGGAGCACTGGGTGTTATACGAAAACAATGGATCGTGGATCACCACATCAAAAACTAATGATGTATTTTACGGTGACTAACATAACATAATAAAATTAAAAAAAAACTAATGATGTATGGTGATTAACATAAAAATAAAAATTAAAAAAAAAAAAAGAAAAGGTGATACAGTATAGGTAGCTTTAGAAATCTTTTCCAGAAACTGTTGGTAGTTTTGCTTCTTCATTTGTATTGGCACCTATGTGCACCCAAATACAGCTTATTGTTCACTTCCTCTTAGAAGCAGATGAAAAATGTTTTGATGGTTCGGGATGATTGCAAACCATATAATACATTTCTCAAAATCTGTTTCCATGAATTCTCTTCTTGTTATATGACATTGTCTCTCAGCAGCCCATATTTCATCTATTCATTATTAATAATCATGTCAGCAAAGATAATAACGTAACAGGTTATAACTCAAAATCATAATCTATGTGTTTTAGTATATTTCTCTGTGCTTCTGTTCCCTCATTCTTAGCTGAGGGCAATTCCCCTGACTCTGCCTTCACCAAAGCACAAATAAACGTACGAAGAAATCCCCAATCTAAATACAAGAGAGAAATTTTTGCATGCATGTATTTCTACTTCTAAAGACTGTATTTGCCTGCAATAGAGAAAGAAGGATGAGAAGGCAGAGGAGAAACTGAAACTGGAGAGGCAGGAGTGGAGGCAGTTAAATATGAGGGAGAAGGAGGACCTGCCAACTTGAAAGCCAGGTGAGACTCAGCACTGATTTCTTTTCCAGTATGGACACTCCAGTGTCCATTGTCCAAGGTATTTGTAAACTTCCTGAGTAGACAGTAGCCTCTATTCTACCTTAGACACCTTGAAAGGCTTGAAAGGAAAGCCTTGCTCTCTGAACAAAGTGGAACCTACCAAGCCAGATGAGGATTAACCCCTATGAGTTGAGGTGGCAGTGAAAGCATTATTTGTTATTATAATGAGATCAGTAGTAGTAACTACCATTTTCAAAGCATTTTCTTATCTATATTACCCGGACAAGATTATTTCTTGCTTATGCAAAGTTGCTCTCCTCCATCCTGTAGTTATGCCATCTGAGACACCTGGCATCCAAGGTCAGCACAGGAGAAAAGAGAGATAGAGGAGGTATACTGTTCTTAATGGCCTTGACTCAAAAGGATTGACTTTAGTTTTGCTCACATTTCACTGGCTGGAATTAGTCTCATGGTCAGAACCTATCTGCAAAAAAATGACTGTAGATGAGAACATGGGTATTTGGTGAGCACTAACACATGATCACTTGGGCCTCACTCTGTGAGGCTCTGGGAGTTTAAACAACATGTCCAAGATCATACATTAATGAATGATTATATCACTAATAATTTTTCTATGTTCTGCACTTAATTATATCTCAAAATTTCTTTGGCTCAGATTACCTTCTTTCTGTCGTACTAATCTCTACTCTTTACAAAACCAAAATGCTGGTTAACACCACAGGTAATGTCATGCTTCCTAAGCTCACATATGCAGTTGTTAGAAACCATTCTTGTGAGCCCAAAGGATGTCATATTATTGTCTAACATGGTGCCTTTCATTTCTGGATAGTAAAGGGCATTTGTAGCTAAACACCCCCTTCTGTGTAAGAAAAATATCCAAAGTTTCAAAGGGAAGGAAACATTTTTTTTTTCATAAAAAAATGTTAAAACATTTTCCTGGCCCATCAATCACAATGACATAGGCTTTAATTATTTAAAAAGAAATTTTATTTCTGGAATCAAAGATTTGAATCTTTCTTCACAAGGTAAAAATTTTAAGATATTCACTCTGTTGAGTGCCCTGTAAGATTTACTCTGCTCTGACCTTATTAGAATTTAACACTCTGTGAGATAAATTGATGCACATGCCTCAGAATAGGAAGGCTCTCTCAATCTATTTTCCAGAAAAACCATCCTAAACCACAAATCAGATCATGTCACTCGCTCTGCTTAAAAATCTCCTGGGCTTCCTTGCTGGACACTTTTGGTTGACTACTCAATCTCCATTCTTTCCTCTTCGTCCTGGCTAACCAAACCCAGGTTTTATTAGAAGAGCACATCCCTCCCAAATTCCAGGATATGATTAAAAATACCTTATGTCAATCACTCCCCATTTAAATGCTTACTTTTCCAACCTCACTGCAGCCAGCGAGGAGCAAGCGTGTGATGTAGCTTTTGTCAGGGAGATGTAAGGGGAAGTCATCCGGAAAGTTTCCAGGAAAATTGATACAAACTCAAAAAGAGAGGTTTCTGGCACTATTCCTTCCCCTTTCCTCCTATCTTAAAAATAGTTTCATAAGAGGTGATGCAAGAGAAAGAATAGGAAGATTCTGAACCATTGAAGATATTGTTCAGACCCTACACCTACCTAAGTGGAATGATGCCTAAGACTTCTCGCTCTATGAGAAAATTAAATGTCTTTATTGCTTAAGCCACTGTCAGTTGGATAGTCTGTTACTTGTGGCCTAAAACATTCCCAACTGATAAACTACAAGTACCTAAAGAAAAAAAAAATGGCCTTCAGGTTCTTTAACAATCTGGCCCCAATCTTCCTTTTCAGCTTCACCTTCAGCCACTGTCTTCATCTCATGAACCCATACCCCATAATGAACTAAAACCTGTTCGCTGGTTTACCATGGACCATTATGCTTCCCTGAGATTACATATGTCCATCCTCTCCTGGGACTGTTCTTCCTCCCCTCTCCATCGAAGTCTTCCTAAAGGATCTCAGGTCAAATGGCACCCCTTCCCGTATTCTCCCAACTCCGGCATGCAGAATTAACTATATTCCCTCGAGCCTTGTAAAAAACCTCTTAACATGTGCTTAGGTGCTCATCTGCCTTGACAGTTTACCTGCCTACCTCCCTCACTAGAGGAAAGCTTCTTAAGGGCGGAGACTATAATTCTTTTACTTCTGCTTAGCCTGCACCTAGTACAGTCCCCATGAAGGATTCTTGATAAATATTTCCTGAATTAAAAAGAATCATCAGATGCTAAATTGTTGATTTTTTCCCCCAGAATTGATAAGATCTTTTAAGACTAACCTTTCCATCCCCCCTCATTTCACAGATGAAAAAAAATTAAAACCCTGCAATGACCCAGAATTTAGTGTCAGAACAGGTGTGGAACATAAACCTTCTGATGTTCAGGCCACTAAGAACTTTTTCCATTTCTCAGTTTCTAGGCTGAAGCTATTTTTTAGTTTGACCGCTTTATTCAACTCTGGTGACATGACCTTCCCCCAGCCTTAGCTTTACCAGTCATAGAAATAATTTTCCATAAATCCTAGTTTGAACACAAGGAAGGAGAGAAATGTCAGAAAGTAAAAAAGAATACATCCTAGCTTGGAAATCAATCATCTTTAGGATCACACTAACCTAGCAAACCCTGCCTTACCAGAGACTTTCTAGCTTGCAATCCATATCCCCTACACTGGGCCTGGAAGCAATCCCTGACCTTCAACCAGAATGGGTGGGGCTTGATACCTTGCATGACTCTGAATACTCAAACTCCTCTCCTGGAGGCAGTTGAACCAGGCCCCCTAGCCTATCAACCACTATCTGGCTTCCTATTTCAGACAAAAGGACACACAGAAACACAATGATGACACATAATCTGACATATTGTGCCTGGAGGCTCCTGCTGCCCCACCCACCCCAGATTAGAGCACTTGGATACTGAGTTCAGCCTAGATATTCTTTTACCTCTCTGACTCTCTGATATCAACTCCTAGCATGCCAAGTTCATCCAAGATGAGTCAGGAAAGAGTGGTGGTGGCATTAAGGAAGGGTTTTGTCTAGGATAGATATGTATTCATGTGTTCAACAAAAATTTATTTCTCTCAACATCACTAGTCATTAGGGAAATGGAAGTCAAAACCACAAAGAGATATTACGTCACAGCCATCATGATGGCCACAATCAAAGGAAGAGAAAATAAGTGTTGGCAAAAAGAACATAAAATGGTACAACCATTATGGAAAACAATACAGAGGGGTTCCTTAAAAGATTAAAAACAATTACCATATGATCCAGGGATTCCACTTATGAATATATATCAAAAAAATTTCAAAGCAGGATCTCAAAGAGATATTTGCACATCCATATTCACGGCAACACTATTCACGATAGTCAAGGGCAGGAAGCAATCCAAATGTCCATCAACAGGTGAATGTATAAAGAAATTTGGCATGTACATATAATGAAATATTATGTAGCCTTTAAAAAGAAGGAAATCATGCCACATGCCATAATATGGATGAACATCAAGGGCATTATGCTAAGCAAAGTAAGCCAGTTACAAAAGGACACATGTTGTATGATTCCAGTCACATGAAGGATCTAAGGGAGTCAAATTCTAAAAAACAGAAAATAGAAAAGCATTACCAAGGTTATTTTTACCTATTGCTTCTTCTCTATCTGCAAAAGCATATATTTGTATGTTGGGTCTCTTGAATCTCCGCCCCTGTCACTTTTTCTTTCAAGATTTCCTTATTTTTATCTTTCTGCCTAAGTATTTATAACAGGAATGACTGGTGCCCTCCTTCACATCCACCTGGCCAATCTCTGATGTCAAATGCAGCTGCAATGGACAGTGCCATTGTGCTCAAACTTGCCTTGTGCTGACAAGCTATCCATTTCACCACTGCCCACATCTTGAAATGCAGAGGAATTAATGTTCCCAGGGGCATCCCTCAATCAATGCAAAATGGGAGACAGTAGATAAATGCTCCAGACTCCTGTCCTTCAGGGGCTCAATTCCAGGAAGAATCCTGTGCAATTCTCAAGAGGTCTCAATGGAACTGAGTCTTTTGCCCACAGCAGAGACTTCAACAATGCATCCTTATATTGGATTTTACTCATTCCCTGTCTTATTCTCCATCCTCTCTTACTCCTGCTGTCAGGAATCATCTTTAAAACACACTGCCTGCACCCAGTTTCTGATTTAGAATGACTGGGTTGGAGGGGAGAGAGAGGGAGAGCCAAACCAAAGAAATGTTTTCAGATGTTCTTGTACTTACCTCTCCAGATCATTAATCTGGACCTCAGCATTAATCATCCTCTCCTTTAACTCACATAATCCAATTTTTACCTCAAAAATTAAGTTGTTAAGCTCCAAGAAGGTTATATTTTACCCCTCTGTCATTCTCTCTCTCTCAATCTCTCTCGTTCAATGGTCATCCATCTCCTCCAATAGATTTATTTCACTATTTTTGTGTCCTAATTGTTCAATTTGATTTCTTCTCCTTTTTCCTGATTATCGGGGCCCATTAACCCTAAATGCTAGGATATCTTCAATCGTGGGAACCTGAAAGAAGGTAAAAGCTCAGGGTATGTCTTATCCTGTGGGCTTGTGTTTTAAGGGCAGGGTATCAGCCTCCATGGAGGCTGCTAGGAGAAACCTCTCTACTCTCAGTTCTACCTAAATTCTTTCAACGTGGAGTAAAGGAAAGACTGCCCATTCTTTCAACTTCCTCCTGCCCTTTTGTAGGTTAAGGAAATGAGCAAAGTCCTAAGAATTGGCACTGACTTTCTTCTAATGTCCAAAGATCGCTGAAAACCAGCCTCTTCCCAGAATTAATCTCCTTTCCTCATCCTTGATCTGTGATGCTCTCTCTGGGTTGACTGCCCAGCAATTAGGAAAAGTCCCATCCAGGTCTTTTTCAGGGACCTCAACAAAGTCTACAGCCTTATCCATGCCCAGTCACTGAAAGATTTCGGCACCTATTTGGCTAAGAAATAAATGTACTTGTAGTTGGAGTGGAAGGAACTAGAGACATTTTCAGGTCACCATGTTTCCAAAATGCCCTTCTCTCAGTTATAGATGATAAGTAAGCCTTCGGACTAGAAGAAATCATCTACAGAGTGAATACTCATAAAAGGAGGCCTGAGGGGTTCTGGAACGAGAAAGCATTTAGGGGACAGAAAAAGAAAAAGTTATCAATACTGTAATTCAAATTAATTTTTAAATATTTCTAACAAAATTCTATTTTATTTTAAAAAGTTAATAAAAAAGCATCAACAGGCTAAAGAAGAAAAATCACATGATCATATAAATATATAGATAGTATTTGACAAAATCTAACACTCATTCATAATTTAAAATTGTTTTTCAATAAACTAGAAATAAAAGGGAACTTCAACTTGATAAAGAATACCTAAAAAAAAAAAAAAAGAATATCTACAAAAAAACCTACAGCTAACATCACCCTTAGTGGTGAGAAACTCTAAGCTTTCCCACTAAGATCAGGTGCACACAAGGAACTCTCCTACCACTCCTTTTAGATGTCATACTGGAAATCCTTGTTAGTGTAATAAGGCAAGAAAATAAAAGTTACATAGATTGGAAAGGAAAATATAAAAATCTGCTTGCAGATAACAACATCTGTGTAGAAAATATGGAAGAATCTATAAAACAAAAACACCCTCCTGGAACTAATTAGTGTAACATAGACGTTAATATGCAAAAGTTAATTGCTTTCTCATATACCATTCAATGAACAAATAGAATTTAAAATAAAAAACACACAACACCATTTACATTAGTAACCTCCAAAATGAACTACTAAGGTATAAATTTAACAAAATATGTATGAGATCCATATGAAGAAAACTGCAAAACTCTGATAAATGGAATCAAAGAAGAATTAAATGGAGAGATATTCCATATTGATGGGTAGGAAGACTCAATATTGTCAAGATGCCAGTTTTTCTCAACTTCATGGATTCAATGCAATCTTGGTCAAAATCCCAGTGAGTTATTTATCTTTGGATCTTGACAAACTAATTCTAAAGTTTACAGGGAGAGGCAAAAGACACAGAATAGCTAACACACTATCAAAGGAAAACAAAGTTAGAAGATTAACACTACTCAATGTCAAAACTTACTCTAAAACTACAGTAATCAAGACAGTGTGGTATTGGCAAAAGAATAGGCAAATAGATCAATGAAGTAGAATAGAGGGTCCAGAAATAAACCTACATACATATAGCCAATTGATCTTTGACAAAGGAGTAAAGGCAATACAGTGGAGCAAATACAGTCTTTTTAAATATATGGTGCTGAAACAACTAGGTATCCACATGCAAAAAGTAAATCTAGACACAGACCTCATACCTTACACAAAAACTAACTCAAGATGGATCACAGACTTAAGTGTAAAATACAAATCTATAAAACTCCTAGAAGACAACATAGGTAAAAACCTAGAAATAAACTAGTTTATTGAAAAACATCACCATTAGGTATGGTGATGACTTTTTAGATACAATATGAAAGGCATGACCCATGAAAGAAAAAAATTGATAAGCTGGACTTCACTAAAATAAAAATGTCTGCTCTACAGAGGACAATGTCTAAATAATGAGAAGACAGGCCACAGACTAGGAGAAAATGTTTGCAAAAGACACATCTGATAAAGGACTGTTATCCAAAATATACAAAGAACTCCTAAAGTTCAACAGTAAGCAACAAACAATCCAATTTAAAAATGGGTCAAAGACTTTAACAGACACCTCACCAAAAAAGACATATAGATGGCAAATAAACATATGAAAAGATGCTCAATGTCATGTCTCATCAGGGAAATGCAAATTAAAACAACGAGATATCCCTATGCACCTATCAGAACGTGCAAAATCCAAAACACTGACAACACCAAACGCTGGTGAAGACGTGGAGCAACAAGATTTCTTATTTGTTGCTGCTGGGAATGTGAAATGGTACAGCTGCTTTGAAAGACGGTTTGGCAGTTTCTTATAGAATTAAACATATTCTTACTACACAATCCTACAAAGGTGCTCCTTGGCATTTACCCAAAAGACTTGAAACTTTATGTCCACACAAAAACCTGAACATGGGTGTTATAGCAACTTTATTCACAACTGCCCAAACTCGGAAGCAACCAAGATATTCTTCAGTAGGTGAATGGATAAACTGTACTACAAACCAGACAATGGAATATTACTCAGTGCTAAAAAAGACATGAGTTATCCAGCCATGAAAAGACATAGAGAAACCTTAAATGTATATTACTAAGTAAAAGAAACCAATCTGAAAACACTACACACTGTATGACTCCAACTATTTATGATGTTCTGGAAAAGGTAAAACTATGGAAACAATAAAAAGATCAGTAGCTGCCAGGGGTTGGGGATAGGGGAAAGGATGAATAGGTGGAACACAGAGGAATTTTAGGGTAATGAAAATATTCTATATGATACTATGATGATGGATACATGTCATTACACATTTGTCCAAACCCATAGAATGTGTAATGCCAACATTTAACCTTAAACTACAGAGTCGAGGTAGTTATCAATTATAATGAATGTACCACTCTAGTGGGGGATGTGGATAACGGGGCTATGCACATGTACACATGTGTAGGGGCAAAGGGTATATGGGAAATCTCTGTACTTCCCTCTCAATTTTGCTATGAACCTAAAACTGCTCCGAAAAATCAAATCTTAAAAAAAAAAAAAACACAGAAGGGGTAGTGTTGAGAATTGTGTCAGCAAAGAGGTCCTTGGAGGACTCAATTAATACAGTAAGTGACTCTTCAACCTTAGACAGTACAAGACAGAAATGAGGAGAAACAAAACTGCAACCATCAGTGAAATTAATTCAGCTACCTTCCCTTGGCAGAAAAAGCAAGCTGCAAAGGAAATAGCTCATGCATTTAATGAGTGGAGAGCACATCAGCCAAGCAACTTGGGGGATAGAGCCTGTGTCCACACAGACAAGAGGTGGGACAGGTCTTGGAGAGGGAACCCAATCATTTGCAAGACTCAGTGAATATAGGGAAACCCCGATAAAATTAGAAGTCCAAAGACAGGAATAAGGGTATCACCAAGGCCCTCCTGAGTATCAGGAAAAAGGACAGAACCCCTGTTTGAAGAGTAGGAAAACAGTGAGTTTATATGGAATTCCAGCTTCTGTACTTCTTAGCACTACACATATGGGATATAGAATATTTTAGATTTATTAAACTCTGAAGAGTCTGGTAAGGGTACTTTCTTTCTATCTCAGATAATCACAGGAGAACAAGGAAAGGCAAAGATGCTACCCAAAAATATTCCATGAAAATATTTATTTGGATCAATTCATAAAAAATGTGAATGATCAGGCATGATAAAATAATATATATGTATAGAACTTGACAGTTTAAAATCACCTTTGCTTACCTGACTTAAAGCATCCTTAAAACAGTCCTGTGTGAAAAGTAGGGCAGATATCATTAATACCCCCATTTTATAAGTGAGGAAATTAAGGTTCAGACAAGTTAAATGACTGACTCTAGGTTACTCGCTAAGTGACAGAACTGGGACCAAAACCCAGGGCTGGCACTGCCTCTGCCGAGGAAGGCATGGAAGGAAGGGTAATGACTTCTAATTGAAATGTCTACCAAGAGTGTGATGAGCTAGCGTGGGTAACGGCTGCCCCGACTCAGGCTGGGCCGGCATCAGGCCAAGAGCAGCCTGCTTCCCAAGCATTCCTTCACTTGTTCAAGAGATCATGAAAATTAAATTGGGCTATAACCAGGCCTTAATTCCCCACCCTTGATGTGAGGAGCCATATTTGTCTCATTAGCCTAGGTCATAAACTTCAGCAGGAGGGAGAAAAGGAGGCAGCAGTAAAAGTGAGGGAGGGAAAGGGAGACGACTGTATGAAGACAGAACAAGCGGAGGAAGGGGAGAGGGTACGTGAAGGACAAGCACACCTCCTTACGTTAGGGGTACTCTCCTCCCTGGCATAATCATAATTGCATTTTAAGTTTATGTAGCTCTTTGTAGTTTTCCAAACAATTGCGTATGCTCTCTCACTGAATCCTCATTACCTTCCTGGGAGTCAGGGCAGAGAGGACCAATTCCATTTTAGCAGGGAAGGGATTAGGCTCTGAGAAATTGAGACACTTGTCCAACTAGCAGACCCAGGGCCAGTAAAGCCTGTGATTTTTGACTCCTACTCTGTAAACAGCAGGTCACAGTCTACATCCCCTAGAGCTACACAGGCCCGGGAGGTAGAGCTCCAGTATTCTTTCGAACATATCATGCTACCTCTCCAATCACAGAAACATACTGAATGAGGATTTTTATTTCCACAATGCAACAGGAATTTGGGTATGAACGTTCTATTACCAAATAGTAAAAAATCCAAGGGGCTGTCCTTCTTCTTTGATCTATATTGGAATATGAACCAATCGCCTTATTGATTAAGCTAGGGTGGGTTAAGAGTAGGAACTTAGAATGATTTTTGTTTAGTTTACAGAGATCTGTGCCATAATGGTATGTATTAGAGAAATGTGATCTAAATCAAGCATGAAAGTCTTGGCTTCAAATCACATCTCTTGGATGTGTGCCTTCCACATTGAAGAAATATAGCGATTGACTATCTCCAAAGAATAAAGCTCTTTAGAGAGCCAGAAGAGATAACACCTCTAGAAAGATAATGAGGTGCTGTACAATGATATGGGCTGTCAAATCAGGGAACCTGGGCTCAAATTTGGTCTCTACCACTTAGTGGACAGTATAACATGGATAAGACAGTAATAAAGAGTGTAGATTTGGGGTTCAAATTGATCCAGGTCCAAATCCTGGTCCTACTATCTTAGGAATGTTATTTGGACCTCTCAAAATTTTTAATCTCACCATTTGTATAGTGGTTTTACTGGATTATGCTTAACAAATGGTAACTATTATTATTAAGGTATATCTATTCTTCAGTGGAAATACATTTTATGATATCCTTTGCCTAAATGGCAAACCTTGGGACTTAAATAGCTCAGCTATAGCATATAAGGTTTTTCCAATAAAAATATTGGTTGGACATCGTCCCTTATCCTTTTTATTTTTTGTATTGGTGCCAATTTGGTAACGGCTTCTAGATTTACCTACCCTAGATAATAAACATAGATTATATTTCTGCATCAAGTAGATAAATTCACTATACACATGATACTAGTAAACTTCTATTGCATTATGTTGGAAAACAATAGGACTTTGTCTATTGAAACAGGTTTCAAGGATTCAGAAGAAAAATAAACTATTCAATAATTGTCTTTTAAAAGAAATTGTTATGAATTCAGTTGGAAGTTTTAGTTTAAGGCAAAGCTTAAAGCTTTCCATATCTAAGTAGTTCTATATTCTCTGAAGGTAATGCAGCATATTCTGGGATTTTTTGTTTGTTTGTTTGTAATGAAGAGATTGGCCCACATTCATAATGCTGAATGTTCAAAGAAAAATCAGTTTGTCAACACATAGTCAAGTACAATTTTGGAATCTTCTCAAAAAAAAAAAAAAATCTTTCAATAACCAGAGGGCAGACAACCTTCACGGCTGGCAGAATTTCCATGTACCTTCTAAGGAAATAAGCTAAATGACCTCTAGACAAAGGAAATCCAAAGATGCTCAGGCCCCAGGGCTCCAGTTCTTAGGGGAAATCACAAAGGTATAACAAAAGCCTACTCCACCTGCTAATAACTCAATTATTACATGTAGCTTTCATCTACTGAGCTAGAACCAGACCACTAGAACCAAGCCTTTGACTGTGTGTCCTTTGGAAATTCAGCTCAAATGTCACTGCTTCTGCCCCTGAAAGCATTATTTTTTGAAGCAAAATAGTATAAAATTCCAGTAGCAGAGTGCCTGGATTTGGATCTCAGATATTCATAGCTAACATATGCAAGGCAGAATCCTAAGACAGACAAATACATACATACATATATACAAACACAGATATATGTATGTACATATAAAATTGTATCTGATCCACATAACAATGCTATAAAGTAGATACCTGTATTATTCCCATTTTACAAGTGAAAAAAATTGTGGCACAGAAAATCAAGAGACTTGCCCAAGAACACATAGCAACTATTAGGACCAGAATCCAACTATGACAACCTGGCTCCATTCTGCTCTCCTCCCTCTCAAGGTCAGCTACTTACCAGATGGGTGGCTTCACATGGGCAAAGTACTCAAATGCTCTATGCCTCATCTGGTAAATAGAGAGAGTTATAGATCACTGAAAATATAACAGACTTATAGGGTTGTTGAATGGATTAACAAAGATACCTCTTGTCTTTATCTCAGCATAGCCCGTGGCACCTAGTAAATGCTCAAAAAAGACTATGTATTATTTTTGGGTGAGGGCAGGAACATTTTATTCATTTCTTCATTTATGTGGCTGAGCAAGTCACTTAACATCCCTGACACTTCATTTCTTCATCTGTAAAATGGGATAATATGAATATTAACTTCACAGAGTTATCATGGCACATAAAAGACACTCAGAAAATACTTGATGAATTAGTGGACTCTCTTCACATAGTACCTAACACAGTTCCACATGGAAATAGGTACTGCGATAAAAACTTCTTGATCACAGCAATCCATAATGTAAAAATGATAATATGGCCTCCTCCTCATCCCTGGGGATCTGTGAGGATAAATGACACAGTCTCTAGGACAGAGATTGTTAGGAGAAAGGTGCTTTATAAATCTAAGAGGTTGCTATTAATGATCATCATCATCATAATAAATTTGGTATTGGAGAAATCATAACTCATCATGCATGACTCCTCAAGGGAAGCCTATCAAGGCCTCCTTCAATGACACAGTGGCAGCTGATGCCTGAGGCTTCGAATCTATGGAAATAGGGGAAGGAAGATGGTGATGTTACAGAGAGAAATCAGAAGGGAATTCGACTTGTTAATTTTAACCATTCTGACTGGTGTGAGGTGGTATCTCATCGAGGTTTTGATCTGGATTTCCCTGATGCCGAGCGATGTTGAGCACTTTTTCATATGTCTGTTGGCCATTTGGTTGTCTTCTTTGGAAAAATGTCTGTTCAAAGCGAAATAAGTCAATCAGAGAAAGACATGTATCATATGATCTCACTGATATGAGGAATTCTTAATCTCAGGAAACGAACTGAGGGTTGCTGGAGGGGTGAGGGGTGGGAGGGATGGGGTGGCTGGGTGATAGACATTGGGGAGGGTATGTGCTATGGTGAGCACTGTGAATTGTACAAGACTGATGAATCACAGACCTGTACCTCTGAAACAAATAATACATTATATGTTAAAGGAAAAAAGAAGATAGTAGGAAGGGAAAAATGAAGGGGGGGAAATCGGAGGGGGAGACAAACCATGAGAGACGATGGACTCTGAGAAACAAACTGAGGGCTCTAGAGGGGAGGGGGGTGGGGGGATGGGTTAGCCTAGTGATGGGTATTAAGGAGGGCACGTATTGAATGGAGCACTGGGTGCTATACGCAAACAATGAATCATGGAACACTACGTCAAAAACTAATGATGTAATGTATGGGGATTGACATAATATAATAAAATAAAATAAAATAAAATAAAAAAAGGGAATTCAAGCTGGCTATTTAAAGAGGGTCTTCTCTTCCACATCCTTCTGCCTCCCCACCCTCCACACGTCCCTTTCATACAACGTCCCTACCAGGTCTCCAGGAACACCAGACCTTAGGTTCTGATCTTCAATTTCACAGGCCCAAGAACTCGAACATGTCCATACATCTAAGCCTATTAGAGTCTTAAAGGCACTCCCCTGCAGGGAAGTCCCAGAGAGCCAGGCAAGCTGGGCAGGGGGTTTCCTTATGGCAGCCTGATACAAAACACTCTGTTCAGCAAGCCACAGTTTTAGCCCCAAAGGCAAAAGACTGGAGAGATTGGAGAGATGAAGACAAAACTAGCATCACATCATAAAGGCCAAGAGAATCCAGATCTGGACAGGAATCCAGCTGGCTCACTTAGAATCGTGTGGCAACCTCTCCAGGGCTCTGTTCCCAGGACAAACAGAAGGCTCTCAGACGGGATCTGTAAGGGTTAAAGAAGATAGAGTCCCTGATGTATCTAGCACAGCAACTGACACAAAAGCCCTCAGGTAATGATAGTAATCACCACTGTAGTTATTGTGAGGCTAGTATTTTTATTTTGATTATTCAAAAAAAAAAAAAAAAGAACGTGTGGAAAAGCCAGGCTAGCATGAGGGAAAAAAGGAACAGACCAGTCAGCTGATTAGATGAAGTTTCCCCTGTATGTTCCATAATCTGGTCATGAGTATGCTGAGTGAGGGAAGGTCAACAACATCCTTTAAGGAATTACATCAGGCTGGACAAACTTCCTCAACTCAGGAGACACTGATACAGAAACCAGACACAAATATATTCATTTATAGATTCAGATGTCCATTTCCAGTAACCAAGCTGTATCAAGTACGCAAGAAACCAAATTAGCTATTGAAAGAGGACTTGGTGAGCATGAGATCATAGAAAACTGGAGAGTCCAGTGGGATATTTATTCAGGTATGGCAAAGCTCAGTAGATTCTCTCCCACCATAGACCCCACCTCCTAATTGATCTGAATACTTGACACTCATGTCAACTACATGACATTCAGATCCTTCTGTTTTACAGAAAAAAGAGGCTTGGAGAGGTTGCCACACAATTCTAAGCAGAGCAGCAGGATTTCTGTTCAGATCTGTATGCTCTTGGCCATTATGAGGTGATGCTACCAAATATAATGTCTCCTTCCAATGTAGAGAGCTGAAGTCTTACTCCCCTTTTTCCAAAATCCACACAGAACACTGCCCTCCATAAAGCAAAGGTTTTGAAGTCAACTAAACCTGGATTTGATTCCCTGCTCCACTGCTGCCAAGCTGTATGACCTTGGACACGTTATTCAACTTCTCTGAACTTTAGTTTGCTGATCTATAAAATAGTGATAACAGCCTACCTCATAGGCTATCATGATGCTTAGCAAGAATGTATATGAATACTTAGCACAGTGCCTGTGTGATTGTTATAGTAGCTACTATTTAATTCCGTTAAACCCACTCTTTCTTCAATTTCTGTGATCCTAGTTCTAAAGACAAATCCTAAACACAGTGATCTACAACTGTTCTGCATCCATCCCCATGTCCATTCAATCACACAAGTATAGCACATCTCAGGGCTGGCCATGTCTGGAGATAGTTCAAGTCACTGATTCTTAGATACTTCACCTTCCGAGGGTGACCTCATTGCCTAAGTCTGGGGACATCTCACTATAACTGACATGCACAGGGAAAAGAAGAGGCACTCTGAAGGCCCAGAGGAATGCAAAGGACCAACTATTCTGCGAACATCAAGCACTTTTGGCCTCATAAACTGTAGCCATTTCTATTTTTCTGCCCAGAGCATCATCTTCTTCCCTGAGACCAGCCCCAGTTTGAAGGGACGATTGCTTTCCCCTGCTACTCTTAGGCAGCACTAGCAGGAGCATTAGCAGGATCATCTACAGTGATGTCACATTTTACTTTTGGATAAAATGTCCCAGATAACACTTTTCCCAGCATCTTTGAACAGTCACTCTCTATTTCCAATTGCATGTGTGAGCCCCATTCAATGAAGAAACACATTAACAGCAACCTCTCTATTCCCTCTAGGTTGGTTGCAAGCCTTCCTGTGTTTTTAATCTTCGTCGAGCTCCAAAACCAACCGTGTTGAGTGATGTGAATGCCACACTTCTCATTTCAGTAAGGAGATGACTAGATTGGAGACTGTGAAGATTAATAAAAAGAAAAAAGTCCACACTTAGAAAAACCAATGGTTTTAAAAAAAAGTAGATCATGATAAAGATTAAGAAGATGATTCAAAAAAAAAAAAGGAAGATATAAAATATTCCCCTTATCTAGAGTAGTGAAAAACTAGCATAGGAGCAGGGCAATGCTGACCTGCTCTTTCATAACGCTGGCGATAAACAACAGCGATTCAGAATGGGGAGCTTATTGCAGCAAAGTACAAGGTTGGGGGCTTGGGATTCAGATCACACAGAGAAAGGGGTTGTTAAGTGGTGTGGGAAAATGGAGAAGGTATTGCTTAAAGCAGTAACCAATGTTGTTTATTTGGGATACGAGCTAGAGAATACTATTATGGCAGAGAAAAGAAGTTATCTCTGGTGAATTGTCTTGAATTATGGGGGGAGCGAGAGAGGCTCACTGCATATGACATTTAGAATTGCAATTTCTAAGCGGAGCGCCATGTCTGATATATCATTTATTGTCTCTGCCTCTATCCTTCCAAAGCTGCATTAAGGACAGATGTGAACCTCACTTCCCTGGGTCTCCATTTTCACGTTGATTTGGAGGACATTTATTTTCCCTTCGCAGCAGAATCATATATTTTCCCCTCTCGGAAGGTTTAGTTCATCACTAAATACTCAGGTCTAGGAAGCGATTTTCTTTCCTCTTTGTGCATGATCTGTCTCTTTCTGGAACGGAGCCCCTTTGGTTGAAAACAAGAATCTATACAAATAAAGGGCGCAGGTGAAGAGATAGTGTGGGTGGATCAGCGGAGGGAAGGTTTCTCCAGTTGTGATGGAAATTTGCACTTGAGTCTTCCCGTTCTAGCTGATTTTACAGGAAGGAAGAAACAATGCTCATCCGATCAGGTATCAGATCCTGCTGGCTTAGAAGATTCAAAAGGCAGTTTCAATTACCACGCAGTGTACTCCTACTTCCCGCTGAAAAACAGTATGCATATTGCAGATTCTTGTGGTGGCTCTTTGAAAACGAAGTTTCCACACCACCCTCCCTGCATTTCAGGTAGAAATGAACTGATGCCAGATACAGACATTCCAATTTCATAGATTCAATGAATTTTTTAACCAGAAGGGATTGATATACCCATTTTTTTTGTAGCAGGACAAACTGAGATCTTAGAAGGTACCTGACCCGGTCAAGGCAATATATTCTCACAAGTGGCTGTATATGTATATTTATGTGTTTTCCGTAGCACTTTGGAATTCTTCTGTTTTCTGGGTATGTATTGGGACTCTCACACTTAGCACGGGGTCTCTGCCAAGACTGAGCACTGGAAGTACCAAGCAACCCTCTCTTGCCACAGTCTCCCCACCTCCCTGGGGCTGTGAAGGAGTAGGGGACAGGTGCCGCTGCCTTCACAAACCTAAACTGCAGCCCACACGTCATCTTGGGGAAAATGGCTTCTCCTCTGTTCTCACTATTCTGCATCCCACACTAGCCACTCCCTCCCCCTTCCTGTAATCCCCTCCATACACTGAGGCTCCTGAAACCAAAGCCAACAAAGTACGTTGTCTTCCAGCAACTTCTTTTAGCCCTACAGCTAAACCCCTGGAGAAAAGAGATCACAATACACAAATTAGTCTCTCAACAAATTATTTTGCCACTCTTGTCTTGTAGACTCCTGCCCCTGGGGCTTTGTTCATGCTGTGCCTTCTACCAGGAATGTTCTTCCCCTTCTCCCCCAGCTATCCAAATTTTGCTATCCCTCTATTGTCCAGGAAGTCCTCCTTGACCTCTACGCACAATTCCTAAGGCATTCCTTATCTTTATTGTTTCATGTCTCAGGCCCATGCGACTATTTTTCCCAATCAGACTCTTCGTTCCCTAGTGGCTCTTCTGTGTCCCCCAGATTACCTAATACACTAGTCAAGCCAGTCACAGGGCTTGGAGTGAGGTTGGGTTTGAATCCTGAGCAAATTGTTCTTCCTCTTGAGACATCATAATAACCTCAGAATGCGGCTGGTAGTATTATTCCTCAATAGCTTTATTATAGCTTAATTGTTTTTCTTCTGATTATATAGATGACACATTCTCATTGTAAAAAATTCAAAGACTACATGGTTCTATAAAAATAGGATGGAAAGGTTACACGAATTCCACTTTATGTAAGCACCATTAACATGTTCTTGGCCATTTTTCATACATGTTTATGACTCTACATGTATCTATGTATATATACATGATTTTACATTTTATATAAATAGGGTTATTCATACATACTGTTTAAGTGGAGAATATTAAAGATCATATGCAAAAGTGTCAAGCAACATTAGTTGAGTAAAAAATATTAGTTTAATTGGAGCCTTAATAGTTTTAAATGAATAAATAGTGTTTCCCACAGAATGTGGGGAATAAAAGCAAGCAGGAGATGCCCCCGAGACCATTTTCCTGTCTCTAAACAGGACCTCACTGAAAATATTCCACTTAAATTAGCCCAGGGCCCAAAGTATGTGGCACAAAGGACAAATGAACATTCTAATTAGAAATTCTATACTTGACACTAAGATCAGATTTCTTCAGCATAATGTGGCTGTCAGACATCATACATATTCTCAGTTCACCAACTGGAAGCACTGAATGGGATGGACAGAGCTATACACCTGGGGCAAAATATCCACTAAAGTCAAGACAAAGTAGACCAGACCAGTGTAGATCTTCCCTGGAGATCCTACAGAAGAGACTCCCACCTCTTCACTCCCAGTAAAGAAGCTTAGCTTTCTTACAATGAGAAATAAACATATCTCATCTGTCAGCAATGACGTGAAAAATCCACGTCAGAAGACTGGAAGTCATCTCCTTTAATAGTCCTCAGTTAAAGATCAGATTCAGACCTTTGAGAGACTCTGTTTCCATGAAGAACAAAGGTGATAATGGGATTCTCTCCACGATAACACCCCCCTGTCTTGGTGGTGGCAAGCTTTGCCTAGTTTCTCCTCCTATCCCTTGCAGAGAGGCTAGAGTCTGTGTGTCAGCCACATAATCCATCATCACCCATTCCTGCCACCAAAAGTATGACTAATAGATTATAAATGTTTCTTCTTCTGTAATCGGCTAGAATGTGATACCTGCCATGACACGTAACAGTCCTGCTGTCCTGTTAACAGACACAGGATGTGACCACCTCCACACAGGTGTGTGCTCATGACAGAGACTTCTAACAGCCGGGTGACCAAGCCTGGCAGCAGCCTGAGCTGCTCTCATGCAAGAGCACAGACATCCAGGGCTAGGGCCATGAATTTCTCATGCTATCCTATTTTCTTCAAGGCATTTATTACTATTTGAAATTAAATTACTAATTTATTTACTCATGTCTGACACTCCTACTAGATGGTAAAAGGAGGGCTTTGCTTTGCTGGTCATTAAAGTTAACTCCCTCATCTCCTTCTAGTTTCTTTCCACATCTCATTTTCTTAATCACAAATATACCAAACTGAACAGTCTTCCACATACACTGACTGCTTGTGGCATTCCTGACCTCCCTTTACCTTGCTTTGCTTTTTCTGTTTTTTTTAATAGCTTCTATCATCTTCTAACATATTATGGAATCAGCTATGATGAATATCGTTTATTGCTTGTCTCCCCCTATGAGAATGAAAGGTCCATGGAGGCTGAAATCCTTGTTTTGTTCACAGATAAATCCCAAGAACCTGGAAGAATGACGGGAACATAGTAGGTGTTTAATAAATATTTATTGAATAAATGAAAAGAAATCATTCGCTTTATCCTTAACTCCCTAACACCGCCTGGTATGGAATAGTTGCTCAGTAGGTGTTTGTTGAATCTGTTGCTTTCCTGCAGAAGCCCCTGAATAAATATTTTCTCCAGAGTGCAAGCATTTTCCCTTCCAAATGTCTTTCACACATCTTCCTATGTCCCTAGTTAATAGCATATAATAGGAAACAAATAAATGTTTGACAAATTAACCAATTAACAAATAACTGAATTGACTGTACTCCAATGACTGACACCCCATGTGTGATACTCTTTTCTGACTGCCTGTTTCCCCCAACATCATTAACACTAACCTACCCCATTTATACCTCAATTCAGCCAACATTACCTGAATATCTACTGTATTCTAGTTACTGTGCTAGATACTGAGTGGGACAGTCAACAAGAATACTAAAAAGTATTTACTGAACACTTACGTCATGCCAGATACCATGCTAAGCACTTCACATGCATGAACTCATTTAATGTTCAGCTCAATAACCATATGAGGCAGGGAATACTGTTATGCCCATTTTACAGGCAAAGAAACTTAAACCTCAAGAGGTAACTTGTCCAAAGTCAGGCACACAGTTAGCCAAGACAGTAAGGAGGCAAAGCCCAGATCCTTACTCAGACAGCTTTTACCCCAGAGTTCACATTCTTAAGCCCAAAGATGATCTAAAGATGAAGAACAATCAGAACAAATTTATTTTCTCAAAGAAGCTGTATATACTGAAGAAAGAAAAAAATATCTTCAAAAGTTCTGAATCGCTCATTTTTGGTCCCAATGCCTAGTATAGAATATAACACAGTGTAATGAATACATTTTTGCTAAAAGAATAAATGAAAGCAATGAAAGAGGCAATGAAAGAGGCAAAACTACAAGAGAAAAACATTAATTCTAATTGGAGAAAACTGAACAATCCAGGACAACAGAAGTATTTAAACCAGACCTAAACAATATACAGAATTTTATTTTTTTAATAATTTTTTATTATGTTAATCACAATACATTACATCATTAGTTTTTTTTAATTTGTTATTGTTATGTTAATCACCATATATTACATAATTTGTTTTGGTGTACTGTTCCATGATTCATTGTTTGTTCATAACACCCAGTGCTCCATGCAGAATGTGCCCTCTTTAATACCCATCACCAGGCGAACCCATCCGCCCAGCCCCCTCCCTCTAGAACCCTCAGTTTGTTTTTCAGAGTCCATCGTCTCTCATGGTTCGTCTCCCCCTCCGACTTACTCCCCTTCATTCTTCCCCTCCTGCTATCTTCTTTTTTTAGAAAATAGCTATCTGCTATTTTCTTTTTTTTTTTTCTTAACATATATTGCATTATTTGTTTCAGAAGTACAGATCCGTGATTCATCAGTCTTGTACAATTCACAGCGCTCACCATAGCACATACCCTCCCCAATGTCTATCACCCAGCCACCCCATCCCTCCCACCCCCCACCACTCCAGCAACCCTCAGTTTGTTTCCTGAGATTAAGAATTCCTCCTATCAGTGAGGTCATATGATACATGTCTTTCTCTGATTGACTTATTTCACTCAGCATAAACACCCTCCAGTTCCATCCATGTCGTTGCAAATGGCAAGATCTCATTCCTTTGGATGGCTGAATAATATTCCATTGTGTATATATACCACAACTTCTTTATCCATTCATCTGTTGATGGACATCTTGGCTCTTTCCACAGTTTGGCTATTGTGGACATTGCTGCTATAAACATTGGGGTGCACATACCCCTTTCGATCCCTACATTTGTCTCTTTGGGGTAAATACCCAGTAGTGCAATTGCTGGATTGTATGGTAGCTCTATTTTCAACTGTTTGAGGAACCTCCATACTGTTTTCCAGAGTGGCTGCACCAGCTTGCATTCCCACCAACAGTGTAGGAGGGTTCCCCTTTCTCCGCATCCCCGCCAACATCTGTCCTTTCCTGACTTGTTAATTTTAGCCATTCTGATGGGTGTGAGGTGGTATCTCATTGAGGTTTTGATTTGGATTTCCCTGATGCCAAGCGATGTTGAGCGCTTTTTCATGGGTCTGTTGGCCATTTGGATGTCTTCTTTGGAAAAATGTCTCTTCATGTCTTCTGCCCATTTCTTGATTGGATTATTTGTTATTTGGGTGTTGAGTCTGATAAGTTCTTTATAGATTTTGGATACTAGCTCTTTATCTGATATGTCATTTGTAAATATGTTCTCCCATTCTGTCGGTTGTCTTTTGGTTTTGTGGACTGTTTCTTTTGCTGTGCAAAAGTTTTTTATCTTGATGAAATCCCAAGAGTTCATTTTTGCCCTTGCTTCCCTTGCCTTTGGCGATGTTTCTAGGAAGAAGTTGCTGTGGCTGAGGTTGAAGAGGTTGCTGCCTGTGTTCTCCTTTAGGATTTGGATGGACTCCTGTCTCATGTTTAGGTATTTCAACCATTTGGAGTCTCTTTTTGTGTGTGGTGTAAGGAAATGGTCCAGTTTCATTCTTCTCCATGTGGCTGTCCAATTTTCCCAACACCATTTGTTGAAGAGACCATCTTTTTTCCATTGGACATTCTTTCCTGCTTTGTCAAAGATGAGTTGACCATAGAGTTGAGGGTCCATTTCTGGGCTCTCGATTCTGTTCCATTGATCTATGTGTCTGTTTTTGTGCCAGTACCATACTGTCTTGATGATGACAGCTTTGTAATAGAGCTGGATGTCCGGAATTGTGATGCCGCCAGCTTTGCTTTTCTTTTTCAACATTCCTCTGGCTATTCGGGGTCTCTTCTGGTTCCATACAAATTTTAGGATTATTTGTTCCATTTCTTTGAAAAAGGTGGATGGTATTTTGATGGGGATTGCATTGAATGTGTAGCTTGCTCTAGGTAGCACTAACATCTTCACAATGTTTGTTCTTCCAATCCATGAGCATGGAACGTTTTTCCATTTCTTTGTGTCTTCTTCAATTTCTTTCATGAGTATTTTATAGTTTTCTGAGTACAGATCCTTTGCCCCTTTGGTTAAATTTATTCCTAGGTATCTTATGGTTTTGGGTGCAATTGTAAATGGGATCGACTCCTTGATTTGTTTTTCTTCTGTCTTGCTGTTGGTGTATAGGAATGCCACTGATTTCTGTGCATTGATTTTATAGCCTGCTACTTCACTGAATTCCTGTATGAGTTCTAGCAGTTTTGGGGTGGAGTCCTTAGGGTTTTCCACATACAGAGTCATATCATCTGCAAAGAGTGAGAGTTTGACTTCCTCTTTGCTGATTTGGATGCCTTTGATTTCTTTTTGTTGTCTGATTGCTGTGGCTAGGACTTCTAATACTATGTTGAATAGCAGTGGTGAGAGTGGACATCCCTGCCGCGTTCCCGACCTTAGGGGAAAAGCTCTCAGCTTTTCCCCATTGAGAATGATATTTGCTGTAGGTTTTTCATAGATGGCTTTTATGATATTGAGGTATGTACCCTCTATCCCTATACTCTGAAGAGTTTTGATCAAGAAAGGATGCTGTACTTTGTCAAATGCTTTTTCTGCATCTATTGAGAGGATCATATGATTCTTGTTCTTTCTTTTGTTAATGTATTGTATCACGTTGATTCATTTGCGGATGTTGAATGAGACTTGCAGCCCAGGGATAAATCCCACTTGGTCATGGTGAATAATCCTTTTAATGTACTGTGGGATCCTATTGGCTAGTATTTTGGTGAGAATTTTTGCAACCATGTTCATCAAGGATATTGGTCTGTAATTCTCCTTTTTGATGGGGTCTTTGGTTTGGGGATCAAGGTAATGGTGGCCTCATAAAATGAGTTTGTAGGTTTTGCTTCCATTTCTATTTTTTGGAACAGTTTCAGGAGAATAGGTATTAATTCTTCTTTAAATGTCTGATAGAATTCCCCTGGGAAGCCATCTGGCCCTGGGCTTTTGTTTCTTGGGAGATTTTTGATGACTGCTTCAATTTCCTTAGTGGTTATAGGTCTGTTCAGGTTTTCTATTTCTTCCTGGTTCAGTTTTGGTAGTTGATACATCTCTAGGAATGCACCCATTTCTTCCAGGTTATCTAATTTGCTGGCATAGAGTTGCTCATAATATGTTCTTAGAATTGTTTGTATTTCTTTGGTGTTGGTTGTGATCTCTCCTCTTTCATTCATGATTTTGTTGATTTGGGTCCTTTCTCTTTTCTTTTGGATAAGTATGGCCAGGGGTTATCAATCTTGTTAATTCTTTCAAAGAACCACCTCCTAGTTTCGTTGATCTGTTCTACTGTTCTTTTGGTTTCTATTTCATTGATTTCTGCTCTGATCTTTATGATTTCTCTTCTCCTGCTGGGTTTAGGTTTTATTTGCTGTTCTTCCTCCAGCTCCTTTAGGTGTAGAATTAGGTTGTGTATTTGAGGCCTTTCTTGTTTCTTGAGAAAGGCTTGTATTGCTATATACTTTCCTCTCAGGACTGCCTTTGCTGTATCCCAAAGATTTTGGACAGTTGTGTTTTCATTTTCATTGGTTTCCATGAATTTTTTTTAATTCCTCTTTAATTTCCTGGTTGACCCATTCATTCTTTAGTAGGATGCTCTTTAGCCTCCATGTATTTGCATTCTTTCCAACTTTCCTCTTGTGATTGAGTTCTACTTTCAAAGCATTGTGGTCTGAAAATATGCAGGGAATGATCCCAATTTTGGTACCGGTTGAGACCTGATTTGTGACCTAGGATGTGATCTATTCTGGAGAATGTTCCATGGGAACTAGAGAAGACTGTGTATTCCGTTGCTTTGGGATGGAATGTTCTGAATATGTCTGTAAAGTCCATTTGGTCCAGTGTGTCATTTAAAGTCTTTATTTCCTTGTTGATCTTTTGTTTAGATGATCTGTCCATTTCAGTCAGGGGGGTGTTAAAGTGCCCCACTATTACTGTATTGTTGTCAATGTGTTTCTTTGCTTTTGTTATTAATTGCCTTATATAATTGGCTGCTCCCTTGTTAGGGGCATAGATATGTACAATTGTTAGATCTTCTTGTTGGATAGACCCTTTAAGTAGGTTATAGTGTCCTTCTCCATCTCTAATTACAGTCTTTGGTTTAAAATCTAATTTGTGTGATAGAAGGATTGCCACCCCAGCTTTCTTTTGGTGTCCATTAGCATGGTAAATGGTTTTCCACCCCCTCACTTTCAATGTGGGGGTGCCTTTGGGTCTAAAATGAGTCTCTTGCAGACAGCATATGGATGGGTCTTGTTTTTTAATCCAATCTGATAGCCTGTGTCTTTTGATCGGGGCATTGAGCCCATTTACATTCAGGGTAACTATTGAAAGGTATGAATTTAGTGCCATTGTATTGCCTGTAAGGTGACTGTTACTGTATATTGTCTGTGTTCCTTTCTGATCTATGCTGCTTTTAGGCTCTCTTTTTGCTTAGAGGACCTCTTTCAATATTTCTTTGAGGGCTGGTTTTGTGTTCGCAAATTCCTTTAGTTTGTGTTTGTCCTGGAAGCTTTTTATCTCTCCTTCTATTTTCAATGACAGCCTAGCTGGATAAAATATTCTTGGCTGCATAGTTTTCTCGTTTAGTGCTCTGAAGATACCATGCCAGTCCTTTCTGGCCTGCCAGGTCTCTGTGGATAGGTCTGTTGCCAATCTCATGTTTCTACCATTGTAGGTTACATATCTCTTCTCCCAAGGTGGTTTCAGGATTTTCTCTTTGTCTCTGAGACTCATAAGTTTTACTATTAGATGTCGGGGTGTTGACCTATTTTTATTGATTTTGAGAGGGGTTCTCTGTGCCTCCTGGATTTTGATGGCTGTTTCCTTCCCCACATTAGGGAAGTTCTCTGCTATTATTTGCTCCAATATACCTTCTGCCCCTCTCTCTCTTTCTTCTCCTCTGGGATCCCAATTATTCTAATGTTTCGTCTTATCGTATCGCTTATCTCTTGAATTCTGCCCTCGTGATCCTGTAGTTAGTTCTCTCTCTTTTTCTCAGCCTCTTTATTTTCCATCATTTGGTCTTCTATATTGCTGATTCTTTCTTCTGCCCCATTTATCCTAGCAGTTAGTGCCCCCATTTTTGATTGCACCTTATTAATAGCCTTTTTGATTTCGACTTCGTTAGATTTTAGTTCTTTTATTTCTCCAGAAAGGGTTTCTCTAATAACTTCCACGGTTTTTTCAAGCCCAGCTAGTACCTTAAAGTCAGGATTCTGAACTCTAGGTCCAACATTGTACTAATGTCAGTACTGAGTAGGTCCCTGGCAGACGGTAGTACCTCTTGTTCTTTTTGCTGAGGTGATTTTTTTCGTCTTGTCATTTTGTCCAGAGGAGAACAAATGAATGAGAGAACAGAATGCTAACAGGTTAACGTCTCCAGCAAATATACTCTATACAAATCAGAAAAGACCTGAAACCAGGGGACAAGAAAGGGAAAGAAAGAAGAGAAAAAAAAAGGAAAAAGCAAAAGATAAACAAAAACAGAACAAAAAAAAAACAGAATATGATCAAACATGATCAGGCTAGTGCATAGATCAGTGCCACACACTAGCTTTTGGGCATATTTTGGTCTGCTAGAAGAAAGTGCCTGCTAAAATTTTAAAGGAAGAAAGACTTATATATGTACAAAATAAGGGTTGATACAATGAAGGGATGGAAGATGAATGTAAAGATGAAAATTATAAAAGATTTTATAAAAGGAATTGATAAGATAAGAAGTTTTTAAAAAGAAAGAAGAAGATTTAGAAAGAAAAAGAAAAAAAAAGAAAAAAAAGGGAGAGAATGTGATCAGGCAGGAGAATAGAACAAAGCCATACACTAGTGATCATACACTAGTGATTTAGGGTATATTTTGATCTGTTAGAAGAAATTGTATCTCAAAATTTTAAAGAGCGAACAACTTATATATATGGCAAAAATAAGGGTAACTACTATGAAGGGATAGAAACATGACTCTAAAAATGAAAAATAAAATTTTTTTTAAAAAAGGGATTGATAAGATGTTGGTTGAAAACGGGAAAAAGAAAAATTCAAAAAAAAAACAGTTAAAAAATTAACTTTGAAAAACTAATAAATTATGGTAAAAAAGCCATGAATTCTATGTGCAGTATTCCCCTAGCGCTGGAGTTCTCCCGTTCTCCTTGATCGGTAAACTTGGTCTTGGCTTGCTGGCTGTTCGTGCTGATGTTCTGGGGGAGGGGCCTGTTGCCGTGGTTCCCAAATGTCTTTGCCGGAGGCGGAATTGCCCCGCCCTTGTGAGTCCGGGCTAAACAAGCTGCTCTGGTTTGCTCTCAGGAGCTTTTGTTCCCTGCAAGCTCTCGGTACAGCTTTGGAGGACCAGGGTGAAAATGGTGGTCTCCCAATCTCCGCCCGGAGGAGCTGAGAACTCGGGGCCCCACTCCTCAGTGCGCCCCCAGATAAAAGCAGTCACTCCCGTGTCCCCGGTCTCCGGTCGCACTGCGTGTTCACCTGGCCTGTGATCAAGCATTTCTATGTCTGGCACCCGACCCCGTGTGGAGTCTCCAAACCCAGCAGATCCCTGTGGTGCGCTCCCGCGCCGCTCCTCCCAGGGGAGGAAGGGGAGTCTCCCCGGATCTGTCGCTTGTTGGGTCCCTGCTGGAGGAGCAGTGGCCCGACTGGGCCGCGGATCACAGTTTATGGCAACCCCGAGCTGAGAGCCCGCGCCTCGGCTCCGTCTCTGCAGCCGGCTTCCCCGCTCCGATACCTGGGAGCTCTGCCGCACTCAGGTACCCCCGGTCTTTCTGTGACCCCAAGGGTCCTGAAACCACATTGTCCCGGGAGGATTCCACCCCACGCTTAGCCACTGGAGCAACGTCCCTCAGCGGAGCCGGCTTCTAAAAGTTCCGATTTTGTGCTCCGCGGCTCTATCACTTGCCAGAAGCGGCCGAGGGAGGCCCCCTCCCCCGCCGTCTATCCTCCTGAATATCGCCCCAGATTCACTTCTCCGCACGTCCTACCTTCCAGTAAGTGGTCGCTTCTCTGTTCAGAGAGTTGTTGCTACTCTCTTCTTCGATCTCCTGTTGAGTTCATAGGTGTTCAGAATGGTTTGATCCTTATTCAGCTGAATTCCTGAGACCAGACGAAATCCAGGTCTCCTACTCCTCCGCCATCTTGCTCCGCCCTCCCAATATATAGGATTTTAAAGAATCTAGAAGAAAGTCAATCTTAATCGGGTGTATTGATTTTCTATTGCTGCATAACAAAGTACCTCAAAATTTAGATTAAAATAAACATTTATCATACTTACAGTTTCTCTGGGTTTGGTATTCAGTAGCAACTTTGCTAGGTTATTTCAACTTGAGATCTCTCATGAGGTTGCCATTATGATGTTGGTGGGGGCTGCAGTCATTTGAATATTACACTGGCAAGAAGATCCTCATCCAAGGTGTCTCATTCACGCAGCTGGAAAGTTGAGGTTGTTGGAAGCCTCAGTCTCTCCCCACAAAGGCCTCTCCATAGGTGGTGTAAGTGTGTACTGGCTTCACCCAGAGTAGCCCAAGAGAGAAAGACAAAAAGCCAGGCACAAGCTATCTTTTTAATGACCTAGACTTGGATATCATATAGCATCTCTTCTGCCACATACTATTAGAAACAAGTCACTAACACTGACTCACATTCAAGGGAGGGGAATTAGGCTCCACCTTTTGAAGAGATGAGTGTCAAGAGTTTGGAGACATATTTTAAAACGACCACAGAGGCAGCCCATAGGAACGTATAGGGCAGGTTCTGGAATGACATGTTATCCAATGTCCTAGTTAATGGACTTCTATAACCTGGCGACCTCTTTTATTTTTGCAATTTTCACATCACTCCATCTATTTCTTATATTTTGATCCTTTAGTCTCTGTCATTTTGAAGAGAAAATCTTTCAACATTTCTCATTCAGTTAATCCATTCCTTCATTTTATTTCAATATAGTTCTCTTCTGTGTATTTAGCACTGGAAATATAAAAATAAAAAAGACATGACCCTTCCTTTCAAGGACTTTGTCATCCACTTGATAAGCCCATATAATAATCACATACAATATGTCAAAGGCCATAATAGAATTATATACAAAGTGCATGGTAATACAGAGGAGACTAATTTTTCTCATGAGAGGGACCTCATTACCCTGTTAAAGATTTTGGATGTTATTTTCTATGCAACAAATGTTTTTAAGCAGGTGTGTGCCAAGATTCAGATCTGTATTTAAGAAAGACAATTAGGATGGCAATAGAGAGGAGGGAATTGGCAGAGGGCATATGAGCAATGGCATGTGAAATGGAGAGGAGGTAATATACTTGAGAGATGTTTATTAGGTAGAATTGACAAGGCCTGGTGATTAATTACTTAGGCAGAAAAAGGTTAAGAATAACTTCTAGATTTCTAGAGGTTATATGATGGTCTCATTAACTAAGATAAGAAACACAGGAAGAGGGTCCAGGTGTTTTGTGGGGAAGAAAATGAAATAAGTTCAGTTTTAAATATACTGAGTTTGCATTGCCTTTAGCTACATTGTTGAAGGATGTGTCACACTGGTGGTAAGAAACATGCAACTGAAGTTCCAAAAAAAAAGTCCCAGCTGGAAATATAAATTTTGGAAATACTAGTATTTCTGTGCTAGTTAAACTCATAGTTTTGAAGGAGATCATCAAAAGAGCTTGTAAAGTAGAAAAGAAACCTAAGAATGGGACCTTGGGGGTACCAACACACAAAAGGTGGTGAAGAAAGAGAAAGCATGAAAAACAGTGAAAAGGAGAATCCAAAAGAGGAAGATGACATTCGAGAGATTTCAGGGTCATGAAATGCACAGAAAAGATTTTCAAAGAAGATCAACAGATTCAAGAAAGAAAGAAAGGGGGGTGGGGAGGAGAGAGGGAGAGAAAGGAAAAGAGAGAAAAAGAGGAAAAGAAGGAAGGCAGGTAGGAAGGCAGGCAGGCAGGCAGGCAGGCAGGAAGGAGAAAAGAAAAAAGAAATGGAAAAAAGAAAAATGCAGAGACATCAAATTAAAGGCAGACTGAAAATTTTATTTCATGTTTGTCAATTAGGAGATTATTAATCACCTAAGTGTTGTAGTAAGGTGATGTGGGATGGAGTACGTTGAGGGTGAAAGAGAGGTAAGGGAGTGAACACAAGGGTAGACTTCATTGACCAAAAGTTTGAAAGTGAAGAACAGCAAAAAGATTAAGTGCTATTAGTATGAGGTGGTAAAAAGTGATCTATATAATTCCATCCCATTAGATTGTGTTTTCAGGATTCTGTTTTATTCTCAGCCTAGTCTCAAAGAAGAATATTCATTCTCCCTTTGGTTCTTGCAGCTGTTTCTACAAGAGCATGTCATAAAAGGCCAAGGAGAAGACCTAGAACAAACACAGGATGTCAACTTCAAGATAGAATGCCAGGGACTGAAGAGACTGAACTTACCGGCCTGCTCATTACATTCAGTGGACCAAATCCCCTCTCAGTTCTCAAAGGGATTAGCTGGTCAATAATTTATAACATTTTCAAGGTAGGAGAAGGTCAACTAATTATTAATGAAGGCAACCAAAAATAAGGGAAGTATGTGTTTATTTGATTTATGGAAACCTTCCCTTTACTCTAAGGACATAGCATGAGCCTATGAATATAAAAATCTTAGATTTATAATATTTTTCAAAAGGGTAATATTTTCATCATTTATCGAGACATATACAAGAATAATTAGAATTGAACATAAATATCCACACTAGTAGACGAAAGGACAAAACCTGGAGGTCCAAACGGTAAAGGAATGCCACTAAATGACTTAAATTAGCTCTGGTGGGTAAATCTGGGCATTTTAGCAGCTTTTCACCAATTTGTTATCAGACAGAAGGCAGAAACAGAGGCAAACTCTAAAGAATATAAGACCCAGGTAAAGAAGTCTTACCAAGAGTCAATTCTTTTTTTTCTACCTAAGTAAAATAATGCAAAAAGTATACAGGGACTATAAAAAATGGAAGGGATACTGCTCATGATCTCAGTATCCTAGCATAATAATTATTATATCTGGGTGCTTCTTTTTAGTAACACTAGAACCATGTTGATTACATTCCTTTATTTCACAAATGTTTACCAAGCATTTCATTTATCTTGTAACAAAGACTGTGTTAGGTGCTGGCAAACAAACCTGCTCCCAGCTCTGCATACTTCATATTCTAAAGGGAAAGTGTCAGACACTGGACAACTAAACATACTTATTTGACCACAACTGAGGTGGGTGACAAGAAAAAGAAGTGTAGGGTATTGAGAAAGCACTGTTGGCCAAACATCCCCAAATTCTTTCACCTTCTGAGGACTTCTGTCCTTTGCCACCTGAATAAAACCACCCCAGGTCCTTCCCGCACTTGTCTGCAAAGCCTGTCCCTGCATGAATCCTCCTGAGAAGTCTTAGGACAGGTGATTACACGTCATAGTTGTCGATCAGCCCAACTTTCCTCTCAATCCCCTTGGGCCTCTTCAGTGCTTCTCATGCGCTCCAGCTCCCTCTGATTGGGCTCACCATAACCATAAGACAGGTCTTTCATTCTTCAAGGCAGTATTTATAATACAAGACTAATTCTAAATGTGTCACTAATATAGCTCTATTAACACTTTAATGAGTGGAGAGAAGAAAGGAAAAAGAAAATTAAAATAAGAAGTAGTGGATATCAAACATCTTTGCATCCACTCTGCACCCACACACATTGTCACAGGCAATCTCCTACTGGAACCCTCCCTTCTCACTAGTCTTTCACCTCCTCCCATCTTCCTAGGATCTGTGTTTGCTCAGAACCAGGTCCTTCCTTCCCGTTCCTCTCCTCTTCCTAATGTCAAGGCTCCTTGCAGAGTATTGATCAGAGATGCACTCTGATGAAGCCAAAAATGATTACACAGCAAAAAGATCTTTTAACACTCATTTTATTATCATACAGAAAAGTTTACTTTTCTTAATCTACACTTCTTCATCACATCATTTCACATCATCTTGACTTTCCTTGCAGAAGTTCCATTGCTATGTCTAACAAAATATCAGTTTTCTTCAGAATAATTCCTCAACAAAGAATGCAGAAGTTATTTCATTGTTGCTTAATAGCAATTTTTCTTTCGGTTACAACAATTCATCAGTGGGGGAAAAATGAGCTCTTTGTAAACTGGAGAGTGGTGTGGTCAGGCTTGTAACTTTTAAAAGGTCATTCTGATCTGAACCTTGGGCAAAGATTTAGCCATAAAAATTTTCTCCCAGGAGTTCTATTTCATTGTGGAAATAAGTGAAAGTAATCTAAACGTCCAACAATAGAGAAATGCTTAAATAAATTATGGCAAAAATCATTTGATGGAATATTACATAGCCATTCAAATTGCATTCATTTAGACTTTTGGCAATAAAGGAAAATGTGCATTATAGTATTATGTTAAAAATGCACGATCCTGAATTTAATATAGGACTTAATAACAAATATTCAAAATGTATGTCTCTAGGCTGCGAAAAAATTGAATAGTGACTAGTATGATCTAGTATGACTAGATCTCTCTCCCAGCCCCAAAGATCAATCACACGGACACTAAAAAAGAGAGAGGAGAGCAAACGTTTTGGGAAACTAAGTACTGTGAGAGCCTGCTGAGAGCCTGAAGGATGTAGCAATCTTAGGAAGGAAGGGGCTGGGGGCGTGGAGAAATCCTAGATCAGATACTCAAGAGATGCACTCTGATGAAGTAAAAAATGATTACAGAGCAAAAAGATCTTCTAACACTCATTTTCTTATTATACAGAAAGGTTTACTTCCATTATTTTAAAACCACCTAGTTTGTGGAACTTTATTACATAAGCCCTAGGAAACTAATACAAATATATTAAGAGGTTGTTCTAGTGTCTTCTCATTTGCATTCATTCCAAAGAGAAATTTTTTTTTGTTCTCCATATATAATGTGTCTTTTTTCTCTTGCTGCTTTTAAGATTTTCTTTTTCTCACTGATATTGGGCTATTTGATTATGATGTTCACTAGTGTCATTTTCATTCCCTTACTTCGAGTTTATTGGACTTTCTGGATATGAACCTCTTGTCTTAGATCAAGACAAAATCTGGTCTTGCTTTTGTGCTTTGTTTGGCAGGCCAGAGCCAATGTTTAGTCTAGAGATCCTTATTCCCCACTACTGAGCCAAGGAAGAGCCCTCTGTGCGGTCTAATCAATGCCCCATGAATCTTGAGGCTTTTCCAATCTGGCTGGTTGGAATAGCAGTATTCCTGAACTGTGTCAACACTGGGCACTATTACCTCCAATCCTTTATATAGTTCTTTATCTAGACTCATGTTTCCTCACAGGACATGTTTATCAGTTTTCTGCTCAATACTCAAGAGATCCCCTGCAGACCTCCAGAGTTCTGAGTTCAGCTTTTTCCTCTCTGGTACTCCATCCTACAAATTCTAGCTACCCTGGTCTCTCAACTCAGGGAATTGGTCAAACTGTCTGGATTCTTCCTCCCTTGATACAACCTGGAAACCCTCTCACTGTAGTAAACTCAGGAAAACATAGCCTCATCTTGTTTGTTTTCCATCTCACAATCACTGTCCTTTGTTGTCTCATTGTTCGGTGTCTTGAAAACTGTTGGTTCATGCATTTTCTTAATTTTTTATTTGTTCCAGGTGGAGACCATGCTCTGTCCCCGTTCACTCTACCTTGGACAAACATGGAAGTTCCAATCTGAATCTTTTAAAATCTTTGATGACTCCACATACTATGTTCAATCTTACCTCTACTTTCTTAAGCATATGAAATAGAGTTATAATAACTGTTTTCATGTTCTTATATACCAATTCTATCATATGTGTCATTTCTGGATTGTTTTCCTATTGACGGATTTCTTCTTTATGAACAGTATTTTTCTGCTTCTTTGCATACTCGGTAATTTCTTAATTGGATACTCTACATTTTGAATTTTATCTTACTGAGTCCTAAATATCTTTGTATTCTTATAAGCATTCCTGAAATTTTCCCTGGGATGCAATTAAGTTCTTTGGAAACAGTGTGATATTTTTGAGATTTTATTTTAAGCTTTGACAGGCAAGAGCAGAGCAACCTTTAGTTGAGGGCTAATTATACCACATTTTTGAGGCAATACCCCTCTGAGTTCTCTACTTCCTAGCCCAGGAATTATGAAGTTTCCTTCCACTGGGCCGGTGGAAACACAAAAATATTCCTGGTATAGGCTGAGGTCTAAAGATTGTTACCTCTAATCTAGTCATTCTCAACCAGAGGCAATCCCATCACAGGGAACATCTAGAGATATCTATGAACAGTTATGGTTTTCTTAATCAGGGGAGGGTGCTACTGGAATCTAGTATTTAGAGACCAGGGATGCTGCTAAACAGCCTACAATATACAGGACACACACACACACACACACACACACCAAATGATCTAGGCTAAAACTTTAATAGTACCAACTGAGAAATCCCATTCAAATACTTCCAGGTGATTTTCCCCAAGTTTGGGGAAAGGAAAATCTCTAAATAGACAAAACCAAAAAAATCAACAATGCAGAAAATTTCTCAAAATATAATTAAGGACAAAACTATAAGTAACACAAAGAGATATTATATTCTTGTAAAACAAAAATCATGAACTTATATGAACCTAACAGCATAGTCTCAAATGATATAATGCAACAACTAATAGACTTAACAAGAAAAGTAAGTAAATTGACAATTGTGGTAGAAGATTTGGGAAATTTTATGCAAGCTGGTGCAGCCACTCTGGAAAACAGTACGGAGGTTCCTCAAAAAGTTGAAAATAGAGCTACCCTATGACCCAGCAATTGCACTATTGGGTATTTACCCCAAAGATACAAATGTAGTGATCTGAAGGGGCACCTGCACCCCAATGTTTATAGTAGCAATGTCCACAATAGCCAAACTATGGAAAAAGCCCAGATGTCCACCGACAGATGAATGGATAAAGAAGATGTGGTATATATATCCAATGGAATATTATGCAGCCCCCAAAAAATGAAATCTTGCCATTTGCAATGACGTGGATGGAACTAGAGGGCATTATGCTAAGTGAAAAGAGTCTATCAGAGAAAGACAATTACCATATGATCTCACTGATATGTGGAATTTAGGAAACAAGGCAGAGGATCATAGGGGAAGAGAGGAAAAAATGAAACAAGATGAAACCAGGGAGACAAACCATAAGAGACTCTTAATCTCAGGAAAAAAACTGAGGGTTGCTAGAGTGGAGCGGGGGTGGGAGGGATGGGGTGGCTGGGTGATGGACATTGGGGAGGGTATGTGCTATGGTAAGCGCTGTGAATTGTGTAAGACTGATGAGTCACAGACCTGTACCCCTGAAACAAACAATACATTATGTTAATAATAAAAAAAAGATTTGGAAGACTTTAATATACTGCCCTCAAAAGCAGATAGATCAAAAAGCCCCAAAAAAACCCAGATATACAGAATATATAATGTAATTTGAAAGCTTATATTATTAGATATATAGAGATCTTTTCACATTATAAAGACTCTACTTTCTTTTCAAGTACAAATTCAAATTCATAGATTAACCACGTACTGGGTTACAAAAAAAAAAAAATTTCAATAAGTCCCAAGTAATTAGTATCATACATATCAACAGCAAAAAAAAAAAAAAAAAAAAAGTGAATTGTGCAAGACTGTTGAATCACAGATCTGTACTTCTGAAACAAGTAATGCAATATATGTTAAGGGGAAAAAAAAGAAGAAGATAGCAGGAGGGGAAGAATGAAGGGGAGTAAGTCAGAGGGGGAGACGAACCATGAGAGACGATGGACTCTGAAAAACAAACTGAGGGTTCTAGAGGGGAGGGGGTGGGGGGATGGGTTAGCCTGGTGATGGGTATTAAAGAGGGCACATTCTGCGTGGAGCACTGGGTGTTATGCACAAACAATGAATCATGGAACACTACATCAAAAACTAATGATGTAATGTATGGTGATTAACATAATAATAAAAATTTAAAAAATAAAAAACAAAAAACAAAAACAAAAAAAATTGAAATCAACAACAAAGATAAAATATACAAAAGTCTTTATCACCCCAATCACCACTGCCTCTACTACTTTTAGGATCCATAGACTAAAGGGGGATAGATTTTCAAAACTTGAGAAAAAAATACTGTAATTCCTCTTTGAAAACAGGGAATTCACATGCTTCCCTCTTGAGTTCCCACTGCAGTTTGTCTCAGGGTAAGCTGTTCATGCTCACCTGTTTTCTGCCTGCACGTAAGTGTTTTTTGTCCAGAGAACTTCTATCATGATTCAATGTATTTCTATTGGTATCACACGCACTTCCTTCTCTGACTTCATATGCTGTATGGCAGACTTTCTCCCTCTCAGCATCTAGAAGCTCACATGTTCCAATATGTCTGAGCTGTCCTTTCTCCCACCACCTGCCTGTTTTCTTCAGGGTACCCTTGGAGCCTGGCATTTGAGGTCCTAATTCAGGGACCACCCATGGGCCTGCATAGTGGTAACCAATGAATATTCCAACTGCCAAAGACCTGACACCTATAGTTGTAGATATGTTGACCATATAATTTAACAGCCAAACCAAGACACTTCTAGATGAGAAACCAGGATTGCAGAAATAATCCAGAATGTTTCTAGGAAACTGGAAACCTTCCTAATCACTCTAGTTACAGAGAAATGGTAGCTGGAAAGCCTCTGTGGGCAGCATTTGATTGTTCCTCAAAGATTTTTTGCACACTTGAAGGAAACTACCTATTTGGTTTTTCTTTCATAATTTGATAACTTAAGCAAGAATGGAATAAAACTACAAATCCCCCAGCCAGACTAGATTATTGAGATTTTGTCAGAAAATTTAAATTAAATAAATGGAGATGTGATCTCTCTGAATCTGATTTTCACAGCCTTTAGACATTTGAGGAAAAATAGGATGATGTTACTTATGAGGAAAATTTAAGGAATTTTTTTTTATTTGGATCAGTAACTAGTGCCAAGATAATGCAGAAGAATGACTGAAACAAAGGATTTGTCTCTTGTCCCAAAGAGGCCCTCAAACCATGATTGACATGAACTAGTAAACTGTGGACTCAAATATGTTTCTTTAGCCCAGAGGAAAGAAGAAAGGACTGCCTCTTAACCAGTACATCCAGGGATGGCAAGAATGAGGGAGCTGCCTTCCAAAGCAGTTCCACAGGCTCAGGGAAGACCTCCATGATTGACTAGCTCATGTGAGACCTCAACTCTGATGATAAAACCTAATAGACTTCAAGACTTCTAGAAAATGCTAATGCTATATACTAGTCTCAGCGATGCCCAACCTTTGTCTCTGGATCCAACTGGTAATGTTACAGTCTCTGGGCCTCTCTACATTGCCACAGAGTGTCAAGGTTCTTACCATGTGCCGTGCTTTGCAACTCATTCCCCCATAGTCTCTCTTGCATCTGAAACTATTGCCTCATACAAATATGCCTTCAAAGTGGGCAGTCCATATCCCACCAAAAAGCATCTTTGGCCACCTATACATGCAGTTCATGTTCAGAGACAGAAGTCCCTGACAGCCTTAGTGTTGAGGATATTGTCTCCACAGGAGCTGTAAGAAATGAGAAAATGTTTCTCCCACTTATCCAAATGTTACCTCAAACACGACTTAGAAATTCACAAGAACACAGCTGGTAGTTGACAGCTCTGAGCCTCCAACCAGACTGGAGTCTTTCCCTCCAAAGTGGGTGGGATTAAGGCAAGAGCTACAACTTCGTATCTCCAAGAAGGAAGCACTCAAGAAGGTGGTGATTTTTGTCACTACCTGTTAGACCAGAAGAAAAGAGATTTGAAGATTCATGGATTCATTCACAGATTATTAGCTCATGGTTTGAAAATTTCCTCACTTTGGTTATAAATACCAAAACCACACATTTCTTTTGTAAATATTTCTTTAATAAGATCAAGAAGACAACTATTTTAAAAACCTTGATCTTAATAAGATCAAGAAGACAACTATTTTAAAAACCTAAACCGAATTTAAAAATTATCAGAATCAATTTTCTAGGTTTTTGTTGTTTTGTTTTTGTGATAGTTTCTATGCAATGGTAACCTTTTTCTCCCCATCATGCTTTTTGGTTTGAGGTTTACTTGGAATTATTTATATTTCATGTACCTAATGTACATACCAAATGTTCGAAGTATGAAAACTTTTTCAATTATAAAATAAAGCCTTCATTTAAAAAAAAAAAACATATATCTGGGGAGCCTGGGTGCCTCATTCCATTAAGCGTCCAACTTTTTTTTTTTAAAGATTTTATTTATTTATTTGAGAGAAAGAATGAGAGAGAGAGAGAGAGAGCACATGAGAGGGGAGAGGGTCAGAGGGAGAAGCAGACTCCCTGCCGAGCAGGGAGCCCGATGCGGGACTCGATCCCGGGACTCCAGGATCATGACCTGAGCCGAAGGCAGTGGCTTAACCAACTGAGCCACCCAGGCACCCAAGTGTCCAACTTCTTGATTTCGGCTCTGGTCATAATCTCGGAGTTGTGATATTGAGCCTTTCATCAGGCTCTGCACTGGGCATGGAGCCTGCTTAAGATTTTCTCTCTCTCCCAACCTGCGTGTGCACACACATTCTCTCTCTCTCATATATATATATATATATATATATATATATATATATATATATATATATATATATATATACACACACACATATATACACACACACACACACACACACATATATATACACACACACACACATATATATATATCCGATATACCTGAAAATTAAACAAATGGTATTGAATAGCCCTTGAGTTTAAAGGATATTAGAAATTAGGAAATACTTAAAAGTTAATGGCAATGAAATATAATATGCCAATATGTTGTGGTACACAACTAAAGTAGTATCTGGAAATATATAGATTGAGATACATTTTATCAGTAAAAACAGAATGATTAAGGGAAAAAAGCTAAGTTTTTAACTTAAGTTAGGGAAAAAAGCCCCAACAGAATGTGTATTCCAAGAAACACAAATGTAGTAAATAATAAAAGTGCACAAATCAATAAGATAGATAAGAAATGAAAGGGGGAAAGATGAACTTAACAGAACTAAATCTCCTTCTTTGAAAAATTATAATAAGATAGTCCTTTAGCAAGATTGAGCAAGGCAAGAAGAGGAGGATATAAATAACCAAATATAAAAGTAAAAAGAATAACAGATACAATAAAAAACTTTTAAAACTGTAAAATAGTATTATAAACAACTATCCATTAAGTAATTTGAAATCTAAACAAATGAATACATTCCTGCCAAAATAAATTTATTAAATGCCAAAATTGGTGCAAGAAAAAAACAGAATACTTGGCCAGACTAATAAGCATAAAGAAGTTAAAATAATAAGTTAAACAGACCACTCTACTGAAAAAAACTCTGTTCTCACAAAGTTTTATTGGTGATCCTACCAAATTTTCAAGGAACAGATAATTCTAGTCTTATACAAATTGTTCCAGTGATAAAAAATGTCTAGGTTATTTTTATAAGACTAGCATGCCCAAACAAAATAAATTTGGTGCCATAATCATACTTAACATTTAGACAGAACTTAACTATGTGCTAGGTATTCTTCTAAGTGTTTTCCATATTTTAACTCATTTATTCCTAACTATCAGTTATAGGTTAGGTATCGTAAACATTAACCCCACTTTCTATATGGAAAAAAAATAATGCGAGAAAGGTTTACTGCTTCCTCAGATCACTCAGCTAGTAAGTGGCCAAACTGGAATTGAAACCTAGGTAGTTTTGTTCCAGAATACTCTTAAGCACTACGTCATACTTCTCCTAAAGAAAGAAATGAGTGGCCAAATTAATTTCACAGAAGCAAAAATATTAGCTAGCAATATCTAATAGTATATGTAAAACAAAATACATCAGGGTCAGGTAAGTTTATCCCAAGAATGCAAAAACAGTTCAATATCAAAAAATATTTCAAGGAAATGTAATATAGTAATAGCATAGATGAGGGGCGCCTGGGTGGCTCAGTCGTTAAGCATCTGCCTTTGGTTCAGGTCATGATCCCAGAGTCCTGGGATCAAGCCCAGCATTGGGCTCCCTGCTCTGCGGGAAGCCTGCTTCTCCCTCTCCCACTCCCCCTGCTTGTGTTCCCTCTAGCTGTGTCTCTCTGTCAAATAAATAAATAAAATCTTTAAAAAAAAGATAGGCTAGATGAGAAAAATTCTAGAAACAGCAAAAAACAAAGTTTATCACCTATTTATGACAAAAACTCTTAGCAAACTAGGAATTGCAAGGAACTTCATTAATATGGAAAATATATCTGCAAACTCACCATGTGTATTTTTCTTATTAGAGAAAATTTAAGAACATGAACAAGACAAAGATGGTTTTTACCATTTACCATAATACTAGGTCATAGCTAATGCAATAAGAAAAAAAATAACAGATATGAGGACTGCAAGGAAAGAAATGAAGTCATCAATACTTGAAAATAGTGTAATCATCTACATAGAGGTAAAATACAATGAAATCATCAAGCTATTCGAGTAATTATAAAAGTTCAATGAGGTTACTAAATATAATGCAAATATAATAAATATAAATAGCATTTTTCTTCCCTAGGAAATGCTAAAAAAAAGAAAGTTATCAAATATAAGATACCATTCAAAGTAACAAGAAAAATTATCATTATCTAGAAATTTACTTAAGTATACAAAGGACTTCATGGAGGTATTTTTAATTTGTATTTTGAGTGGAATAAAACAAGATCTATATAAATGGAGAGAAAACTCATAATCTTGGATAGTAATACTTTCTATCATTAAAATATCAATTTCATCCAAAATAACCTAAAATTAAATCCCAAACTATATTTCAATTAGGTCTTTAAGGAAATCAATTTACTTATTCCTTCTAAAATTTATATGAAAGAAAATATGCCAATGATTAAGCTAAGTTTGAAGAAGCTGAATTGAAATGGAGATTTGCTTTTCAGATATTAAAATCTATACAAAGCCATTGTAATAAAACTAATACATAACAAGAACAAATAAACCATTAGAGAACAGTAGACAGTTCAGAAACAGATCTATGACTGTATGGCAACCTGATATATAATAAAGGTAGCACTACAGAGCAGTAATTAAAGCCTAATTATAGATAGTATTAGAAATAGCCTAATATATGAAAAAAACTAAAAACCAGACCCCTAACTTTACACCATATACAACACTGATTAAAGATGGATTAAAGATGTAGATGAGATATAATGAGATTGATACAAATAATGTAGGAGAATAGTTGTATACCCAAGATGGGAAAGAACATCTAAATCAAACTCCCTAAGGCAGGAAAAAATGACAGATTTCATTACATAAAAATTATGGACAACCATTTAATGAAGAAGACCCTTAACAATGTTAAGACATATGACAGATGGAAGAAAATAATTTTATTGGCTAAAAACGGGATGCTAGTATCTAGAATTCGTAAGATATACGAGGAATTTCTAAAATCAATAATGAAAGAACAGGAAATCTAGCCAGAATTTTGGACAAAGATGTTAACTGGCAATATGCAGAAGTGGAATTCCAAAAGGCTAGCAAGCTTATGAAAATATATTCAAATTCATTTGTATTTACAGAAATGCATATTAAAACAATGAGGGGTATGAAAGAAGTGACTTCACTATAGATCACATGGGCATTAAAAGGATAAAAAAGAAATACTATAAACAACTCTAGACCCACAAATTTGATAACCTAGATGAAATGGACGAATTTCTTGAAAGATACAATTTGCCAAACTCACACAAGATTATATCATTATACATTTGTCCAAACCCATAAGAATGTACAAGGCCAATAGTTGACCTTAGGGTAAACTATAACCTTTGGGTGATTATAGCGATGGGGGGTTTTGTTATTGGGGAGGCTATGCATGTGAGGGGGCAGGGAGAATATGGAAACTCTGTACCTTCACTTCATTTTTTAAAAATTTTTTATTGTTATGTTAATCACCATACATTTTGATGTAGCGTTCCATGATTCATTGTTTGTGCACAACACCCAGTGCTCCATGCAGAACGTGCCCTCTTTAATACCCATCACCAGGCTAACCCATTCCCCCACCTCCCTCCCCTCTAGAACCCTCAGTTTGTTTTTCAGAGTCCATCGTCTCTCATGGTTCGTCTCCCCCTTCACTTCATTTTTGCTGTGAACCTTAAACTGTCCTAAAACAAGGTCTTAATTATTTCTTAAAAAGTTAATAAAATGACCCAAAAAATAAAAAAAAATAGGAAGCTTGTTAGTATTAGAATGGATATAGCAATACAGGACATCTCCTACAATGGTGTAAGGAATGTTGCAAAGTACAACCATTCTTAGGTGCAATCTAGCAGTCCTTCAATTAAACGCACATCTATCCTTTGGCCCAGCAATCCCACCCCCGAGTTTATATCTCATAAAAAGAATCACACAGATTGATAAGAGAACACGGTTGAGTTATTTCATGGACTTTTTTTTTTTAGATTTTATTTAAAGTTCAAGTTAGTTAACATATATTATTAGTTTCAGAGGTAGAATTTAGTGGTTCATCAGTTGCATATAACAACCAGTGCTCATTACATCAAGTGCCCTCCTTAATACCCATCAACCAATTATCCCTCCCCCCCACCGACCTCCCCTCCAGCAACCCTCAGTTTGTTTCCTATAGTTAAGGGTCTCTTATGGTTTGCCTCCCTCACTGTTTTCCTCTTTTTTTCCTTCCCCTCCCCTATGTTCATTAGTTTTGTTTCTTAAATTCTACATACGAGTGAAATCATATGGTACTTGTCTTTTTCTGACTGGTTTATTTCACTTAGTATAGTACACTCTAGTTCTATCCATGTCATGGCAAATGGCAGGATTTCATTCTTTTTGATGGCTGAGTAATATTCCATTAAATATACACACACACACACACACACACCACCTCTTTTTTATCCATTCATCTGTCAATGGACATCTGGGCTCTTTCCATAGTTTGGCTATTGTGGACATTGCTGCTATAAACATTGGAGTGCATGTGACCCTTTGAATCACTATTTTCGTAACCTTTGGATAAATACCTAGCAGGGCAATTGCTGAGTTGTTGGGTAGTTCTATTTTTAACTTTCTGAGGAATCTCCATACTGTTTTCCAGAGTGGCTGCACCAGTGTGCATTCCTACCAACAGAGTAAGACTTATTCTTAACAGTGGTGAATTGGAAGCAATCTAGCTGGCTGTCCCTCGCATCAGGAAGAAATGAGTAAAATGTATTGGTTGCATATTATGGAATACTAAGCAGTATTTAGAAGCTACAAACTATATACACACAAAACAACAATGATAGATCTAAAAACACAGTACTGACTGAAAAATAAGAAAAAACTTTGCAGGGACAATTGTTGATGATGTTCAATGAGTTTAGGAGTACAATTAATTCAACACTTTGCCAACAGAGAGCCTAAATAGTCAAGTGTAGATTTTTAAACATATATGTTTTTGATATTTTTATATGGTTGACATATATGTATATATATGAAACATATTTTCATACTATTCTTAATATATATAATTGAATATCACACAATTTAAAAAGCTTTTCTTTGTGTTGATGAATGACCTCCCAAATATACTAAGTAGAATATGTAAGATATAAAATTAGGTATATAGCATGCTACCTGTATGTTATACAAATGTATATACTTATGTATGTGTACATATGTATATTCTTATAAATATATATACTTATATACATATAAACATATATATATGCTTTTATATACTCACACACAGAAGAAAATTAAGAAACTAGTACCTGTGCTTGCCTCTGGGATGGGAAATTGGGGGGCTAAAGGGCAGGGAAGACAGTATTTTTTTTTTTAAAGATTTTATTTATTTATTTGACAGAGAGAGAGAGACACAGCGAGAGCAGGAACACAAGCAGCGGGAGTGGGAGAGGGAGAAGCAGGCTTCTCGCAGAGCAGGGAGCCAGATGCAGGGCTGGATCTCAGGACCCTGGGATCATGACCTGAGCCGAAGGCAGACGCTTAACGACTGAGCCACCCAGGCACCCGACAGTCTTTACTTTTACTGTATGCCCTTTTGTAACTTTTAAATCTTATACTGTTTGTATCTATTTCTTAAAATGAATAATCAAAATAATTACAAAAATAAAACTAAAATATGTGCATATGCGGAGATGAAATACTACAATCATTTGTCTACACATCTTTCCTTCCAGACTGAGACAAGGAGTCAGTTATAGTCATCTTTATATTTCCTAAACAGTTCCTTCCACATAATAGGTACTCAATAAATGTTGAAAGAACAAAGGGAAAGACAAAAGGAAGGAAATAAAAATGTGATGGATGAGATATACATGGTTCTTAGTTCCTTGACACTTTTCTATAATTTTCACATTTTCAAAATTAGCATTATAATTTTTAATTAAAAAACAAGACTGGTGACAGTGTGTAACACAGACCTGAATATGGAGATGGCTAATTGTTAAGAGGCTACTTTAATCAGTCAAATAGGAGATTCTGAGTGGCCTAACTTGGATACCGCCAAAGAGCCAAAAGCCTCTTACCAGACTCTTTTCTCAGACACTTGCTTGATTCTGTCTCCTCCACCACCATGAATTAGGTACCCGAAGGCAGAGTTGGATAGAGAGAGCTGACCAGATGCCATCAGAAGTAATAGTACACTAAATGATAAGCTGAACCTACCATAGCTGTTTCTTGTTCTTTTTCAGCCAAAGCTTGAGTTGTTGCTGATTACCTTCCAGGAGTAAGGAAAGGTAAAGTGAATACAGCTCAGGATCACCAGGTGCCCAACATGCATGTACTCTTAACACTGGGTTCTCCGATCTGTCCCTCTGGTGGTCCCGGGGCTGTTCTTAATGGATCCCAGCCTTTAAACATTCATTTGACCTCTCTCTCCTCCAAGTCTTTTTCTTTCCATTTCTTAACCCTCAGTTCCATCTTCGCTTTCTCGCTGCTCTCCAAGGCTTCACCTTTTTGAGTACCTTTTATGTGTTAAATATTGGACTCTGTTGCTGGGCTCCAGTGAATGTTGCTTAAAACACAAAAGGTTAAGCAGAGAGCAACTGTATTGATTAAACATCCATTTTCTTTCCTTTTGTTTTTGTAAGAGCCCTTGATGTTGTCGCTGATTGACAGCCCCACCTGCACACCTCTGGCCCCAGATTCCCCTTGGTAATGTCACTGAGAGCTACAGAGCTCCTCACCCACTCCACACAAGCCACAGATCCTTCATGTACAGCTTTCAAAGGAAAAAAAAAAAAGAAATGTAGCTTTTCTCTTTTTTCCGTTCTTTCTCCATTCCTTAGACATATTTTATTTCCAGAAGTCCCTGTTGAATGAAGAAAAGTAAAATGGGGAGAAGAGAAAGCTTTCAGCACTGACCCCTCCCTTTTATTCGAATTTCTTAGCTAGCAAGCCTTTGAATATGCTTTCAAGAAGGTGACAACCTTGTTAAATTAGCTTTTCCTTCTTGCCTCTCACAGTGTGAATGACCTAAAGAATCCTTCCTGCAAGACTAACAAAATTACACCCATTAGCGAGCTCGGCATGAGAGGCATGGTACGATGGTGGCTTTGCCCTGTTGTCAGTTCATGATAATGACTACATCAGCTGGCTTTGACTCTTCTCTGCTCTTCCCTAAAAGTGTAATATTGCAAATAATAGGGCATCACATTGCCATTAGAGAACAGGATAAGCCTCCCAAGTATAGAAGCCAAATGTCCAGTTACTAATATGTACCCAACAATAAATGAGGTCAACCAACTACAAAAATTCATCTCTTTCCCCAAAAAGCTCTATTTACACAATCAAGTAGAGTCTATTCATAAGAACAGAGTCATAAGGATGATCATTAGAGTTGGCGGGACTGACAAGAGTGACCAATGGTATAGGACACTCTTTTAGTAACTTGAACCCCTATGTGGCTCCTTCACCAGGTTTCACCCTCATCCGTATCTCTGCTAGTTCAGTTTAAACCTTTGCAGAGAGAAAGTCTAACTTGGATCAGATTCTGAATTAGTGTCACTGCAATTTAACTAGATGAAAGCTGTGGAACAAAGAAATGAGGTGCAAAGCTGGATGCCTGCCTCTCTCCTCCTACACTTATCAAGACCCAAACCTCCAACAGGAATCAACCCAAAGGCCCAGGAATGTGATGGAGCCAGTTTTATCAGTTTGCAAAACCTGACAATTTAATTTTCAGGAATTTTGCAAGCCAGTTGTTAATCACTGCTATTATTAAAAATTAAATTACATAAAATTATCATTAAATAAGTTATAGTAGAAACAAGGGTAATAAATATTCAAAACTCATCACTTTCTAATTTACTACATTTTTGTGTTTCTCACTTGTTGTGTTGATAATTTTACTACTGTATTACTATTAAATTGATTCTGTATGGTTGAAATACTGTTGTGTTCAGCTTCAAATCAGCCATGGTGGGAGTATTTACACCACAGAAACTGGCTATGCTACAAATCAGAGCTTTATTTATTGTTCTGGTTGTCCAGACCAGGGTTCAGTGATCTATGGCTCAATAGACAAATCCAAGTCCTTATCTTATTTTTGTATTGTCCACAAGCTAAAAGTGGCTTTTATACTTTTAAAGGTTATAAAGTTCTTGTTACAAAAGAACAAGGAGGAAGAGGAGGAGGAGAAAGAAAAAAAAGCACAGGAAGAAGATAAGTGAAGCTGATACAGAGACTCCCTTTTCTCCAAAGGGCCATATAGCAAATATATTAGGATCTGTGAGCTGTACAGTCTGTTACAACTACTCAATTCTGCCATGGTAGCACAATGAGAGTCATTGGGCGTGGCTAGGCCTCGGCAAAATGTTATTTACAAAAGTAGGTGGTGGATCAGATCTGATTCACAGGCCAACCCCTGATCCCCACTAAGGAAAGCATTCTTAAAGAATCAACTGACTATATAAATTGACAACAAAGGGTATTGTGCATTTTATGATTTGTAAGTTTGTGCTATACAGCCTTTATGTCAGTAAAATGTATAATAAAAATAACAGAAACATACATTTGTATTGGCAAGGTGGTTGTTAAACACTTATCACTATACCATTGCTCATAGCCTACTTCCCTCATAGAGTTTGTAATCTGTGGTGCTCTTTTCCTTCTCTACAAACCTTTGCTAAGTGCTTATCACATGCCAGACACAAGGGAATTAGAAAGATGAGGTCCATGTTCCTCAAGAGCTCATAATCCAGTGTAGGATTATGGCCAAGAAACAACAGATAAATAGCACAAGTCAAAGGAACAGGTACACAAAACACAAAGGACCCAAGTGTTCGAGGGCAAAGAGAATGAAGAAACCAATGTTCACTATTCCAGGTGATTCCCTAGAGAGAAGCTGACTTAATCCACACAGCAAGCCCAGGAAGTATGTGTTAATTGTCTCTATATTATATGTGAGCAACTGAGATTCAGAAATTTAGGTAATACACCCAGGTCATAAAGCTGATAAGGGCAGAACTAAAATTCCAAGTCAGGACTGGTTTGACACCAAAGTCTTTGTTCTTTCACACCACTCCCAATTAATCCCTTGTTTATAAAAATAGTGTAATCCTGTTCATACCTTGATTCACTGCAAAATGTCTCTCCCATACTCTTTCTTAATAGGTTCCCTCTTTCTCTCAAGTATCTCTGCCATGTAAGTTTATTATGGCCCCAAAAGTCAAAAAGTAAATGTTAATTAAAAGTTTTAAAAGAACATGTGTCAATGCAGCTCTGAAGTGGTAACTTCAGAGTTGAAATGTGACCAAAATTAAAAGCAATGGCATTAATTAACATTAGGTGTTTTTTCTTTATGAGTGAAATGTGACCAAATTAAAAGCACTGGCATTAATTAACATTAGGTGTTTTTTCTTTATGGCAACAGTGAGCTCTTTACGAAGAGGAATCCATTCTTTCCACAGTGTCTACCAGAGGCTGGTCATACAGGAGAATCTGTGTCAAAGCACTTGAGTGACTAGGGAGCCTGAGGTTGGAACTGCAGAGTCATCATCTAAGTACATTCCACATGTGTATTACCTTCTGGTCTTCTGGAGGGACAGTCTTTATCTCTGGAGGGACAGGGAAACCCAAAAAGCTAAACTACCTGAATCCCCATCTTAGTTCTAGCAGGAACCTGTTTGATGCAAAGTCAATACATTTATCAGTTCACAGAGATCTAAAGAAAATCAACACTTTCTTAAATGTATAGGGGAGAAGATTTTTACCACCTCCCTTGGAAATTTCTTCTAGAGCAGAGATTCTTAAATGTTGATGTGAATCAGAGCAACCTGGGGAGCTTGTTAAAAGTATCTTTTCCTGGTCCACTCCCACATGGTCTGATTTAGTAGGTCTCCAACCAGGACTGTACACCCCTGGTTAAGAATCTTCTAGAGTTTCTCAATTCCTCTAGTGAATAAATTTTTCCATCATGCCTAACAAATTGATATGCTACAGATCCACACGCTTTAATCTACAATTCTGAAATCCAAAAGCTCTGAAATCTAAATATCTTCACATAATTCATCTAGCATCAACCCCATTGTGAACTTAACTCATTTGGGGCAAACCCTGACCTGAATTCACTAGAAACTTTTTTAAATCTTGGTTTATCTAGCTTTGTGTAGATGTGCATATATTTTGCTGCAGAAACATTAATGTGATGATTACAAGGTGCCACGCTAGACCCACTGGGGGGTGCTCCATTTTACTTTCCCCGAATCATAAACGTTTGACCTATGAAATATATTTGGTTCCAAGCATTTCAGATAGGCGGCTATGGACCAAAATGAAATCCCTTGTAACTCTGGTTACTCCTGAAAGATGGGGGATTTAGGAAGATTAAGGAAGCAAATTTACCAACATTTATCTTTGAGCTGCCTCAGTTTTCCCCTAGGTACTTGATCTTCAGAAAGCAAAAAGGCTAAAATATAACAACTGCAGTGAAGACAAGCTTCTTGGCCACCTGCCTTTGGAAGTTCTGTCATCTCTAGGACTATACTCCAATACCCTACTACTCTAGTTCAGATAAGACCAACTCTTCATCCTTTTTGATGTTCAGTACATTTATCTCATGAAAACATTCAAGACCACATTATAAGTCCCTGGGTATTTTAATAGTTTCCATTAGTCCAAACCCCTATTATCCAATCCCTTTTCCCAAGGCAGCCCAATTCAAGAATACCCGGAAAGCAGACAGATAATAAAGATGGGTTCCAGGGACTGAGGTAAAATCAAGCCAGCAGCATTCTCAGAAAAAAGAAAAATAAACCAAGAAGAGCAGGAGGGTCAAACCAAGAGAAGATGTCTAAATATGAGATGCTGAGTAAATGCAAACTAATGAGCATGACCTTCAAAATCTCACATTACTTTGTCGGTGCCACCTTCTCCAATGTTCTGTCCCTTCACATCTTCACTCCATCGCTCTTAACTTTATTCAGTTCACTGGAAAACCATCCCTCCAGCCCACCCCCACTAAAAATAAACCAATTTGTACATGTTTACGGTTGATGTAAACTGAAGATTAATCCAGACAAAAGGAGCCATCCCAACAAGAAGAAATCTAGAGGCTGATTAATCAAGAACTTATTACCTGGAGATGTTTCTAATGCCCAGACAGTAACAATCTCAAAGAAGAAAAATACAGGAAAAACTCAAGGGAAGAGAAAGATGCAGGAAGAATTAGGTAGAGAGGAAAAGGGAAAGGTAAGCAAAATGAAATCTAGAAATATTTCATAAGTGTCCATTTTTTTGTGAGCATAGAGAAAGAAAGAGCTGGACCTTTGAAAGACTGACTTACAGTAATAATCCCGTATTTTTTTCTATAGTAGATTCTTCAGGGACTATAGAGACAAAAGAATTTGCACACAAATTATAATGCCAGTTATTCAGACTGATAAATTTTATAGATATATACGCATGTTTGTTAATAAATATCACAGGGCCAAATAACATGCTGGGGGAAAATTATAAATAATCATTTTAAATACTCAAAATATTATAAATATCTGAGCATACTTAATTCCAGTTGAGTATCCCCATCATCTTCAGCTGCTTAGTCAACCAGCCAAACAAAGACACGTCAGGCAGCAGAGGGCTTGTATTTAAGTCCTAGCTACTCTATGATCTCTGTGACTTTTGGCATGATGCCCAACTTCTCTGGTCCTGAATTTCTACAGTTGTAAAATGGGGATGATAAGAACACTTACCTTACAGTGTTGTTGTGTATAGCAAATAAAGCAACATAATAGTTCCAAGGTGCCAGAGTGTTAAAAATATTTCAGTCTGTAGCAAAATGGGAGAACAATGTATGGATTTTTGATGAAGCTATTTATTCAATAACATGTCTATCCTTTATCTGGATATTATACCTTTCCTACTTTTCTGGTGTTAAAATCATCTTTGTGTTATTAAACTAAATTAAAGAGGTGGCAAAGATCTGGCTCTTTCTCTCTGTATGGTTTTAGTAAATGGCTATTGTTTTGGTTTTACTGTTTCGTTATTTTCCTCAGTTGGTAAAATAAACAGTAGGCAACTCAATGTGATTTCCACAAATGGTTTCTGAACTGTTGCTGATCTTTGAAACCCAAAAGTCAGAGTACTACTAACATAATACATGGATGACAGAGGTCCCTGCATGGATGTAAGCTATGGTCATGGAAAGAATCAGCTGTGTTTGAAGTAGGGACCACCAGAAAGTAGCTTATTTGCTTGATGAACTAGAAAATTCAGAGGAAAAAACTTATTGAGAGATAAGAAATAGTCTCTCAGGCATATCAGTTAATGATTATTGGTTGGAGCCATGAGGAATTCCAAGGTCAGCATGTTATCTGTCCCTTGAATTTATCTTTTCCTGAATAATGCTTGTGATGGTTAATTGTATGTATTGATTTCACTGGGCTAAGAGATGCCCAGACAGCTGTAAAACATTATTCCTAGATGTGTCTGTAAGGGTGTCTCCAGAAGAGATCTGAATCCATAAAGATCACCCTCACCAATGCAGGTAGACAACATTCTACATGTTGAGAGTCCAAAATAGAACCAAAAGATGGAGAAAGGGCAAATTCACTCTCTTTGCTAGAGTTGGGACATTTATCTTCTCCTGCCCTCATACATCAGAGCTCCTGGTTCTTGGGCATTTGGACTTGGACTGGGACTTACACCATTGGATCCCCTGGTTCTCAGACCTTTGGGCTTGGACTAGAACTAAACCGTCAGTTTTTCCTGGGGCTCCAGCTTGCAAATGGCATATGGTGGAATTTCTCAGCCTCCCTGATCACATGAGCCAATCTCTCATAATAAGTTAGCCAGTCAGCCAGTCTCTATTTATCCGTGCATCCTATTATTAGTTCTGTCTCTCTGGAGAGTCTCAACTAATAGATGATCTCACTGGGATTTTCAAGAGGGTTATAATAAAACTAAGAATAGTTTTCACTAAATTTTATAAGCCACTGGGGTAGGGGCAAGGTAGTACTGCTTTAGGGCTTGATGAATGGAGTTTGACACAAAATAGGGAGACAGTTTCTCCCTTCTTGGGTGGCCTTACTAAAGGGGTACCAGACGGCAAGGTCACTATGCTTAGGGAAGTGTCAGTAGTGAGCAGAAACGCTGGTGACTCTGGGAGCACAATGAGACTGGGCCTCAACATAAGTTCCTTTGGTGGCAGGCACCAGTGGCCATGGCAACAAAGAGGCACCTTCACGGTGCTTTTCAAGTGGCAAACCACAAACCTCACCAAAAGAAACCAATCCTGGAAAGGAAGAAAATGGCCAACACCAAACAACAGCTAAAACGGTATGTTCACGAAGACCTGTGAAGGAGCCCCCTAAGGATCCCAGGAATAGAAAGGGACCAGAGACACTGGCAGCAAGCAGGTGAGGGGATGCAGAAAAGAGAGGTAGGGTCAGTACCTGAAAAATACTATTTGTTACTCTTGGGTGCACTTGGGGAAGCCATGCCTACTCCAATGTCTCCAGCTGTGTGACCATGGCTGAATCCCTGAACAGTTCAGAGCCCCAATTTCCTCACCTGGAAAATGGAGTAACAACAGATACTAACAACTAGCTCACAAAATAATTTTAAGAATTAAACAGGACAACATATTTGAAAGTGTTTCTTAAATCTAAAGTGCTATGAACATATTAGTTTTAATATGTAACAGTGGACTACTGTGTAACATTCAGTGCTGGGATCCCCTCGGGATTTAACCTGTAGGGCATCCACTCCAGAAATCATTGAAAGTGTCTTCAAGGAGAAAGAATGAGGAGGGAATGATCTAACTTAATTATAAAATGGAATGGAGGGGAAAACCCACCCAGTTACACTCAGAGGACTAATAAGCCATCGATGTAGGGCAAAATTGTGCAGGAAGGGAAGAAATATATTATGTATATCATGGTTATACAGATACCATTTATTCCCTATAAAACTCTGTAAGGAAGAGATTGTCATCCCTGTTTTACAGATAAGGCAAACAAGATTCAAATAAGTTAAAGAGCATACTGAAGACCACATAGCAAATAGAAAACAAGGCATGACATTTTAACCCAGACCTTTCTGGATCTAAATCAGATAGCATTTTTTCCTTTTGCTTTTACTTTTCTTCTTCTTTTTGACTAAACAGAAAATCCACAATCATAGCAATCGTGACCAAAATAAGATGACAAAGAAGTCACTAATATGTTGCATTAAGTCCCATGCCTTCCACATTTTGCAAGACCAATTCAAATATTTTTGCATATCCAGTGGCCAGGTTTGGCTCCCCATAAAAGTTTCCTCCAGATATGCTTGTACTTGAACACTTTCTAAAAATGTTATTTGGGGTGGTAAATCATTTTATATGTTTTGCAGTATCCTGAAAGTACTAAAGCAAGATTACTCAGATAAAAAAGTAAAATCCCCTCATTATGTGTAAATGTACCACATGTAGCCTACACAGGAAAAAAAAACTTAAATTCAAAGCACATGAGCTGAGAATAAAGCAGGAAGTAAGGATGGGAACCCAGTGCAAGGAAAGCCAAAAGCTTGTGGCTTTCTGCTCTAGAACACCATCATGCCAATAGGATGATGTGGGACTGTCTGTGTTCTTGCTAGGAACACAATATACCATTATTCAGCTCTTGTGAAATGGGGTATGCAGGGAAGCACATGTGGTAGTAATAGAAAAGATGCAATTCTCCTTGGCTGCTTTTCAAGCTTCATTATTCAGATAATTTGGGGACTTTTTTTTTCTTTGAGAAATTCTCCCAGGACTGGACTGATTATAAGATGAGGATATGTCTTGAATTCTGCCAACAGAGAAAACTTGGCTGAACTAGATGTTTTATTTGTTAAGTTGTGTGCACTTTTGCTAGGGATAGATCTACTTCCTCCCAATCAACTTTCTCTTTTCAGAAAACAAACTCAGATGCTGCCTTGAAAGAGTTCAAACCTTCCCTTCACAGGATGAAGGACCTTCAATGTTCTTCCCAAATAAAACCCCCAGTGCTCATGGTCAAGAAGCCAAGCCAAATGTTGAAGACAATTTCATTTCTGCAGCCTATAGTGCCCTGAATTAATGGGATAACCTTCTTCCAATGAGTTAAAACCTTAAGCAGTTTATTTATTGTTTGCAGTTCATTAAATTGTGTCTGTCTGCTGTGGTCCCTGGGTTCATGCTCCAGGACAAATAGTAACCAAAATGAAGAACCTACAACTTGTTTTTACCAAAGCCAAGAAGACTTTACAGAAGAAGCAAACCTATGATATGACTTACATGAAACCAAGCCCACCCAAAAGAGGCTTTGGGAGCATGGAAGATGACAAACACTTATGTATGAGTGAAGCAGGTTACCACATCTCTGATCCACATCTATAAAATAGAGATAAAGATATCTCCATCCTAGGATTAATGCACAAATTAAATGACTATTGTGAAAGTTTCTGGCTCTATTCCAGGCACAAAGTGATGCTCAATTATTGCTGGTTCCATTCTTTCCTTTTTTTATCTGTCTCACAGGGTTAATGTGAAGATTGAATGAGATCATTGAGTTGGAGTTTTATTTGCATGTGAGATAAAAGAAAAAAGGAATTTAAAGAACAAGAGCCCACCCCAGAGAACCCTCCGGGGTCCAGATCTGAGCATTTCCCAGATCTTTGTGACAGACTCAAATTGCTGGCAGTCTCCTCAATGAGAGAAAGAAGCCAGACCCATGCCCTTATATACAGCTTATCAGAGAACTCGGGGGAAATCAATAGAAAGAATCCCAAAATCATAGACTTTGTCACCCACTCATTTAACAAATATTTATTGAATACCTACCATATGTCAGACTCTGTTCTAGAAGTGGTGAATAAAGCAGTGAACAAATGATAAGGTTTCTGTTCAAGCTTATTTTTCAATGAAGAAAGACAAAATATTTAAATGAGCACAAAAAAATACTATGATGGAGAAAAAGTAGAAAAGAATTGGAGAAGTTGGGTTTTGTGGTTTTTCAATAGGGTAGTCAGGGAAGCTCTCACAGAAGATGTAAAGATCTGAAAGGAATTGAGCCAAAAGGATACTGAAGAGAAAGCCAGGAGGAGCCTGCAAAGTCCCTAAGGCAAGAAACTTCCTGTTAACTCCAAGGAAAAGCAAGGCACCAAGTGTGGCTGGAGTAGAGGGATCAAAGAAAAGAGTAAGAGGAAGTAAGGTCAGACACGGGGCCAGATCATGGATGGTCTTGGGGACCTCATAAGGAGTTTGGCTTTCACTTGATAAGGCATGGGAAGTCACTGGAGGGTTCTGAGAAAAGGAGTGAGATTTTTCTGATCTCCGCGTTCGTAGAATAACTCTGGTTGTTGTTCTTAAGAGGAAGATAAGAGTGAAAGCAAGAAGATAAATTGGGGAAACTTCATACTGTTTTCCACAGTGGCTGCACCAGGTTGCATTCCCACCAACAGTGCACGAGGGTTCCTTTTTCTCCACATCCTCACCGATACTGGTGATTTCTTGTGTTTATTTTAACTATTCTGACAGGTGTTAAAGTGATACCTCATTATGGTTTTGATTTGCATTTCCCTGATGATTAGTGATGTTGAGCATCTTTTCTTGTGTCTGTTGGCCATTTGTATTTCTTTTGGAAAAAAGTTTATTCAGGTCCTTGGCCCATTTTTAATTGAATTACTTGGATTTTTTTGTGTTGAGTTGTATAAGTTTTTAAATATATTTTGGATATTAACCCTTTGCTGGATATGTCATTTGCAAATATCTTCTCCCATTCAATAGGTTGCCTTTTTGTTTTGTTGATGGTTTCCTTCACTGTGTAAAACCAAAGTGTCCATTGACAGATGAGTGGATAAAGAAGATATGGAATATATACATACAATGGAATATTACTCATCCATCAAAAAGAATGAAATCTTTCCATTTGCAACAACATGGGCGGACCTACAGAGTATAATGCTAAGTCGGTCAGGAAAAGACAAATACCATATGATTTCACTCATATGGAGAATTTAAAGAACAAAGCAAATGAACAAACAAAAAAGAGACAAACAAACAAAAAAAAAACCAGACTCTTAAATACAGAGAACTGGTAGTTGCCAGAGGGGAAGGGAGTGGGGGATGGGTTAAACACAAAAAGGGGATCAAGAGTACACTTATCTTGATGAGTACCGAGAAATGTATAGAATTGTTGAATCATTATATTGTACACCTGAAACTAATATAACACTGTATGTTAATTATACTTGATTAAAAAACAAATTAAAATAATTTTAAAAAGAAGATAAATTGGGAGTCCATTACCATTTCGCCACTGATAGAAAAGCTAGAGCATAAACGAGTGACTTATTTGCCTAATATTATAAGAGAATCTGTGGAGGAATTAGTGAAAAAAACATGCCTCTAGTAGAATTCCCTAAATTGACTTCACCACCTAAAAATCCACCATCATTCAAAAAATGGTGGGGAGAGGAAGGGAATTCTGCACAAAAGTCCATCATTTAATTACTAGGTTACTGCTTGCTCCTGAGATAGCATATTTTTCTTTTCTATGTGTACGTAATCTATTTAACCTACCAGATCTTTTGAAATTTACCCTCAAGTTTTTGCTATTAAACACTGTATAATGTTTTTCATACATCAAAGTATTGTAACTAAAAAGGGAAGAAAAAAACAAATCCCCTCCAATGGTGGGGCGATCTGATCTATTTCCAACTGACTAAGTTCTCAAATATAAAAACAGAGAATAGAGGAGCCAAACTCATCACTGGTAGAAACAAAGCTTGGGCAGCCTTAATAGTTGAATTATTCTGCAGGGCAGGAGGAATACAGTGTGCACAAAATCTAAGTCTCAGAGACAGAATGACTTTTCCCAATTGAAAGACCACAGGAAGAATAAAAATGCAGATGTATTAAGTAACTCACTTAAGAGTTAGAAAGAACTTGAGAGCACAAGACAGTCATTGTTGGGAAACTGTTCAGGCAAGAAGTGTCCAGGAAAGAGAAAGGTTCAATAATGAAGATTTCTCTGTATAGAACACCAAGAGAGTTTCACCACTCAGGAGCATGGGGGCTGCTTTAAACAGAGTCCAATCTGAATCTGATGGTAGAGCTGGAGAAACTAGAAGGAGAAAGCCTCATTTCCTTCATGACTAGGAATGCCTTCAGGGAGAGCTCTCTTTTGTGGCTGAGGTTATACCATGCCAGTGGAGGACTGTGAAGCTAAACAGAGCCAACAGTTAAAGTCTGTTATTTTTATCACACTGAATTGGATACCTCAACTCCCTGCTCATACCCAGAATTCCTTTATCTGGTCACAAAATTATTTTTAGACCACCAATGACTGACAAAACAGGTACAATGGTTTTCTTTCTGTGGAAGAAAAATACCAGCAACAAGTAATGCATAAGTCTCAATGACCTGAGGGCACTGATGGCTAAACTATAAAATCTTTGATGGGGTTGGAGGTAGAGGTGATGGTCAAAGTTACCAACAATGGAAAGGGGCAAGTACAACATAGAAAAGTAAAGAGTAGATGCAATTGACCCTTGAACAACAAGCATTTGAAACGCACAAGTCCACTTACACACCAATTTTTTTCAATAAATACGGTATTTTCAATATTTACTTTCAATAAATACAGTATAAACACACTCACAGTATGGTACTAAAAACATTTTCTCTTCCTTATGGTTTTCTTAATAGCATTTCTTTTTCTGCAGCTTACATTATAAGAATATAGTATAGGTAGGCGGAGCAAGATGGCGGACGAGTAGCAGAGCTGGATTTCGTCTGGTCTCAGGAATTCAGCTGGATAGGGATCAAACCATTCTGAACACTTACAAACTCAACAGGAGATCGAAGAAAAGAATAGCAACAACTCTCAGGACAGAAAAGCGACCACTTCCTGGAAGGTAGGACGTGCGGAGAAGTGAATCCAAGGTGATATTCAGGAGGATAGACGGCGGGGGAGGGGGGCTCCATCGGCCGCTTCTGGCAAGTGACAGAGCCCTGGAGCACAAAATCAGAACTTTTAGAAGTCGGCTCTGCTGAGGGAACGTCGTTCCAGTGGCTAAGCGGGCGGTGGAACGCTCGCAGGACAGTGTGGTCTCAGGACCCTCGGGGTCACAGAAAGACCCGGTTGCCTGAGTGCGGCAGAGCTCCTGGGTACTGGAGCGGGGAAGCTGGCTTCACAGATGGAGCCGAGGCGCGGGCTCTCAGCTCGGGGTTGCCACAAACCGGGATCCGCAGCACAGTCGGGCCACTGCTCCTCCAGCAGGGACCCAACAAGTGGCAGATCCGGGGAGACTCCCCTTCCTCCCCTGGGAGGAGTGGTGTGGGAGAGCACCACAGGGATCTGCTGGGTTTGGAGACTCCACACTGGGTCGGGCGCCAGAGATAGAAATGCTCGGTTACAGACCGGGTGAGCACGGAGTGCGGCCGGAGACCGGGGACACGGGAGTGACTGACTGCTTTTCTCGGGGGGCGCAATGAGGCGCGTGGCCCCGAGTTCTCAGTTCCTTGGGGTGGAGATTGGGAGGCCGCCGTTTTCACTCTCGTCCCCCAAAGCTGTACGGAAAGCTTGCAGGGAACAAAAGCTCTCGAGAGCAAACCCAAGCAGATTACTTAGCCCAGACTGAAAGGGCGGGGCAAATCCGCCTCCAGCAAAGACATTTGGGAACCATGGCAACAGGCCCCTCCCCCAGAAGATCAGCACGAACACCAAGCCAAGACCAAGTTTACCCATCAATGAGAACAGAACTCCAGTGCTAGGAGAATAATGCACATAGAAGTTCATGGCTTTTTTACCATGATTCTTTAGTCTTTCAAAGTTAATTTTTTTTAACTTTTTTATTTTTTAATTTTTCTTTTTCCCTTTTTCAACCAACATCTTATCAATCCCTTTTAAAAAAAACATTTTTGTTTTTCATTTTTAGAGTCATATTCTATCCCTTCATAGTAGTTACCCTTATTTTTGGTGCATATATATATATATATATATATGTGTGTGTGTGTGTGTGTGTGTGTGTATATATATATGTATATATATAAAAGTTGTTCTCTCTTTAAAATTTTGAGATATGGTTTCTCCTAACAGATCAAAATATACCCTAAGTCTCTAGTGTATGGCTTTGTTCTAGTCTCCTGCCTGATCACATTCTCTCCCCCCCTTTATTTTTTAAGTCCTCTTCTTTATTTTTTCAAACAGCTTATCAATTCCTTTTATAAAATTTTTTATGCTTTTCATCTTTACATTCATATTCCAACCCTTCATCATATCAACCCTTATTTTTGTACATATATAAGTTTTTCTTTCCTTAAAATTCTGGGAAACACTTTCTTCCAACAGACCAAAATACACCCAAAATCTAGTGTGTGGCACTGATCTATGCACCAGCCCGACATATTAGATCATATTCTGTTTCTTTTGTTTTCTTCTGTTTTTGTTTGTTTTTATCTTTTTCTGTTCTTTCTCTTTCTTTTTACTTTCTTCCCTTTCTTTCCCCCTGGTTTCAGGTCTTTTCTGATTTGTTTAGAGTATATTTTCTGGGGACGTTGTTACCCTGTTGGCATTTTGTTCTCTCATATATCTATTCTCCGCTGGACAAAATGAAAAGACGGAAAAAATCACCTCAGCAAAAAGAACAAGAGGTACTACTGACTACCAGGGACCTACTCAATACGGACATTAGTAAAATGTCGGACCTAGAGTTCAGAATCATGATTTTAAAGATACTAGCTGGGCTTGAAAAAAGCGTGGAAGTTATTAGAGAAACCCTTCCTGGAGAAATAAAAGAACTAAAATCTAACCAAGTCGAAATCAAAAAGGCTATTAATGAGGTGCAATCAAAAATGGGGGCACTAACTGCTAGGATAAATGAGGCAGAAGAGAGAATCAGTGATATAGAACACCAAATGATGGAAAATAAAGAAGCTGAGAAAGAGATAAACAACTACTGGATCACGAGGGCAGAATTCGAGAGATAAGAGATACGATAAGACGAAACAACATTAGAATAATTGGGATCCCAGAAGAAGAAGAAAGAGAGAGAGGGGCAGAAGGTATACTGGAGCAAATAATAGCAGAGAACTTCCCTAATGTGGGGAAGGAAACAGGAATCAAAACACAGGAGGCACAGGGAACCCCTCTCAAAAATCAATAAAAATAGGTCAACACCCAGGCATCTAATAGTAAAACTTACGAGTTTCAGAGACAAAGAGAAAAACCTGAAACCAGCTCGGGAGAAAAGATATGTAACCTACAATGGTAGAAACATGAGATTGGCAACAGACCTATCCACAGAGACCTGGCAGGCCAGAAAGGACTGGCAGAATATCTTCAGAGCACTAAACGAGAAAAATATGCAGCCAAGAATACTATATCCAGCTAGGCTCTCATTGAAAATTGAAGGAGAGATAAAAAGCTTCCAGGACAAACAAAAACTAAAGGAATTTGCAAACACAAAACCAGCCCTCCAAGAAATATTGAAAGGGGTCCTCGAAGCAAAGAGAGAGCCTAAAAGCAGCACAGACCAGAAACGAACACAGACAATAAACAGTAACAGTCACCTTACAGGCAATACAATGGCACTAAATTCATATCTTTTAATAGTTACCCTGAATGTAAATGAGCTAAATGCCCCAATCAATAGACACAGGCTATCAGATTGGATTAAAAAACAAGACCCATCCATATGCTGTCTGCAAGAGACTCATTTTAGACCCAAAGGCACCCCCAGATTGAAAGTGAGGGGGTGGAAAACCATTTACCATGCTAATGGACACCAAAAGAAAGCTGGGGTGGCAATCCTTCTATCACACAAATTAGATTTTAAACCAAAGACTGTAATAAGAGATGAGGAAGGACACTATAACCTGCTTAAAGGATCTATCCAACAAGAAGATCTAACAATCGAACATATCTATGCCCCGAACATGGGAGCAGCCAATTGTATAAGGCAATTAATAACAAAAGCAAAGAAACACATTGACAACAATACAATAATAGTGGGGGACTTTAACACCCCCCTCTCTGAAATTGACAGATCATCTAAGCAAAAGATCAACAAGGAAATAAACACTTTAAATGACACACTGGACCAAATGGACTTCACAGACATATTCAGAACATTCCATCCCAAACAATGGAACACGCATTCTTCTCTAGTGCCCATGGAACATTCTCCAGAATTGATCACATCTTAGGTCACAAATCAGGTCTCAACCGATACCAAAAGATTGGGATCGTTCCCTGCATATTTTCAGACCACAATGCTTTGAAACTAGAACTCAATCACAAGAGGAAACTCAGAAAGAACTCAAATACATGGAGGCTAAAGAGCATCCTACTAAAGAATGAATGGGTCAAACAGGAAATTAGAGAAGAATTAAAAACATTCATGGAAACCAATGAAAATGAAAACACAACTGTTCAAAATCTTTGGGATACAGCAAAGGCAGTCCTGAGAGGAAAGTATATAGCAATACAAGCCTTTCTCAAGAAACAAGAAAGGTCTCAAATACTCAACCTAACCCTACAACTAAAGGAGCTGGAGAAAAAAAACAGCAAATAAAGCCTAAACCCAGCAGGAGGAGAGAAATAATAAAGATCAGAGCAGAAATCAATGAAATAGAAACCAAAAGAACAGTAGAACAGATCAACGAAACTAGGAGGTGGTTCTTTGAAAGAATTAACAAGATTGATAAACCCCTGGCCAGATTTATCAAAAAGAAAAGAGAAATGACCCAAACCAACAAAATCCTGAATAAAAGAGGAAAGATCACAACCAACACCAAAAAAATACAAACAATTCTAAGAACATATTATGAGCAACTCTATGCCAGCAAATTAGATAACCTGGAAGAAATGGGTGCATTCCTAGAGATGTATCAACTACCAAAACTGAACCAGGAAGAAATAGAAAACCTGAACAGACCTATAACCACTAAGGAAATTGAAGCAGTCATCAAAAAATCTCCCAACAAAAGTCCAGGGCCAGATGGCTTCCCAGGGGAATTCTACCAAACATTTCAAAAAGAATTAATACCTATTCTCCTGAAACTGTTCCAAAAAATAGAAATGGAAGGAAAACTTCCAAACTCATTTTATGAGGCCACCATTACCTTGATCCCAAAACCAGACAAAGACCCCATGAAAAAGGAGAATTACAGACCAATATCCTTGATGAACATGGATGCAAAAATTCTCACCAAAATACTAGCCATAGGATCCAACAGTGCATTAAAAGGATTCTTCACCATGGCCAAGTGGGATTTATCCCTGGGCTGCAAGGTTGGTTCAACATCCGCAAATCAATCAACGTGATACAATACATTAACAAAAGAAAGAACGAGAATCATATGATCCTCTCAATAGATGCAGGAAAAGCATTTGACAAAGTACAGCATGCTTTCTTGATCAAAACTCTTCAGAGTATAGGGATAGAGGGTCCATACCTCAATATCATAAAAGCCATCTATGAAAAACCTACAGCAAATATCATTCTCAGTGGGGAAAAACTGAGAGCTTTCCCCCTAAGGTCAGTAAGGTGGCAGGGATGTCCACTTTCACCACTGCTATTCAACATAGTATTAGAAGTCCTAGCCACAGCAATCAGACAACAAAAAGAAATCAAAGGCATCCAAATCAGCAAAGAAGAAGTCAAACTCTCACTCTTTGCAGATGATATGATCCTTTATGTGGAAAACCCAAAGACTCCACCCCAAAACTGCTGGAACTCATACAGGAATTCAGTAAAGTGTCAGGATAGAAAATCAATGCACAGAAATCAGTGACATTCCTATACACCAACAACAAGACAGAAGAGAGACAAAGGAAGGATTTGATCCCATTTACAACTGCACCCAAAACCACAGATACCTAGGAATCCGTACTCAGGTAAAGGATCTGTACTCAGAAAACTATGAAACACTCATGAAAGAAACTGAGGAAGACACAAAGAAATGGAAAAACGTTCCATGTTCATGGATTGGAAGAACAAACATTGTGAACATGTCAATGCTACCTAGAGCAATCTACACATTCAATGCAATCCCCATCAAAATACCATCCACTTTTTTCAAAGAAATGGAACAAATAATCCTAAAATTTGTATGGAACCAGAAAGGACCCCGATTAGCCAGAGGAATGTTGTAAAAGAAAAGAAAAGCTGGCGGCCTCACAATTCCGGACGTCCAGCTCTATTACAAAGCTGTCATCATCAAGACAGTATGGTACTGGCACAAAAACAGACACATCGATCAATGGAACAGAATCGAGAGCCCAGAAATGGACCCTCAACTCTATGGTCAACTCATCTTTGACAAAGCAGGAAAGAATGTCCAGTGGAAAAAAGACAGTCTTCAACAAATTGGGGAAATTGGAGAGCCACATGGAGAAGAATGAAACTGGACCATTTCCTTAAACCACACACAAAAATAGACTCCAAATGGTAGAAAGACCTAAACGTGAGACAGGAGTCCATCAAAATCCTAAAGGAGAACACAGGCAGCAACCTCTTCGACCTCAGCCGCAGCAACTTCTTCCTAGAAACATCGCCAAAGGCAAGGGAAGCAAGGGCAAAAATGAACTATTGGGACCTCATCAAGATAAAAAGCCTTTGCACAGCAAAAGAAACAGTCCACAAAACCAAAAGACAACCGACAGAATGGGAGAACATATTTGCAAATGACATATCAGATAAAGGGCTAGTATCCAAAATCTATAAAGAACTTATCAAACTCAACACCCAAAGAACAAATAGTCCAATCAAGAAATGGGCAGAAGACATGAAGAGACATTTTTCCAAAGAAGACATCCAAATGGCCAACAGATACATGAAAAAGTGCTCAACATCGCTCGGCATCAGGAAAATCCAAATCCAAACTTCAGTGCGATACCACCTGACACCATTCAGAATGGCTAAAATTAACAGGACAGGAAATGACAGATGTTGGCGGGGATGTGGAAAAAGGGGAACCCTCCTACACTGTTGGTGGGAATGCAAGCTGGTGCAACCCCTCTGGAAAACAGTATGGAGGTTCCTCAAAAAGTTGAATATAGAGCTACCATATGATCCAGCAATTGCACTACTGGGTATTTACCCCAAAGACACAAATGTAGGGATCCGAAGGGGTACATGCACCCCGATGTTTATAGCAGCAATGTCCAGAATAGCCAAACTGTGGAAAGAACCAAGATGTCCATCGACAGATGAATGGATAAAGATGTGGTCTATATATACAACGGAATACTATGCAGCCATCAAAAGGAATGTGATCTTGCCATTTGCAACGACGTGGATGGAACTGGACGGTGTTATGCTGAGTGAAATAAGTCAATCAGAGAAAGACATGTATCATATGACCTCACATGTATCATATGAGGAATTCATAATCTCAGGAAACAAACTGAGGTTTGCTGGATTGGGGGGTGGGGTGGGAGAGATGGGGTGGCTCGGTGATAGATATTGGGGAGGGTATGTGCTATGGTGAGCGCTGTGAATTGTGCAAGACTGCTGAATCATAGATCTGTACCTCTGAAACAAATAATGCAATGTATGTTAAGAAAAAAAAAGAAGAAGATAGCAGGAGGGGAAGAATGAAGTGGGGGGAATCGGAGGGGGAGATGAACCATGAGAGACGATGGACTCTGAAAAACAAACTGAGGGTTCTAGAGGGGAGGGGGTGGGGGCATGGGTTAGCCTGGTGATGGGTATTAAAGAGGGCATGTTCTGCGTGGAGCACTGGGTGTTATGCACAAACAATGAATCATGGAACACATCAAAAACTAATGATGTAATGTATGGTGATTAACATAACAATAAAAAATTTAAAGAAAAAAATAAAATAGTATATAATGTAACAAAGTATGTTTTAATCTACTGTTCATGTGATTGATAAGGCTTCCAATCAACAGTAGGCTCTTTGTAGTTAGGTTTTAGGGGAGCCAAAACGTTATATGCAGATTTTCCACAGTGGGGGGTAATGGGGGGATCGGCACCCCTAACCTCTCTTTTGTTTAAGGGTTAACTGTACCTTAGAGTCTACAGTGTGGCTCTGTGGCTTAGAAATCCATCTGCCACTCATTAGTTTTATGACCTTAGATAAATTACTAAACTACTCTGATTCAATTTGTTCAACTGTAGAATAGTAACTTCAAGGTGGATGGTAATTATGATGCATAGAGTAGTAGATCGTGCTCAGTAAGTTTTCAATTTCTTCCTTCACCTTAGTGCATATAGAGACTTGATCACAATATAGTCAATGATTTAAAAATTACAGAATTTCAAATGACTGTGTGACTGGGTTAATCACCACAGAGGGTTTTATTATCTTGAGTCCCCTATTAATTCAATTTCAGATGAACCACAAAATTTCTCACAAATCATTCATTAATTCAATAAACATTTATTGAACTTAAACTACAGGCCATGTAACACATGAAATGCTACAGGAGATGAAGAGAACAATATTGTTTCTGGCTTCTTCTTTCTATAAACCCACAGCCTACAGGCATATGAATAAATAATCACCACACTGAGATAATTATAACCATAGAAGAATGCACTGAGAGTTCAGAAGAAGGAACAAGTAATTCTATCCAAGAAAACATTCATTGCCTATATTTATTGGTACTTACTACGTACCAAACAATATTTCAAATACTTTACATGGGCCAACTCAGTAAGCATCACAATAAGACAATGAAATAGTTACTATGATTATTTCCATTTTGCATAGCAGGAAACTAAGGCATAGGGGTTTCAAGCCTCTTGTTGAGGGTCACACCTAACAAGATCAGAGCCACAATTTGAATCAAGCATTATGGCCCCAGGACCCACACTTCAAACCCTGCAGTGTACTGAGGACACTGATGGATGCCTTATAGAGAAGGCAACACTGGAAACAGACCTTGTAGAATAAGCAGTTTGCAAGCCAGAGAAGCGGGGATCAGGAAACTCAACAGAGAACCAGGGTATGGAAGCTAAGTGTTTGACAATAACCAAGCAATGTGGGTAGCCAAATGGGGAAAACAGACCAAAAACCAGCAGAAGCCAAGGCTAATAAAGTTGTGTGTTAAATTACTCTCCCTAATATTCCTTCCCAGCTTTTCTATTAAACTGGGGCTCCTTTCAATGGCCATTTCTGTATCTCCAAAGTCAATTTTCTATCTTCCTCTTTGGTCCCCTTTATTTAATTCCACAGCTAGCCTTATTGCTCATCAGAACAAACATTCTTTGAGGGATAATCATTTATCCATCTTGGATAAATAATGTGCTTTAAAATACCAACTGTTTGATGTTATTTGGATGACCACCCAACATTGGGTATTTAAAAATGATCCCAAGTAGGGGTGCCTGGGTGGCTCAGTCAGTTAAGCATCCAACTCTTAGTTCTGGCTCAGGTCATGATCTCAGCGTCGTGAGATCGAGCCCAATGTGGGGCTCTGTGCTCCACGTGGCATCTGCTTGAGATTCTCTCTCCTTCTACGCCTCCCACTTGTGTCCTCCCCCCTTCAAATAAATAGGTAAATCTTTAAAAGAAAATATGATCCCAACTATTTGGCCATATGTTTATGAAGGCCACATGTTTTCCATAACAGAAGAGGCTACACTATAATTTATTTACTATCTCAATACCCAATTTACCATGCACTTTATGAGGGGTGGAAGCGAGAAACAAATAAGGGAGATGCTCAGTTTAATGAACTTTGGAAGCCGTAGATTTTAGGAGATTCCTAGAGAGGAAACCTCAAGGAAATAAGCATTAGCTCTTTCTAATGTGTCTGCATCAGGCAATTTTTGCCCTTCACTAAATCTCTTCCAACAAAGATTATAGGAATGCAACAAATAAAGAATTATGTGAGGCAAAATGTTCAGGACTGTTGGCTAGCTAAATCACATGCCTGGATAGCACCCAAGTTGGTGCAACATCACTCTTTACTCATGTGACATCAAGGTGAGAACATCTATTCTGGGAAACAACCATGAAAAATATAGACAACTTACTAAAACAACTTGCTCTCAAAGAAAGACAGGGAACTGAAGGAGCAACTCAAAAGATAATTGACACTGAGAGAAGGGTTTTTAATTCAGGGTAGATAAAACTTGTATTGGTTGTATAAGCTGAGAAGGATGCCAGGAGTTGGGGGGGGGGGGGCTGGGACTTGAAGATCTATGACAGAACGAGGCTAAGAGATTGAGCAACTCCATAGGATGAATGGCTCAAGATGGGTGACTGAAGATGTTTTATAGGAAAGGAATAAGGAGACCACTTCCCCTGATATGGGGAAAAAAGAGAAAAAGATGCATGGTAAGTGAAGGAAAGGCTGCTCAGAGCTGTTTTCTGACGGCCTCATTAGCTCACCACATCCTTGCTTTTGTTCCTTCTCTTACTCCCAACGTCCACTCACCACCTAGTCCTGTTGATCCTGCCTCCAAAGTTTATCTAAAATAAAGCTACATCTCTCCATTTCCATTGTCACCACTACAATCCAAGCCACAATGGTCCCTAGCTTGGATCCCTGCAAGAGCTTTCCAATTGCTTACCTACTTCCTCTATTAACTTCCAAGCCATTCTCCATGCAACTGATAGAAATTCCATAAGTGGGGGGTGGGGGGCGGAGCAAGATGGCGGAGGAGTAGGAGACCTAGATTTCGTCTGGTCTCAGGAATTCAGCTGAATAGGGATCAAACCATTCTGAACACCTACAAAATCAACAGGAGATCAAAGAGGAGAGTAGCAACAACTCTCTGAACAGAGAAGCGACCACTTACTGGAAGGTAGGACGTGCGGAGAAGTGAATCCGAGGCGATATTCGGGAGGATAGACGGCGGGGGAGGGGCCTCCGCCGGCCGCTTCTGGCAAGTGATAGAGCCGCGGAGCACAAAATCGGACCTTTTAGAAGTCGGCTCCGCTGAGGGACGTCGTTCCAGTGGCTAAGCGGGGGTGGAACCCTCGCGGGACAGTGGGGTCTCAGGACCCTTGGGGTCACAGAAAGACCGGGGGAGCCTGAGTGCGCCAGAGCTCCCAGGTATTGGAGCGGGGAAGCCGGCTGCAGAGACGGAGCTGAGGCGCGGGCTCTCAGCTTGGGGTGGCCATAAACTGTGATCCGCGGCCCATTCGGGCCACTGTTCCTGCAGCAGGGACCCAACAAGCGGCAGATCCGGGGAGACTCCCCTTCCTTCCCGGGGAGGAGCGGCGCGGGAACGCACCGCAGGGATCTGCTGGGTTTGGAGACTCCACACGGGGTCGGGTGCCAGAGATACAAACGCTCGGTCACAGGCCAGGTGAGCACGGAGTGCAGCCAGAGACCGGCGACAAGGGAGTGACTGCTTTTCTCTGGGGGCGCACTGAGGAGCGGGGCCCCGAGTTCTCAGCTCCTCCGGGTGGAGATTGGGAGGCCACCATTTTTGCCCTGGTCCTCCAAAGCTGTACGGAGAACTTGCAGGGAACAAAAGCTCCTGAGATCAAACCCGAGCAGCTTCCTTAGCCCGGACCGACAACGGCAGGGCAATTCAGCCTCCGGCAAAGACATTTGGAAACCACAGCAACAGGTCCCTCCCCCAGAAGATCAGCACAAACAGCCAGCAAGCCAAGACCAAGTTTACCGATCAAGGAGAACAGGAGAACTCCAGCGCTAGGGGAATACTGCACATAGAATTCATGGCTTTTTTTTTTACCATGATTCATTAGTTCATCAAAGTTAATTTTTGTTAACTGTTTTTTTTCTTTTTCTTTTTCCCTTTTTCAACCAACATCTTATCAATCTCTTAAAAAAAAAAACATTTTTTATTTTTCATTTTTAGAGTCATATTTTATCCCTTCATAGTAGTTACCCTTATTTTTGGCATATATATATAAGTTGTTCTCTCTTTAAAATTTTGAGATACAGTTTCTTCTAACAGATAAAAATATATCCTAAATCACTAGTGTAAGGTTCTGTTCTAATCTGCTGCCTGATCACATTCTCTCCCTTTTTTTTTTTTTTAAATCTTCTTTTTTCAAACAACTTCTTATCTTATCAAGTCCTTTTATAAAATCTTTTATAATTTTCATCTTTACAGTCATCTTCTATCCCTTCATTGTATCAACCCTTATTTTGTACATATATGTCTTTCTTCCTTTAAAATTTTAGGAGGCACTTTTTTCTAACAGACCAAAATACGCCCAAAATCTAGTGTATGGCACTGATCTATGCACTAGCCTGATCATATTTGATCACATTCTGCTTTTTTTGTATTGTTCTGTTTTTGTTTTTATCTTTTTTTTTTCTCTCTCTTTTTTCTTTCTTTCCCTTTCTTTTCCCCTGGATTCAGGTCTTTTCTGATTTGTATACAGTATATTTCCTGGGGACGTTGTAAACCTGTTAGCATTTTGTTCTCTCATTCATCTATTCTCCTCTGGACAAAATGACAAGACGAAAAAAATCACCTCAGCAAAAAGAACAAGAGGTAGTACCATCAGCCAGGGACCTACTCAATACGGACATTAGTACGATGTCAGACCTAGAGTTCAGAATCATGACTTTAAAGATACTAGCTGGGCTTGAAAAAAGCATGGAAGTTATTAGAGAAACCCTTTCTGGAGAAATAAAAGAACTAAAATCTAACCAAGTCGAAATCAAAAAGGCTATTGATGAGGTGCAATCAAAAATGGGGGCACTAACTGCTAGGATAAATGAGGCAGAAGACAGAATCAGTGATATAGAAGACCAAATGATGGAAAATAAAGAGGCTGAGAAAAAGAGGGAGAAACAACTACAGGATCACGAGGGCAGAATTCGAGAGATAAGTGATTCGATAAGATGAAACATTAGAATAATTGGGATCCCAGAAGAAGAAGAAAGAGAGAGAGGGGCAGAAGGTATATTGGAGCAAATAATAGCACAGAACTTCCCTAATGTGAGGAAGGAAACAGGCATCAAAATCCAGGAGGCACAGAGAACCCCTCTCAAAATCAATAAAAATAGGTCAACACCCCGAAATCTATTAGTAAAACTTACGAGTCTCAGAGACGAAGAGAAAATCCTGAAAGCAGCTCGGGAGAAGAGATATGTAACCTACAATGGTAAAAATATTAGATTGGCAACAGACCTATCCACAGAGACCTGGCAGGCCAGAAAGGACTGGCATGGTATCTTCAGAGCACTAAACGAGAAAAATATGCAGCCAAGAATACTATATCCAGCTAGGCTCTCATTGAAAATTGAAGGAGAGATAAAAAGCTTCCAGAACAAACAAAAACTAAAGGAATTTGCAAACACGAAACCAGCCCTCCAAGAAATATTGAAAGGGGTCCCCGAAGCAAAGAGAGAGCCTAAAAGCAGCAAAGATCAGAAAGGAACACAGACAACATACAGTAACAGTCACCTTACAGGTAATACAATGGCACTAAATTCATACCTTTCAATAGTTACCCTGAATGTAAATGGGCTCAATGCCCCAATCAAAAGACACAGGCTATCAGATTGGATTAAAAAACAAGACCCATCCATATGCTGTCTGCCAGAGACTCATTTTAGACCCAAAGACACCCCCAGATTGAAAGTGAGGGGGTGGAAAACCATTTACCATGCTAATGGACACCAAAAGAAAGCTGGGGTGGCAATCCTTATATCAGACAAACTAGATTTTAAAACAAAGACTGTAATAAGAGATGAGGAAGGACACTATATCCTACTTAAAGGGTCTATCCAACAAGAAGATCTAACAATTGTAAATATCTATGCCCCGAACATGGGAGCAGCCAATTATATAAGGCAATTAATAAGAAAAGCAAAGAAACACATTGACAACAATACAGTAATAGTGGCGGACTTTAACACCCCCCTGACTGAAATGGACAGATCATCTAAGCAAAAGATCAACAAGGAAATAAAGACTTTAAATGACACACTGGACCAAATGGACTTCACAGACATATTCAGAACATTCCATCCCAAAGCAACGGAATACATATTCTTCTCTAGTGCCCATGGAACATTCTCCAGAATTGATCACATCTTAGGTCACAAATCAGGTCTCAACCGGTACCAAAAGATTGGAATCATTCCCTGCATATTTTCAGACCACAATGCTTTGAAACTAGAACTCAATCACAAGAGGAAAGTCGGAAAGAACTCAAATACATGGAGGCTAAAGAGCATCCTACTAAAGAATGAATGGGTCAACCAGGAAATTAAAGAAGAATTAAAAAAATTCTTGGAAACCAATGAAAATGAAAACACAACTGTTCAAAATCTTTGGGATACAGCAAAGGCAGTCCTGAGAGGAAAGTATAGAGCAATACAAGCCTTTCTCAAGAAACAAGAAAGGTCTCAAATACACAACCTAACCCTACACCTAAAGGAGCTGGAGAAAGAACAGCAAAGAAAGCCTAAACCCAGCAGGAGGAGAGAAATAATAAAAATCAGAGCAGAAATCAATGAAATAGAAACCAAAAGAACAGTAGAACAGATCAACGAAACTAGGAGGTGGTTCTTTGAAAGAATTAACAAGATTGATAAACCCCTGGCCAGACTTATCAAAAAGAAAAGAGAAATGACCCAAATCAACAAAATCATGAATGAAAGAGGAGAGATCACAACCAACACCAAAGAAATACAAACAATTATAAGAACATATCATGAGCAACTCTATGCCAGCAAATTAGATAACCTGGAAGAAATGGGTGCATTCCTAGAGATGTATCAACTACCAAAACTGAACCAGGAAGAAATAGAAAACCTGAACAGACCTATAACCACTAAGGAAATTGAAGCAGTCATTAAATCTCCCAAGAAACGAAAGCCCAGGGCCAGATGGCTTCCCAGAGGAATTCTATCAGACATTTAAAGAAGAATTAATACCTATTCTCCTGAAACTGTTCCAAAAAATAGAAATGGAAGGAAAACTTCCAAACTCATTTTATGAGGCCACCATTACCTTGATCCCAAAACCAGACAAAGATCCCATCAAAAAGGAGAATTACAGACCAATATCCTTGATGAACATGGATACAAAAATTCTCACCAAAATACTAGCCAATAGGATCCAACAGTCCATTAAAAGGATTATTCACCACGACCAAGTGGGATTTATCCCTGGGCTGCAAGGCTGGTTCAACATCCGCAAATCAATCAACGTGATACAATACATTAACAAAAGAAAGAACAAGAATCATATGATCCTCTCAACAGATGCAGCAAAAGCATTTGACAAAGTACAGCATCCTTTCTTGATCAAAATTCTTCAGAGTATAGGGATAGAGGGTACATACCTCAATATCATAAAAGCCATCTACGAAAAACCTACAGCGAATATCATTCTCAATGGGGAAGAGCTGAGAGCTTTTCCCCTAAGGTCAGGAACGCGGCAGGGATGTCCACTCTCACCACTGCTATTCAACATAGTATTAGAAGTCCTAGCCACAGCAATCAGACAACAAAAAGAAATCAAAGGCATCCAAATCGGCAAAGAGGAAGTCAAACTCTCACTCTTTGCAGATGATATGATACTGTATGTGGAAAACCCAAAAGACTCCACCCCAAAACTACTAGAACTCATACAGGAATTCAGTCAAGTAGCAGGCTATAAAATCAATGCACAGAAATCAGTGGCATTCCTATACACCAACAACAAGACAGAAGAGAGACAAATCAAGGAGTCGATCCCATTCACAATTGCACCCAAAACCATAAGATACCTAGGAATAAATTTAACCAAAGAGGCAAAGGATCTGTACTCAGAAAACCATAAAATACTCATGAAAGAAATTGAAGAAGACACAAAGAAATGGAAAAACGTTCCATGCTCATGGATTGGAAGAACAAACATTGTGAAGATGTCAATGCTACCTAGAGCAATCTACACATTCAATGCAATCCCCATCCAAATACCATCCACTTTTTTCAAAGAAATGGAACAAATAATCCTAAAATTTGTATGGAACCAGAAGAGACCCTGAATAGCCAGAGGAATATTGAAAAAGAAAAGCAAAGCTGGCGGCCTCACAATTCCGGACGTCCAGCTCTATTACAAAGCTGTCATCATCAAGACAGTATGGTACTGGCACAAAAACAGACACATCGATCAATGCAACAGAATCGAAAGCCCAGAAATGGACCCTCAACTCTATGGTCAACTCATCTTTGACAAAGCAGGAAAGAATGTCCAGTGGAAAAAAGACAGTCTCTTCAACAAGTGGTGTTGGGAAAATTGGACAGCCACATGCAGAAGAATGAAACTGGACCATTTCCTTACACCACACACAAAAATAGACTCCAAATGGTTGAAAGACCTAAACATGAGACAGGAGTCCATCCAAATCCTAAAGGAGAACACAGGTAGCAACCTCTTCGACCTCAGCCACAGCAACTTCTTCCTAGAAACATCACCAAAGGCACAGGAAACCAGGGCAAAAATGAACTATTGGGATTTCATCAAGATAAAAAGCTTTTGCACAGCAAAAGAAACAGTCCACAAAACCAAAAGACAACCGACAGAATGGGAGAACATATTTGCAAATGACATATCAGATAAAGGGCTAGTATCCAAAATCTATAAAGAACTTCTCAAACTCAACACCCAAAGAACAAATAATCCAATCAAGAAATGGGCAGAAGACATGAACAGACATTTTTCCAAAGAAGACATCCAAATGGCCAACAGACACATGAAAAAGTGCTCAACATCGCTTGGCATCAGGGAAATCCAAATCAAAACCTCAATGAGATACCACCTCACACCCATCAGAATGGCTAAAATTAACAAGTCAGGGAACGACAGGGGTTGGCGGGGATGTGGAGAAAGGGGAACCCTCCTACACTGTTGGTGGGAATGCAAGCTGGTGCAACCCCTCTGGAAAACAGTATGGAGGTTCCTCAAACAGTTGAAATTAGAGCTACCATTCGATCCAGCAATTGCACTACTGGGTATTTACCCCAAAGATACAAATGTAGGGACCCGAAAGGGTATGTGCACCCCAATGTTTATAGCAGCAATGTCCACAATAGCCAAACTGTGGAAAGAGCCAAGATGTCCATCGACAGATGAATGGATAAAGAAGAAGTGGTATATATACACAATGGAATATTATGCAGCCATCAAAAGGAATGAGATCTTGCCATTTGCAACAACGTGGATGGAACTGGAGGGTGTTATGCTGAGTGAAATAAGTCAATCAGAGAAAGACATGTACCATATGACCTCACTGATATGAGGAATTCTTAATCTCAGGAACAAACTGAGGGTTGCTGGAGTGGTCGGGGGTGGGAGGGATGGGGTGGCTGGGTGATAGCCATTGGGGAGGGTATGTGCTATGGTGAGCGCTGTGAATTGTGCAAGACTGTTGAATCACAGATCTGTACTTCTGAAACAAATAACGCAACATATTTTAAGAAAAAAGAAAAAGAAGAAGATAGCAGGAGAGGAAGAATGAAGGGGAGTAAGTCAGAGGGGGAGACGAACCAGGAGAGATGATGGACTCTGAAAAACAAACTGAGGTTTCTAGAGGGGAGGAGGGTAGGGGGATGGGTTAGCCTGGTGATGGGTATTAAAGAGGGCACGTTCTGCATGGAGCACTGGGTGTTATGAACAAACAATGAATCATGGAACACTACACAAAAACAAATTATGTAATATATGGTGATTAACATAACAATAAAAATTTTTTTAAAAAGATAAAAAAAAAAGAAATTCCATAAGTGAAAATTGATGCCAGCTCCCTCATGGCTCCTTGAATACAATAAAAATCCCTTACTCTGCCAAACTCTCTTATATCATCTGTCCCAACTCTCCTCTCCAACCTGATTTTATGTCATTCTCTCCCCCTATCTGTGGTCCAGTCATGTTGATCTTCTTTCCATTTTTCAAATATACCATGCTCCTTATTACTCAGGTCATTCTGAATCCTACTTGCTTTCACCTAAATGCTCTTTCCTGGCTCTTTCATTGATTTATGTCTGTGTGGAGGGTTCCTTCTCTTTCTGAAGCCTCAGGCTAAATGTCTTCTCAAAAAAGTCCTCACCGACCAGCTTGTCCAAGGAAATACCCAACATTGCTCTAAAACAGGGATTTAGCAGTTAAAGCAGGGATTTTGAGCACTAGGTGGACTGAGGAAACTGCCTGATTTCCAGTCTCAGCTTCATCACTTGTATGACCCCATGCAAGTAACTTAATTGTTCTCCACTATATGGGAATAACATGAAATAGTTAAACAGAGGCTGGTTTTGACAATTAAATGAATCAATAAGCATAAGAACTCAGAGTGCCTGGTCCTTTCCGTGCTCAGTAATGACTTATTTCCCTCTAACACCTCAGTTTGTACTTTGGTGTTTCATGTTTACTTACTATTTCATGTTCACACATCAAACATTGTATTTCATGTTTACTGTGTATCATATTTACTGTTCACCTACTGTTTCATAAGGCAGAGAGTTGGTTCATCCACTATTTCCATGAGGGCAGAGAAGTGGTCCATAACCCTAGTACCTATAACAATGCCAGTTGCCCAGTTGCTCAGTTAACATTTAAGGAATGGAAGAATGAACATATGACTTTATATTATATCCAATTCAGTGTGTGGGGTCTAAGAGAGGCCATGCTGTTGTAGAGAAAAAAAGCTGAAGTGATTAACCATAACGATACAGCTAGGCAAGAATGTCTGAAAGGCCAAGAAGGGTCTGAGAGGCAGAACAGAGCAGTTCCCAAGATTGAAGCCATCATAAGGATCCATAGGAGGCTCACTGAGGGTGAGAGTCTATCAGGTGAAAGGATGGGAAGTTATGATAGTAAATGAAGCATCTCAGCCTCGGGTGAAGTTGAAATCAAAATGCAGTTATTTCTACCCTGGTGACCATGGTTACAGGGCAGATGGGAGTGATCAGAGTTGAGAAAACCAAGAAAAGGACCAATGTAGCAGAAGAGTTAGTGGTATGGAATTATATTCCTTGTGTATCAGGTAGAAGGACTTCAGAAAGTAAAATGCCAGGCAAGGTATTAAAGTCACTGAGAAGAGAAGTGACAGGTAGTGACAGCAATGAGGATAGGAAAGAAATGACCCAAGTGGCACCTTTTGAGTTTCCACAGAAGTAGAAACTTTGAGTTTCTCAAGAAGACTGAGGAGTGTTGGCAGAAAAATCATACAAAGCAGCAACAAAGAGTGAAAAAAATTGCCAGCACTCCTTCTAAGTCTCGTGAGTTCAAAGAAATGGGAACATCCTGAAGTAGAGATGACACATGAGATAGTCCAGAGGAATATATTAGTGAAAGGGGCAGGCAGAATGTGGAGAGTGTTTGGGTCTTGGATGGGTCTGACCAATGTCAGAGTTGAAGAGATTCTAAGATGGTGTGATAGTCAAACCCCCTGAGTTTTGCCCTCTGTTCTAAAAAGTATGGGGAGCCACAGGCTCATTTTTAACATAATCCAGATACCATTTCTGGTAGAATGTGATGCATCTGCCCCAAGGCAGAGAACCACCTTAAGCTTGCTCAATGCCTCTCTCAATCTCAAATCTCTCTCCCCATTTTCCTCTGGCCCAGAGGTGACACAAATGTCCTGCTACAAATTGACTGAAGCCTCCTGTAGGCCTCCCCAGAAGATATCAGAAGTGAAAGGGCATAAATCAAGTCCATATTTAGGAAGGAGAAGGCACCAGAGGCTACTGACAGCATCATAACTCCCTAGGGGAAATCTCAGGCTAAAATTTGTCTAAGCAGTTGCAGGAATTTGCCATTTTTCTCATCCTTCCTCATGTGCATTGCTTGACAGCCTCTTCAGATCAGAGCCAAGACTGCAGCCTGCATTGGCCAGATCATGGGGAATACTTGGGAGAAATACTAGTGCTCAGCCCTCCCTCATTTTGAGCACTAGGTCAGGTGAATTACTTCAAATACATGCAAGGTCCTTCTGTTTCCATGGTAACCGCTCTAAGAACCGTAACAATGTCAATCATAGAAACGGTGAAATCATAACTTGAACCCATCTTGCTGACAAAGATATCTTGAGAAGTAGCCATTGCTCAGTATCAGACTTCTGCCTCTCATTTGGGGAAGAATGTTTTGTTTACATCCAATCAGTTATGGGAATAAGGGGAAATGGTGGTTAGTCATTTTCCTTCTGCTTCGCTGGGTCTACCTCTGTCTGTATTTTGCTGATATGCTTGTAACTCATTTTCCCTGCTTGAAATTATAGATGGAACAATTCGTTTTTCCACCTCTTTCCTGCATAGGTGTAAGCACTTGAAGACAAAATATTGATTTTTTTTCCATGCATTTAAAAAAAAAAGAATGGCTTATTCATTTTCATTACACTGTGCCAGTTGTTTTAATTTCTTAGTGTCTATTTTGATGAAGCAACTTCACAGTATCTAGAGAGGAAGTTCTAATCCTAGGGTGCTAAAATAAGATCCAATACCTTTTGCCTGCCCTGAGAAATGGGGCAAATATCTCAGTTGACAGATTCTTGCATCAATAGAGAAGTTAAGGAGTAATTCTCATTTCCTCCCTTCCTACTTGTGCAAAACCTACACTCTGGATTCTAAAGTGATTTCCCACAGAAGTAGCAAAATCGCATATTCATAACATCTAGAACCTACTTGATAATTCCCACCAAAAAGGTATTTTGGCACATTAATATTCAAGATCTGTTGGCTGTTTTATTTGCTTGGTTTTATTTTTTTTAATGTAAATTTTAGGACACTCTTGCCCTTCCTAATATTTTTATCTTCCCTTTATACTAGAAAGAATTTCAAAGCAAGAACATTTCTGTGAGTTTATTAGCCTTCAGTTTGGATACTGAATTGTTACAAAACCAATATTTTTTACATTTTTCTTCTTAATAACATTCTTTGACCCAGAGAGAACTAAAAAAATAAGCTATTTGATGTCTAAAATTGCAGAGATAAACTGACATTGTGTTCTGAAGGTGTCTTTTCATGAGAAAAATGGAATTTTTAAAAAATGTAATCAAGTTATACAGAGCCCCTCACCCTCAGGTCATCAGTTCAGATTTGTGGGAGGTTGAAAGTTGCACAAAGTTGTGGTGGTTGTAGACTCTCAGTGCCCTCTGAGAAATGAGCTGGAGGTCCCAAAGGAGGTCACTGCTTTGTAGTCACCACCCCATGATTGATACCCACAGGCTCACAGGGGAATAACAATTCCAACAGCAGCCCATAGATTTGGCCTAAGACTCCTCTTTAAGTTGGTCTTATGCACCCTTATGTTCACAAATGTATGTTCTTAAATGTAAGCTCCATGAGTAATCGAAGTCACTTATTTTTAGTGACTCTCGAAAGCCTTTGCTCAATATCCTGCTGAATTAATGCAGCTGAGGTGGTGACAATCTGAGAAGGATGAAGGCGAGAGAGGAAGAAGAGGGAGAGGAAGACAAAGAAAAGTAGGAGAATGAAAATAAACTAAAAGGGGAAGGAGATAAAGATGAAAAGAGGCAGAGAAAGTAAAGAAAAAAGGAAAAACAAAAAAAAAGAAAAAATAAGTGGTGGGAGAAATAAGAGAGAAATGAAGGAGTAAGACAGTGGAATTCTGTCATGGTGGTGAATAAAAACCTCTCAATCCCAATAGGACTGCTGTTTGTTTTAGCATTATTTTCATAACAGGGATCTTTTTTGTATAGAAATTTCACTTTTACAGATGCTAATTTTGGCCAAAATCCAGACTTCAAAATAACCATCCAAAGAAAGGGAAGCCACTGGGGAAGATTTTTTTGCTTTCCAATCCCACAGGGAAATTATCTCTTCATCTCAAAGAGAAGTTACAAGAACCCAGAGTAGGATAGTGCAACTGTGTGCTCTAGCCCCAGGAAAGAAGCCTCACATTAATGAGGGAGATAGGGAGAAGACTGGATATGTGGTTATTACCAAATTGGACATGTATGGACCACATGCCCATCAAGGAAGCAATAATTTAAAGATTGGTTCTTGACTTGTCTAAAATCCTCTTTGTTTGGCAAATTGATATGAATGAATTACTTTGGGGATAAACAGTACCTGTATTATCCACCTCAAGAACTTAAGACAAATAGATATATTTTAGGCTACAGACAATATAAATTAATTACAGAGAACTCAAAAAATGTATATAAAGAAATAATAAACAATGTTCTAAAGGTGAGAATCAAAAATGTATATAAAGAAATAATAAACAATGTTCTGAAGGTGACAGGAACATCAAGTGAAGTATGGTAGAGCATGGGATTTGGACTTTGTAGTGTCAATAATTCTTTCAAAAGAAAGAATTAAACTGAATTCAGTTTACTCCTCTGTCCTTACCATTGTGAGGGATTTTCACTCCCCTCCTCATGAAACAAGCCTGGGAGGTGGATCTGGAGTAAACTCTTCTAGTTTCTCTTAGAACCATTTAGCCAATTTTTGACCATTTGTGGAACTAAGTTGGTTGATGAGAGTCTATCATCCTATGGCTATAGTCTTACCAGAATGTGGGGTTGATAGATTAAAAACGCTACTATTGTCTGGGATGTCTCTTCTGCTTCCTCCTGAACTTGCATTTAGATGGATTGTGATTTGGTTGTATTTTCAAACTCCAAACAGGATAAAAGTTCCTGAGCAGCAACTCTGTGGAGCATGGAGGACGCTAACCACTTCCCAGCTTCTTCATCTACTTGTAATAAGTTAATTAAGGTAAACTAAATTGTTCCTACTGCTCTCCATTCTAGCTGGAAAAAAGGAGACCTTACCCCATTCTCCAATCTAGTTGTTGTTAGAGAATCCTACATTAGAGAAGTATGGAAGAGGTTTACTTGACATTTCCCTGACACCACTAATAAAACTGACACTTGGATTGCTTTTTATTTCTCATTTTTTTCCCTAGAGGACAGAAATAGTAAGTAAATGACATCTCTATCCTTCAACAATAAAATAAGTTGCCACTTATTGAGTACTCATTATGTATCAGTTTTACATATCACATGCTTTACACACATGCTTCTAATTCTAACAACTCTGTAATATAGATGTTATCCTTTTTTTCATTATGAGGTCAAAAAAGATTAAGTAACATGCCCAAAGTCAGAGGACTATGCAGAATCTGAACCATAACTTAAAATTCAATTTTGTAGTTCTGAAATCCTTAGCTTCAATAAATAATAAATGTCTCCCAAATATCCCTTACTATTTCTCTCAAAAACTTACTAGAGGACTTCTGATCAAATTGAAGATTCTACAGAAGTGCTTTGTCATTTCTCCCTCCCAAACATCACAATGATTTAAAAGTACAAAAAGGCATAACACCGAATGCCAAGAGAATGGCTAGGAAGATAACAGCAACAAAATTTTGGAAAGTAGAAAGCAGATAGAAAGGTAGCAGCTGACCTATCAGACCCATGATGGTTGAATCCTAAACTGACTATGAGGGTGGCCCAGAATCAAGCCTGTGCATGTGGAAGAACTCGAGGAAACTCAAGAATTTGTGGCTCAAGGTACTTTTGAAAGTTGGGGTGTGGTTGGGACGGAAACAAGGGATTTAGCTTGAAGTCTGGATTAGAATTTGCAGCTGGGTAGTGATCTCTATTCCTATCCCAGCAGACAACTAGATGTACGTTCTATAAAGAGACTGAACCAGAGACTCTTGTCTTGAGATCACTGAACAGAGCTGAAGGGCAGGAGTGACTAGTGTCTTGCTCTTTGAGCAAACAGCCCACATCACCAGATACTTCTGGGAAAATTTCTGGTTTGAAAGAGACCAAAACAACAAAAAGTAAAAGGATCTCAGAGGAAAGAAAAATAATGCAGGAGACAGAAGAAAACATCTCCAAAACACTGCCCTCTCCACAGAAATAAGAAAAAAATAAAGCAAGAGTATGCATCTATTAACAAAGAGTCAATCTGCATAAAATGAAAGCTTTTGAAATTAAAAATAAGTAAGCAGAAATAAAATCAATAGAAGGGTTGGAAGGTAACACTGAAAATCTCTCTCAGAAAGTATAAAATAAAGAGAGGAAACTAGGGGGAAAAGAAAAGCAAAACAGAGCCATAGTTTGGAAGTTCTAGGGAAGAGAATAGAGAAACCAGAGGAGAGAAAATTCAGGGTCATTCTTCCCTTTTCCTGAAGAATAGCACAAAATTACAGCCAAATGGCTCCATTGTCCTGTCCTGTAGAATCTAAGAGGTCAGAAAGCCTTCCTTCCTTTTGTCCCATCTCCATCCCCTTTCAGTTAAAGCTGGCAGTGTTTCTGCTGGGAAAATCCTGCCTCTAGGTCTGGCTTCTGCTGAAGTGGCTGATTAAATTCATGGTTCATATCATACTAATTTCCTTATCGAGTGGTTGTCCAACCACACCCTTCAGAAGTTTTCTCTCTAGTTTATGGTTTTTGGTTTTGCTGGGGTTTTTGCAATATAAATAGGCTGAGAATTTTCTAAATTTTCCAGTTCTGGTTTCTTCCACTCAACAATTTCTTCTTTAATTCATCTTTCTCTTCTCACAATCTATTATAGCAGTCAGGCGGACCCGGGATGCGTCTTCAATATTTTGCTTAGAGAGGGTCTCAGTTAAATATCTCATTTCATTAATCACAAGTTCTACTCTCAAAAAAACAGTGGAACACAAGTTTTACATTTCCTCCAGTTTCCAATAACATGTTCTTCATTTCCACCTGATACCTCACGAAAATGACCTTTAACATCCATATTTCTACTAACATTCTGATCCTAATTATTTATTACACATTCTCTAAGAAAATGAAGGCTTTCTCTCTAGCTTTCCTCTTTCCTTTGAGTCCTCAACAGAATCACCTTTAACGTCCATATTTCTACCAACAGTCCCTTCATGGAAATCTAGACTTTTTCTAGCTGAACCTCAAAACTCGTCCAGCTTCTACCCATCACCCAATTCCAAAGCTGCTTCCACATTTTTAGGTATTTGTTAAAGTGGCACCTCACTTTTTGTTTCCAAAATCTGTCTTACTCATCTCAGGCTAACATAACAAAATACCACAGACTGGATGACTTACAAAACAAATTTATTTTCTCACAGTTCTGCAGGCTACAAGTTCCAGATCTGGCAGGGTTGGCTTCTGGTGAAACCTCTCTTCCTGGCTTGCAGATGGCCACCTTCTCACTATGTCCTCACTTGACAAAAAGAAAGAGAAATCTCCTCTTCTTCTCCACCAGTCCTGTTGGATTAGGGCTGCACTCTTAGGAGCTCATTTAACCTTAATTACTCCTAAAAACTATCTTTGAACTACAGTCACACTGGGGATTAGGGCTTTAAATAGTAGAGGACAGAAATCTCTAAGAGGGATGCATCCAAACATACACACACACACACACACACACACACACACACACACACACACACACACATATATACACACACATATATATACACACACACACACATCTATATATATATATACACACACATCTACATATATACACACATATATCTACATATACACACATACATACACACACACACATACACAAATCTGTCTATATATCTATCTGATAGATTATCTGAGTAATCTAAATATAAAAGGAAGAGATACATTCATTTGGCAAAGAGTTCAGGGATGAATTAGTGATATGTACACAGAAAACTAATTAAACAAAAAGGTTTGGACCGTGACTAAATCCAGGGAAGTGGGGGGGGGGAGCTATACTTCCCCCATCCCCCAAAAGGGAAATGTAATCATAATATACCATGCGACTCAGGTATAAATAATGTTCATTTAGTCATAATTGTATAAACACTGAATTTGTTTTTAGATCTCAAGTGCAGATGGTTGAGTTAACCATACTCTTCAATCCCTGGCTCACCAGTATTGGGCTTGGTGTGGCCCCTGTCTTATTTGTATATTCCCCCTTATTTCCATTTCCCCCATATGCAAACACTTTGATATGTTTGAAGTGTATCATTTCATTTACACATTCTTTTGAAATGGGGTATTATTTGCATACATTTTTAATTTACAGAAGTTGTATTTTGCTATATATCCTATTCCTTTTCTCACCTTTTTCATTCAGCACTATTTTTTAGATCTATGTATATTGCTGGGTATACATCTAATTCATTGCTCCTAATTCACAAGTATATTCCTTAATGTATAGCCACCATATGTACTTATCAACAACTCTATTGTTTACAACTTCTTGCTACCTCAAAGGAAACGGAATTTCTGTAGGATGCACATCTTGGAGTGTGACAGAGTTGACTAAGTAGTGATAGAGAGCCGTCCAGAATTGCTAACCTGGTCTATATGCCCACCAGTGGTACTTTGCAGATCTTGTACTGCCACATACCTCCCAACCCTTAGTACTATCCAGCTTTCCAATTATGGCCAATCCTAAAGGCATATATATAGTAGTATTTTAATCTCTTCATTTTTCTAATCACCAATAAGTTTAAGCATCTCTTCATCTGTTTGTGAACCATGTGGGTTTTTTTCTTTTTTGAATTACCTATTCATACTTTTACCCAAGCTTTTACTACTTTCTTATCTCTTCTTTTTTGATTTGCAGAAATTCCTTTTATAGTCTAGAACTTGGTCTCTTTTAACTTAACTCTTTTAACCAAGCAAACAAGAACACAAGACCATTAGTAATTCCATGAAAACTAGAAGTTACACGGGAAAGGAAATTTAATCAAACTCATTAAATGACTCAGATGTAAATAATATTTGCATAGTCATAATAACATAAACACTGCATCTTAATCTAACAAAAATTACTATAAGATGGAAAGAGGAAAAGTGAATGGAAGGAAAATGTAAGGATAAAAGCTAAATGTCATCTTTTATGTTAGGAAGATAATAGAAAACTCTTATGGGTTGAGTTGCTCCCCCCTCCCTCCACGATCCACCCACCAAAGGCCAAAAATCTATGTTGAAGTTCTAACCCCAAGTACCTCAGAAATAGAGTCTTTAAGATGTAATCAAGTAAAAGTGAGATCATTAAGTTGGGCTTTAATCAATATGACTAGTGTTCCTATGAAAAAGGAGGAATTTGGACACAGAGACAAACATGCAGAGAGAGAAGGCTGTGTGCAGAAGACACAGGGAGAACGTCATATGAAGATGAAGACAGAGATCAAGGTGCTGCATCTATAAGCCAAGGAACTCAAAAGATTACCAGCAAACAACCATAAAACTAATACATATGGAACAGATTCTCCCTCATAGCCCTCAGAAGAAACCAACTTTGCTGACACCATGATCTCAGACTTCCAACCTCCAGACTACAGAATAAATTTCTGATGTTTAAGTCATCAAATTGTGGCACTTTGCTAAAGCAGCCCTCAAAAATTAATGCAAATAGGGGTGCCTGGGTGGCTCAGTCATTAAGCGTCTGCCTTCAGCTCAGGTCATGATCTCAGAGTCCTGGGATCGAGTCCCATATCGGGCTCCCTGCTCAGCGGGAAGCCTGCTTCTCCCTCTCCCACTCCCCCTGCTTGTGTTCCCTCTCTCACTGTGTCTCTCTGTCAAATAAATAAATAAAATCTTTAAAAAAATTAATGCAAATAGCTAGATAAGTAGATAAAGAAATATTAGTATATACATGATGTCCTAAACATGGAGGCAGCCATAAATGTAATTGATTGCCTCTGGGAAGTGGGAATGGGAATAGGGATGGGAGATGGGGGAAGCAGGAGATTTCTGTTTTCCATTTTAAGTCATGTAAAACTACTTGACTTGAACTATGTGTACTTACAACTTTTATAAAATATAGCCATATTTTAAAGAAGATAAGTTTCTATATTTTTACTACTTTCACAGCATCAAAGACTTTTTGTTCTTTTTTAATTATGTGATGTTAATCACCATACATTACATCATTAGTTTTTGATGTAGTGTTCCATGATTCATTGTTTGCATAGAACACCCAGTGCTCCACGCAGAACGTGCCCTCTTTAATACCCATCACCAGGCTAACCCATCCCCCCACCCCCTCCCTTCTAGAACCCTCAGTTTGTTTCTCAGAGTCCATAGTTTCTCATGGTTGTTCTAAGAAAATGCTGGTCTTTAAGTTTCAAAGTGCATTGCTGTAAGGCTTCATGGTCTTGTATAATACCGAACTAGTCTTGGACTGGGGCCTAAATCCCAGCTGTTATTAGCCGGCAAAAGCATTTACATTTTAAGAGTTTGGATGGTAAGCAGCAGAGCATTATGGAAATACAAACTTCAGAGAAAGATCGAAAGGGGTCTAAGTCCAAATGCCCCTGCTTATTAAGTCATATGGCCTGAGGCAAGTCAGTTTAAACCTCACTACCTCAATTTCTTCATCTGTACAATTGGATAACAAGACAGCACTTCATGGGATTTTCAATAAGAAACACTTAGCACAATGCCAGGCTCGTGATAAGCACTTGATAAATGGTAGCCATATGGTTATGATATCCATATTAAGAAGATTTTCCATTCTTTGCAACTATATCTTCAGTCACTGGTCCCTTCTACTCTCTTATCCTTCAATCTTTATTTAAATCATTAGTCAATTTTGCTCTCTGGTTAGATGATGATGTAGAACAAAATCTCTGGTTTTAAGTCCTACATCTGCAAACTACTTGACCTCTGCACTAAGTCACTTAAATTTTCTCAGCCCCAGGTTCCTCAACAGTAAAGTAGGTTAAATAATACCTACTGTCGTGATTAGGTGAAATAATGAACATGGAAGTGCCTGATGCAACAGCTAGCAGAGTACAAATGCTGGGTTTGTGATGGCACAGGGCAAACTGACAGGCAAGTCCATTTCCCAACATATAAAATTAAATATTATATAAACACAACACCCCATATTCTTTAGCTATTTCACAGAAACACTTCGTGAATATTTAAGAGCCCATTCCACTCTTCAAGAGGATACTTGAGAGACAGGAGGTGTAAATATAGGAGACATCCATGAATATCCAATGCCTTTGCTTCATAAAATGCCACAGAATTAGATTTACCCAGTGTTCTAAGCAGAGCAAATTGTCCAGGTTTTTTTAATTGAATTAATTTCCAATGAAATTCAAAACTTTGCAATACAGGACAGTCTTATCCAAATGCAAGGTAATACGAGTAATCCGTAATATTTAAGAAATCTGTGGCAAAGCTTTAAACAAGCACATTTTTGTGAAACGCATTGCCCACGTTTCTAAAACAATTCAACTTACAAAACTTCAAATTTACAAAACATCTAAAACTCCCACCACTAAAGGATTCTCAGACTTTTCAATGAATTCCATCAAACAGTGATCTGATTTACAGAAATCTGCCTGACAGATAAATCTTCAGGAACACAACTACTGCCCAAATGAGTAACACAGTTAGAACAAGATTTCCCCTGCTTTGATGCCCATTACCAAAGTGAATAGGGGCTGAATTTAAATCACCATGTCACTGCCAGAATAGTCTCTTTCCCTCTTGTCCTCATCACTGCTGTGGTGTCCTGTCAGGGAGAAGATCTAGGGCTCTCTAAATAGTTGAGTTCAGCAATCTTCTAAAATGCTGATGCAGCTCCCTTGGCTAAGTGAACACAATATTTCTGTGACAACCTTCCATAATCCAAGGAGCAGCTCTCTTAGGTCAGCAGAGGTGATAGTGGTTCCCTGTCAACCAGGAGAGATCACTCCAAATTTTCATTCTTAACTGGGAAGAATTGTCCCCTTTTGTGTTTGGATAAAATCCACACCTTAGCACAAAGCACTGAAAGGCATCACTGCAATCTATTTTCCCTTATGTCTCTTCCACGCCTAGGACTATATCCCCACACATGGGCTTGATGTCTCATTATACAATATGGTAAGCCACTGAGCACACTCAAATTCATTTTGGTGTTCTTGTCCATCAAATTGAATTCAACCTTACACTAGTCCATCATAATAAAGATACAGTCCTTTTTGGTTTGTAAGTCACCTTGATATACTTCCTATCATTGGTTGTTTCCAGATATTATATTAATATTGTCATCTTCATAGTACAGGTAGGGAAATCAGTTTTTGAACATGGTTCTTTTGTTGATGAGCCTCCCCAAATGCTGCATCCAGATCAATCACCTTGTTTGTGATGCGAGCAGAGCACAGCAAAGCCATGTGTCTCCTGTCAAGGTACATCCAGGTCCCAGTCACTCCTCTATCATCCACTGAAGCCCAGTTAACGTTCTGATCTTGCCTACATAATACAAGCACACATGTCTACTTAGGAGGAACGCAGGCAACAACCAGCTGCACAGGGCTGTCAGAACTTTGAAAGCTCAGGAGACACATAGGACTTCTGTGTGAAATGGATTACATTTTAGTTGTGACAAGAAATGACATTTGTTGAGTACTTAAACCATGTGCCAGGTACTATATTTATTACTTTCCATGTATTAGCTCATGTAATTCTCAAAACAATGTGGTAGTTGCTGTTATCATCCCTATTTTCAAATGAAGAATGTATTAGTTAGGGTTCTCCAGAGAAACAGAACCAATAGGATATTGGTTATCATGATATTGGACTTATCATGAGGAATTGGCTCACACTACTGTGGAGACTGAGAAGTCCATGATCTGCCATCTGCAGGATGGTGCTCAGGAAAGCCAATGGGGTAATGTCAGTCCAAACTGGAAGGCCTGAGAACCAGGAGCCCTGATGTACAAGTGCAGAAGACGGATGTCCCAGCTCAAGCAAGAGAGCAAATTTGCCTTTCCTCTGCCTTTTTATTTTATTCAGGCCCTCGATGGATTAGATGATGCCCACCCGCATTGGGAGGGTAATCTTCATTCAGTCTACAGATTCAAATGCTCATCTCTTCCAGAGATTCCCTCACAGACACACCCTAAAATAATGGTTTACCAGCTGTCTGGGCATCTTGTAGTTGACACACACAATTGAACATCACAAGGAAACAGAGATTAAACTGCTTACTCAGATAGCTGATGCCACACCAGGGCTCCAAATCTCCCTGCTTTACAGTTCCCACCAATACCCAATCTGCTTCATACCCCTTCTAAAAACAAAATGTCCGCAAATGGTTCCTGACAGTCATATGTTACCCCAGTCCAAAGTTGATATGTCCTCACACTTGGAAATCAGGACTTCTCAGAGGAAATTGGGAGCATCTGCCCATCACCATTTGATAGTCACAAAATCAACAGTCCATTGCAATGCTATTGTCTGTTATGTCATTTTAATCAACTTGGCTTTTTGCAGCACAAAATATTTCTGAGGAGAGATGGATTTGAGAACATTTTGTTTTCCACTTACAGGTCTCAAGATTCACCTATTTGGTTTGTGATTTAACATCCTGAAGCTAGATGTGCCTACACTGTGCTAAAGATTTAAAACTGAACAAAACAGTTCCTCTTCATTAGGGACCTGCACTGAGAAGTGACAGGCAGGAGGCAACCAACTATAACACAATAAGTACAAGATTAATGGTATAAACCAAGTGCTTTGGTGACCAAGAATAAGGAAAAAGTAATGTATTCATTGCAAATGGCAGGGCTAAGACTTCATCAAGGTTGTAGTATTTGAGCTGGGCTTTGAAGGTGGTCTAGGAGTCTACCCTTGAACTCAAGGGGAGGAGAAGGGCATCCCAGGCAAAGTCACAGTCAAGGAATGACTGAATCCTAAGGTATGTTGAATATGGCGGAGGGCACGTTTTGAAATAAGACAGCACACAGCTACAGGGAACGACTACGAAGAACCCTACGTTCATGACTATCATGAGATTTGCCTAGTGTTTCAATCTGGCGCTTTCACCTTCGCTCGGTACCTAAATTAACCCTGTAGAGTTGCTACTATTTTCTACTCTTTTCAGAAGGTAAGAGAGGTTAGGCCCAAGTCCTCACAGTCAGAGCTAGAACCTTTATGGTCTTAGGCCTCTAAATCCCATACTCTAATACTTGAAAAAAATCAGACTGCCACGGGGAGGTTGGAAAGTGCAGGGAAGAACCTAGGGGAAGATCTCTCTGAAACGTTCAAACTGAATTGAATTCTATGCTTTTGGTTGTTGGCCCTCTGCAGATAGGAGCAAAGGGCCAGCAGCTACCCACCATAAGCCACTCCTCCTAACCCTTCCTTGAAAGTTCTATCCAGATCCATGGTGCCTCTCTCAAGAGTGGTAGCAGCTGAGAATAAAATGATGGAATGTGATGGAGATGGAAAAAAAGGCTGAACTCAATTTCAGGATTTCCTTCCTTGGCTCCTTCATTCCTTTAATTTGCTCATCCAAAGTTGGTTCCAGCAAGGTTTATTTATGTGTTTATTATTTACTTACATATTGCCTCATTCCAAAGAATCTGAAACCATTCTATGTGTGGTGAAATACTCATTTAAAAATCATTATGAGAGAGAGAAGGAAGGGAGGGAGGGAGGGAGGGAGGGGGGGATAAAGGAAGATTACTTTAGAACACGAGAGACAAGGCAAGGGAAAAACAAGATATGGTTAAGTGAGCAATGGGATCGCTACCACAGCTCTGTTTAAGCTGTAAATTTAGCTCCAAGCTTCCTGGCGGACAAAGCAAAATCAGAAACCTAATGTGTCCTTTTAACCACTATAAGAAAACATATAAGCTCCTCTAGAAGTATTTCCCAGTAATTAACTCTAAAATGAATTTTTTGGGGGGCACCTGGGTGGCTCAGTCAGTTAAGCATCCGACTCTTGATTTTGGCTCAGGTCATGATCTCAGCGCCGTGGGACTAAGACCCTACTTGGGGCACCGTGCTGGGCATGGAGGCTGCTTGAGATTGTCTCCCTCTGCCCCTCCCCACCCCCCTCACGCAGGTGCACATGCACTCTCTTGCTCTCAAAAAAATAATTTTTTTGTTTTTCTTATGAAGTGTGCTACAAGTGACTCTGAGAAATGCAGTGAATAATATTTACAGTGAGATTTGCTCAGTACTGTAAATGCAGTGGAGAGTTCCACCAGGCAGCTCAGAAGTCTTGGCCTCCATCAGTACACATTTCTTCCTGTTTCTCAGAGCACGCTGCCCTGGCACTCTCCCCTTCTCTCTGTCTCTGGGAGCTCCTCCTTGCCTCAGAGGGCATTTCACATTGGATGGCTGCTTTTCTCCCACTTGTCGGCAACATATTTTTCAAATTAGCACTTGGGAGCTTTGAGGGAAACCCTGACATTGTTGAGAAGAGAGTGAGAGGCCAAAAAAAAAAAGAGAGCGAGATCTGCTTTTTTCTCAGCTTGTTATAAATTTGCAATACAAGCAAAGAAAAATAAACACCCAGATTCTGCAACTGATACAGAAGTTCCCTGGCTTGATGTGGTACCAAAGCTTGGTCTTCCCCCAGACCCTCTGCTCTATCCAAGCAGGGAGTTGTTTCTCATTCTGAAAGGATATGGCGTAGGCTTCTCTCCCACCCACCCCCATGTGTCTTCATTACCACGTTTCCCTGTGGACAGACAAGAAGTGGATGGACAATACATGAAGAGAATACCTTACCCAGCAAGCCACATCAGTTCCTGGTTTGTGAGAAATGTTTGCTTCTGAGGCTGCACTTTTAACTCAGTGAGACGTCTCCTGTGAGAAGGAGGGGAGCTCAAGAGGCCCAGCTGACCATCATTAGCAAATGGGCCAAGCGTTCCTACCAGGACCTTCTGCCTGGACTCGCTACCGCCCCTTATAAGGACTATTCCCATCTTGACTAAGGACTAAAAATGGGAAAAGGGCAAAAAGGAAGGTTTTCTCTGACAAGAAGCTGGAAATCACTTAAGAGAAGTGATTTCTTCATCTTGATTAGGGTAGAGCAGAGTAGAATGGTGGAGGGATTTTGTAGTTAAAGGACTCCTATTTGAATCCTGACTCAGGCAATCGTCTATAATGTCCTGGGGCAAGTACTTTTACCTCTTTGAACCCCAGCCCCCTCCTCCATAAAATGGGGATAATGCCTTGGTAGCTGTAGAAATTTAGAGGATATTTGTGAACATGTTTTAACTGCTCAGCACTACGCAAATTCTAGTTGTAATATATGAGCGTAGGAAAATGTTCTTTCTCATAAACCCCAGCAGTTGACAACAGAAGATCTGGTTTCCAGACACCCCCAGCCCAGACCCTCTGGAGCTAATGTTTCCAGGCTGAGTTGTTTTAAGCCAGTGCCTCACCCTATCTGAGCCTCAGTTTCCTGCAGTGAAAGTATTGACAAAGGAAGTCACCTCAGAGCACAAGGCCGCTGTGAGAATCAAGTGACACTAAACATCAGGAAGTACTTTGACAACTGTAAAATGCTAGACAAATATTAGTTGTTAATATCATTAAGGAACAGCCCAAAGGCCTGAGCTCTGGAGCCAGCTTTGAATGTGTCTTTGCCCTTGGCGTTTTCTCAATTGAATTTATCCTACTCTGCTACAAGCTGTCTTTTCCTTTGACAGTTATTTAATTCCTTCCTCAATAACCAAGTTCCCTGAGTGGATCCCCAGAATCCATGGGGGGAAATCTATCTATTCCTATCTTTGCAAACTTATACTGGGCAAGACACAGAATAAATAACCAAGAGAGCTGAAGGAAGATAAAGTAAAATGGAAAGAATATGGATCTTGAGGTTGCAAGATTTGTTTCTGATGCCCAGTGCTGGCTGAGTGACCCAGAGCCTCTTGGCTTCCCTGAGCTTTAGTTTCTTTTTCTAAAAATGGGTCTGATCATAATGACACCTGCCCCATGACTTGTAGTGAGGATTAAATGAGATAACATCCACTCACAGTGTTGTACAAATGTAGCCATTATTTAAAAGGAAAGGATACTTTGACAATAAAGATAGCTACTACTTAGTGAGTACCTGTTATGTGCCAGGTACCATAGATAGCACTCTCTATGTGTTATTGCACCAAGTCCTCCCACTATGAGATGGGCATTATCCCCATTTTACAGATGAGAAGGCTCAGGAAGTTTAGAAAGTAAGTGGTAGAGACAGTGCTGGATCCCAGGTTTGTTTGATTACAAAGCTCATGTTCTTCCCACTATTTGATTTCTTCCTATAAACTAATATCAGCAATAATACAACTTCTCAGGATTCACTTACTAGCATAAGAGTGGACTTCTAGGTGCTTTGTGTTCACAGTAGACTTTCAATGCATGTTTTCTTACTTGTCTTCCCACAGAAGCAGACTTCCAGGAAAGGATAGGAGTGCAGGTAGTTTGAGAGTAATCCCAGGGAACAGCAGTGGGGGAGTGCAGACATGAGTCACTCAAGGGTTTATTGCTACACAAGGAATTTTATTCCCCTGGGGAACTCTGGGGATGCTACAGAAGATGCACCTCAGATATCCATGAATTAACCCTGAGACACATGAGCTAAAAACATGCTTATTGCATAATGCTGAGATTTTTGTGGTTATTGAATGCTCTGAAGCGAAAGATAACCGTTACAAAATTTGTACTTTATTCTTCTATGCTAGCAGCAAACATTCATTCAAAAAAAGGAGTTCATCAAACATTTCCTAAGTGGCTGCCTCAGGTCACCAACTGAAATTGTTCATTTACTAATCACTTCTCATCCTTCCCTGAACTGTGAACTCCATGAAGCTTTGTCTTGCTCAGGAGCTTTGTCTTGTTCACCCCTATATCCCAAGTGCCCAGCACAGTGTTTGTCATAGAGCGGTGTTCAATAAATATTTAGTTGATTGAATGAGTATCAGCTATTGTACTATAGATCACATATATTCAAATGGCATTCTAATTATACTCAATTTACTGGAGTAGACAAAGGCATATACCCAACTGTAACTGAGTCCTCTTATCATATTATGGAGGCACAGAAGAATAAATAGTGCAGAAATAAGAGAAGACTTTATGGAAATAATGACCTTGGAGTCACTATTTGTTGACTGAAGATGAATAGAGATTTTCCTGATGGAGGTGAGAAGAGAGGCTTTCCAATCAAAAGGGACAACATGAACTAAGGTCTAGAGATGTAGAAGATCACCCAGAGTGGCTGAAGCATAGGACTTGTGTATAGGGGAACAATGAGTGGGACCCAACTGTGAAGAACCATAAATGACATGCACTTTGTCCTCTGGGAAACAGAACTGGAGAAGATTTTCAATCATAATATTAACACAATCCTTTCTTTCACAAAGTTTTTTAGATAGCCATGTGGAAGAATAATTAGATGGACTACATCTTCTAAAGAAATTGGCTTATTATTCTCCTTAAGTCTTCCTTGCCCTGATACATAAATGCACACCAAAAGCTCTGAGATCCAAGTTATACATGTTCCCTTAAGTCTCCTTCCTTTCTGTACATTTACCCCTACACCCTGAGTTTTCTACACCCCCATACTAACACCTAGGCTATGGGCCCCACCCCTATGACACATCTGATGCCTATACAAAAAACAGGACTGTTGAAATCAATCAGAAACATGACTGCCCATCAGCAGTACTGCAGACACCTGGGGACCTTCCAGAACAGCTAAGACTGAGAAGCCTTAAAGGTGGATGAGGCAACCCCCACCTGCAAGACACTGGGCGGGGGGGTTGGAGGGGAATATCCATATGTAAAATGCATAGGAATCCCTCTCACTGGGCATGCATTTCCTAACCTTTGAATCACCTATGATGTTAGACTAAGGAGACTTGGTACACACTAAAGAATGTGAAATCCACAAATCCTAAGTGCAAGGGCCTTGTTAAAAGTCTTATGTAGTGGAAGAGATCTGTTATATAGTCAACAACATTAACATATTCAGTATTTACTAAGCCTTCTTTTATCATGATAATAAGCTGGGCAACACAGTGGTACATGTGGTCACTGATTTTCAGCTTAATAATCAAACTCTCACTTATGGAGCATACCTGTGACCCATTGCATCTTGGGAGGTAAAGTACTATGCAATGAATGCAGACAGCACATGCTGAGAATAGTCATTTTTTTTTTAAAGGCTGCACAATTTGCAGTCTTTTTTTTTAAAGATTTTATTTATTTATTCATGAGAGAGAGAGGGAGAGAGAGAGAGAGAGAAGCAGGCTCCCAAGGAGCAGGGAGCCCGATGCAGGACTCGATCCCAGGGTCCTGGGATCATGACCTGAGCCGAAGGCAGACGCTTAACCATCTGAGCCACCCAGGCGCCCATTTTTAATATATACCATTAGTACAAAGTATCAAAAAATCAGGCAGTTGTGTAGAAAATGAACTCACCTCAGCCTGTATCACTGACAGTTGATAAAAGACCAGTGCCTACTGGCATGTGGACCAGAATATGTCAACAACAATGTGCCCCCAGTTTTAAATGTAAGAAAGGGTTTATCTATACCCAAGAAGACAATAAGGTAAAAGCCAATCCATGTACTGTGCTCATGCAAGTACGTAAGAGGCATTCCTTTATCTGCAGATGAACAAAAGACAAATCCAACATAGAGCATGCCAGACAAACCTAGAAAAATAATAACAGAAATGATATCTCCATCAGAAATAGACTTGACATTGTGAAAAATCAAGACACATATGGAGGGAAAACCGAGGTCCCTAAGAACTCAAAGAGAAAAAAAAATTACTTTATTTGGTAAATAATAAAAAAGCAATCTAATAATAGATGCTTCCAGGAATCTTAAGAAAAAATAATCAAAGACACAACTGAAGAAAACTTCCCAGAGCTTAAAAAAATTGGACTATTGTTTGAATATTTGATCCACTAAAATTAAGAAAAACAAGGCTAAATCCAGATATCTGGAATTCTTGTCAATTGCATAATTAAAGGAGAAAAATCCTAAAAACACTCAAGGACAAAAAAAAGTAATTATCTTGAAAGGAACAAATTTCAAGTTGGCCTCAGATTCTTACTCTGGAACACCAAAATGGCAAAAGATAATAAAGCTACAGATTTGAGGGGAAAATATTGTAATATGTAATTATGAACCCAAAGAAATCATTCTCCATTTGAGATTCTTATCCTGTGTATATAATATGGGAAGAGCCTCCTAACTGATCACCTTCCCACCCATCTCTCTACTTCTAGTCTATCTTCCATACTCTTGGCATTGATTCTGCTTCCTTGCCAAAAACCTTTCAGAGCTATGGGATTTTTTTAAATGTGGTAAAATATTAATAATGGAATCTAGGTGGTGGGTACAGAGGTGCTGTCAGTCTTTCAACTTCACTGTATGTTTGAATTTTTTTATATAGTTAAAAAAAGAAAATCTTTCAAGTCATTGTAATGGTCTACCAGACAGAATCCAAACTGCCTACACGCAAACCTCTTCAATCTAACCCCAACCTACCCTCTCCAGCAGCACACCCTCTACCCATTATCCCCACCCATTTTCCTCTTCCAGTCACCATGAATTCCCAGCTGTTCCTGAAATGCACTCTGTTCTTTCATGACCTTTTTACCTATCCTCTTCCCTTGCCTCCCCAGCTGGGATTGCCCTCCCCCACTCTTCTACCTGTTTATTGCTATTCATCTTCAAAGACCAGAGCAAACATGACATCTCCATGAAAATCAGTGAACTGCTCCTCCAGTCCTCCCAGGATTCTTGGTTTACACTTTTCTTAGGGCACACATCACCTTGTACTGTATTTGTTTGTGTTCCTATCACTTCATTCCAACATTAGTGGGTATCTTGAGGATGGGAGTGATCCCTTTCATCTCTGTCTATAGCATGGGCTTAGAATCTTAGACTCAACAGGTGCCCACAAAGGGCCCCCGGGTATGGTGAGGAGGGCAGGGGTCCAAAAAGATGAATTTTGATTGAGATAGTATTAAATGTGAATTTGCCCTGCAGCAGCTGGGTTTGAGAACAAAGATGAATACTCTGACATCTCATACAAGTTAGGTTTTATGGTTAAATGTAGTACAAAATAAAAATGCAGGACCCCTTGTTCAAAAACTACTAAGAATTTCAAGATCATGATAGCATAGCATCAAACCAAATGCAGACCCCTTTTGAGTGGGGGACTCTGTGAACTATACAAAGTGGCATGCCCACAAACTACTCCCCAAGCCTTGGTTACCCAAAAGTATCAAGCTGACTGGGGCTTCCTGAGTTGCAGAGATTCAGTTTCCCTGCACGACAGGAGAGTTATCTGCCTGTCCATGGTGACATACAGACAGGGATGGAAACACCTAAGTGGGAGATGCTAAGTCTCTCATATCTCCCTATCTTGTCACCCTGAGCCTTTTTATGGTTTCAAAACTATTTTTAGCAAGCCACATCTGAATCTGATGTCTAGGGCCTGAATAGTTTGCTATTTTGCTAGGAGAACTATGGTGCTATATTGCCCATAAGCTATATTATGGCACTTGTATTACAAAAAGGTAATGATGTTTAGTCTATGATTAGGCCCCACTATATATCTCCTATTTGACAAGACTTCGGAAGAAATGAGCATGGTGTCCATGAGAAGACAAGACATTTTCACACTAGTCAGTCTTCCATTCAAGAATATAGAATATGCTGTATCTTTCCACTTATCCAAATATTATTTATACTGCTCCATACACTTTGTTAAATAGTTCCTTCATGCTTTAAAATTGTTACTACTTTTATTGTTATAGTTGTAAGTTAGATATTTTTCTCTATCATATTGCCAAATACTTTGTTATACAGAGAAAACTGTAATTTTTATATATTTGTCATATACATTACTGAACTCCTTACTTTCAAGAGTTTCACAGGTGATGTTCTCAGGCTTTTCTGGAATATAAACATATGCAAATAGTGAGATCTTTGTGTCTTCCTTTACAACAGTCTTTTAGTTCTGTTTGATGTTCTATTGTGTGGTTCAGAATTTCCAGAACAAAGTTATAAAAATATCTTGTTCCTGACTTTGATGGCAATGAGCCTAATGTTTCATTATTAAGTATCAGTGTTTATTTTTAAAGAGTTCATTTTTGGCACAGTGAAAAAGAAACTCTTTTTTTTCCCCATCCCCCCACCCCCTCCCCTCTAGAACCCTCAGTTTGTTTTTCAGAGTCCATCGTCTCTCATGGTTCGTCTCCCCCTCTGACTTACTCCCCTTCATTCTTCCCCTCCTGCTATCTTCTTCTTTTTTAACATATATTGCATTATTTGTTTCAGAAGTACAGATCTGTGATTCAACAGTCTTGCACAATTCACAGCGCTCACCATAGCACATACCCTCCCCAGCGTCTATCACCCAGCCACCCCATGCCTCCCACCCCCCACCACTCCAGCAACCCTCAGTTTGTTTCGAGATTAAGAATTCCTCATATCAGTGAGGTCATATGATACATGTCTTTCTCTGATTGACTTATTTCACTCAGCATAACACCCTCCAGTTCCATCCATGTCGTTGCAAATGGTAAGATCTCATTCCTTTTTTTTTTTTATTTGACACAGAGATAGCGAGAGAGAGAGAGAGAGAGCGAGCGAAAGAGAGCACAAGCAGGGGGAGTGGCAGGCAGAGGGAGAAGCAGGCTTCCTGCATGAGCAGGGAGCCCGATGTGGGGCTCAATCCCAGGACCCTGGGATCATGACCCAAGCTGAAGGCAGCGGTTTAACCAACTGAGCCACCCAGGCACCCAGATCTCATTCCTTTTGATGGCTGCATAACATTCCATGTGTATATATACCACATCTTCTTTATCCATTCATCTGCCAATGGACATCTTGGCTCTTTCCACAGTTTGGCTATTGTGGACATTGGTGCTATAAACATTGGGGTGCACGTACCCCTTCGGATCCCTACATTTGTATCTTTGTGGTAAATACCCAGTAGTGCAATTGCTGGATCGTATGGTAGCTCTATTTTTCAACTGTTTCAGGAACCTCCATACTGTTTTCCAGAGTGGTTGCACCAGCTTGCATTCCCACCAACAGTGTAGGAGGGTTCCCCTTTCTCCGCATCCCCGCCAACATCTGTCGTTTCCTGACTTGTTAATTTTCACCATTCTGACTGGTCTGAGGTGGTATCTCATTGAGGTTTTGATTTGGATTTCCCTGATGCCGAGCGATGTTGAGCAGAAAAAGAAACTACTCTTAAGATTTAAGTTTCTTAAGATTTATATTTTTAAAATCTGGAATAGCATGGTATAAAATGCCTTTTCACTATCTACTAAGATCATATAGCTCTTTGTTCTTTTACCTAGATTTATGATGTATTATGTTAATCAATTTCCTCCCATCCTGGAATTAATAAAAGAACTACCTTCATTTTCCCAGAATAAACCATGCTTAGTCGTGATGGATGATTCTTCTGCTATATTATTGTATTCAGTTTGCTACCATTTTATTTAGGAGTTTTGTATCAATTCATTAGAGAATGGTCTACAGTTTTCTTTTGTATATTATCAGTATCATACTGCTCCAAAAATTTCACAAGATCTATTTATATTGTGCACTGCCCATATTGGAGAATTAAATGTGATGTTAGAGAAATCTCCATCTCCATATGAGGCCCATTTTCACTTCTTTGATGGGGAAACTAATCACAGCAAATTCCCCCAAAGATGGGACTGTTACTTTGAATTTATTTTCTTAGCAGAATGGGAGAATTTGTAAACCCCTGTAAGTAAGATAGTTGATAGCTCATACAATTAATAACAAAGCTAGAAGAACAAGCCCATAAACCAAAGGAAACTAGGCATACTGGACTACAGTATCTTGTCATGAGCACTGACACTGTTGCCACTGGACCCCAGATGCCACTCCCACCATTCCAGAATATTCTAAACTCCCCCAGCTTCCTTGCTCCATACATTTAGATTCAAAACCCTGGGATGGCTGCTTGCACAAGGCCCAGTTTGTTAGTCCAAGGAAAGCAATTATATGGCCATTTCAGTTTATATTATGAGATGTGGGTCATGCCTCCTATGAGAACTCACACAAACATATGGAGAAAATTTGGAAGATATGCCACCTCCCTTACAACAAAAAATGCTTCTTATATAAAGAATTCCCTTATTTTCTATGCAATAGAAAATTATGTATATGTCATTTTGAACTATGAAATAACTTACCACTAAAACCATCTGATCTCAGAGCATATTATCAATAATTCTATAAGATTACCTATTTTTTTCATGGTTGTTGGTATGTTTTAAGTGCTCATATTTGCTATATTAAAAGATGAGTAAAACATGGCCACTGCCCTCAAGGAACTTACAACCGATATTATGGCAATTCTATTTCTCTTTATACTCTAGAATCAAGCAGAATGCCTGGCACATAGTCGGCTCTTAGAAAAAGTTTTCTGACAATAGTCCATTAAAAAAAAATTTAAAAAAATCGGGCGCCTGGGTGGTTCAGTTGGTTAAGCGACTGCCTTTGGCTCAGGTCATGATCCTGGAGTCCGGGGATCGAGTCCCACATCGGGCTCCCTGCTCGGCAGGGAGTCTACTTCTCCCTCTGACCCTCTTCCCTCTCATGCTATCTCTCATTCTCTCTCTCTCAAATAAATAAATAAAATCTTTAAAAAAAAAGTTTTCTGAGAGAATGGTTTCCAAAATGCAAATTTTTTAAAAGGTTCACTTAAAATACTGTTGTGTTTGTTTGGGGATTTTTCTGATTTAGTGACTGCACAAGATTCTCCTAGAGAAATTAAACTCAACAATTAGATAACTAGACTGGGCATTAAGGGTGACCCATGCAAGATAAATGAGACCAGTAAATCTATGGATTACAGAGGAATTGGAGAAGCCAAGAAAGAGTGGATATCAATGAGCTCCTCAAAAATGAGTAATGTGAATATAATGACAAGGCAAAAATAGTGAAAGTTAGCTACTATTATACACAAAAGTACGATAAAAATTGTTGTAAAAATTGCTAAGCACTGTTTATGAGAACCCCAGAAGAAATAGAGATAACGATAATAGTCCAATCTGAGCTAAACCATCTAATTTCATAAGCATAAGGAGTGACTGCTAAAGGCAAGTCCATCCGCCATTTGTCAGAGCAAACATGTTGAGTTTTGGAACCATCAAAAACTAAACCATCCAATTCAGCCAATTCTTCAGATGAAAATTATATTCTGGTAATCGTAAGAATCCCTTTAGAAATGAGCATATGTTTACACAAGATATCATTATGGTCCTGTTTTCTTAACCAGGGATTCCTAACCCAGGCATCTGAACAAGGATTCAAGGCCAGAATTAGGCGGGAAGTGACCATTTCAGAAAGCTCTGGCTAACTATGGGGCATGGGAGTGTTTTCTTAAGGCTTTCTTTTACAGCTGCTTTTTAAACTTTTTTTTCCCCCCTAACTGGTCCAGAAGGAAAATTACAAGGTAGAATGAAAAAGAGATGAAAACTCCCAGCAAAATGATGACATGTCAGTCCTTTTAAAAGACGCTTGGAAGACTCTTTACAATGGCCCCTGTTGATTTTTAAGCATCCAAAATGTGCAAATCGCTGCATTATTTTTCATCATACCAGAAAGTGTTTGCATTTTTATTTTTGTGGGGCAGGGGCAGATGAATTCCTAGAAAAGAAGCTGGCACTATGCCATCTTTCAGAAGCTGATGTGTGTAGGGATACAGAATCTGGGCAGGAAGGTGACTAATAAGCATATTATGTTACTTTTTGCAAATAGCATTTTTGACATCCATCATCCTACCATAACCCTATAAGGTAATTAAGATTACAACCTAACAACTAAGAAAATTCAAAAAGGGTAAGTGACTTCCCAAACATCAGTTCACTGTGACAAGATTTGGCTTCCACATCAATGCCCCAAATTGATTTGGCCAATGTGATCACCCAGGCAGGTGTCACCTTCCCCTATCACTCCTCTCTTTTGAGGCTCCACAAATGATCACCCCTTCCCAGGTCAAAGACCACCCTTCAGTAAGAGAAAAAATATCTACAGCTCCCACAGAGAACTCCAAAATAGATTTGGGAGTCCCCTGAATGTGGGAGCAAACTGTGACGTGCTTCTAACCCATAGAATATTTCAAAGGAGATGGGGTGTCAATCTCATGATTATATTACTTTATGTAAGACTCCGTTCTGCTAGCCAACTCACTCTGGCTCTCCTGCTTACCTGAAATAAGGAAGCTGTTACGTGGTAACTGCCTATGGAAATGGACACTTGGCAGGGAACTGCAGGAGACCTCTAGGAACTTTGGGTGGCCTCCAGCCAATAGCCAGCAAGGAACCAAGGCCTTCAGCTCCCATAACCCACAAAGAAATGAATTCTGCCAACAACGTGACCAAACTTGGAAGTGTATTCTTCTCCAGTCGAGCCTCCAGATAAAAACACAGCTTGGGGGCGTCTGGGTGGCTCAGTTTGTTAGGCGACTGCCTTTGGCTCAGGTCATGATCCTGGAGTCCCAGGATCGAGTCCCGCCATCGGGCTCCCTGCTCAGCAGGGAGTCTGCTTCTCCCTCTGACCCTCCCCCCTCTCATGTGCTCTCTCTCTCTCACTCTCTCTCTCTCAAATAAAATCTTAAAAAAAAAAAAAAAAAAAAAGAACACAGCTTGGCAGTTACCGTGATTGCACCCTCTAAGACTCTGAGCAGAGGACCCAACTCAGCCAGAAACTGTGGACTTCTGGACTTCTGATGTACAGAAACTGTGAGATAATAAAGGTGTGTTGTTTAAAGCAACTAAGTCTAGACAACTAATACAAGAAAAGCTGGACTTGAACCCAGGTTATCCTGTCATAAACTTTGTCAGTTGCACAGGTAAGAAACAAGTTATTTAGCTAGAACAAGCTTATGAAATGTGAACCTATCTGAGGCGGGGAGTTCAGCAGCCCCAGTAAGATGGTTCCTGCACTAAGGCAGCTACATTCACAGGCCATCTCTCCAGGAGCATGAAAAACATATGATGAACAGACTCTCATTCATCTGGCTCCTCCCTCTATCCAGAGAGACCCTGGCATCACAGAAGAGGCTTAAGCAAACAAGTGGTAAAAATAGGACTTAGGTGGACAAGTCACATCACCTCGCCTGCCTCCATCTTTAAACCAGGGGACATCATAACATACTATGCAGGGACATAGAGAGGTTTAAAGCTACAATTCATACATGACACATGTTAATAATTAATAAATGAAAGCTGGTACTATTATATCATCTATATGATCTTCCCCATTTTATAGGATGTAAAATCAGAATGACGCATCCAAGGCCATCCAGCTATCAATCAGTGAAACTGGAAGAAAAACTGAGTTCATCTGGTTCCAATTCCAGAGCTTTTCCTACTGCATTTCCCCTCAAATTTTTGAAAAATGTCCAAAATACAATTTAGTTTGGGTTAATTTGGAAAATAAATATATATCTCATTCAGCTCTTTGAGAAGAGTTGCTGTATAAAGAAATACAATGTTTGAGCTATCTCAAGTCCTTTGTGGAATAGATCAGGATAGAAATGCATTCTCAGAGAAGATGGGAATCCTGGGTTTATATAATTACACCTAAAATAACCACCACAATTAAGCAGCTCCTCAGCATCAAGTTTCTGGGTTTTGGCAGAGACAGTTGAGTTTCCCTTGAATTTTTCCATCCTAGTTACAAAACAGGATTAATGGAATCGCTCTGACCAAGTTCCTCTTGCAACTCTAGGAAGACTGCTACCATAGACATGCAACACATGTAACAGCAAAGTCTTTATCCACAAATCACCAAGGGACCACCAATTTTCACAGACTAATAACAGTCAACACATTCTAATTCAACAATGATGAAAACCACCACAAAAGGTCTTCTGGACTAAAATTAACACAATCACAGACTTATTCACCAAAAATGAAATTTGTCTCTTGAATTCAGCACCACACTCCTCTCTTTCTAGCCTGTCCAAGCACATACGCAGGTGAGAGGTTCTGATATCTCTATGTTGCCTAAGGAAGTCACGCACAGCATCAGATAGGGATTTGGACTAGACCTTCTTTCAGGTCCCCTTCAGCCCCAGGAGCCCACGATTCAAATGTGCATTTTGCTATTCCAAGATACAAACCACCTGAGTCGATGGAGGAAACTGGATTGATAACAAAATGCATAAGTTCTATTCGAGTGCTGCCACTCTGAATCACACAGCTAGAGAAGCTTGCTAAAGGCACTTAATGTACCAGTTCAACTACAGGCACACAAGTACTTCTATTTATCTTCTTAAGAAAGGACAAGAAGGGAAGAGCCACCAAACTAGGCAGAAATAGAGGTGATGTTCAAAGACAAACTGAAAGCATTTTAAGGTTTAAAGGAATCTAGAAATGGGACACCAGGCCATAAAATAATAAACATTAGATGAAATGACAACAAATATATTAAGAAAAAGTTTCCATAAATGCTAATGTAATACCTTAATTAGCAATAAATTACAGTACTAGAATATATTCCCAGGTGGGAAATGGTAAGGGGAGCCATCAGGCCTCCTGGGAAAGCTTGCAGGGAAGTGGAGATGGAAGGAAAGAAGGGGGGGAAAATGCAGAACAATTATGCCACAACTGTTTCTTACTCATCAGCGGGGGGCACTTTCCCTAAATCAGTTGGTCAGTCAGTCAGTGATGTGAAAGATGAAGACCCATTAGGCAGCCTGCAGACAGCACCTGAAATGGTTTGCCAAACAGTCATGTCTCTGAAAATCAACAAGGAACCAGGAAGTGATGCTTCTTTTCTAAGGGGAAAAGGCAAAGACGATCTAGAACTAAAAACAGGCTCCCAGGCTTTCATACAGGCTCATTAGGATTGGCTCTGCCTAAAAATGACAAAGACAGAAAATGCCAGAGAAACAAAAACCAAAGCAGTAACAAGGAAGGAAATATTTATTGAATATATATGACTGATACTGAACATTACAAATATTTATTGAATGCCTACTAGCTGCCCAGTGTTACATATCCTCACTTTTTCCTTCACAGTAATCCAGTAAGGTAATATGGTTCTACTTTGTTATTTTTTTAAGATTTTATTTATTTATGTATTTGAGCAAGAGAGCAAGTACACAAGTGGGAGGGGCAGAGGGAGAAAGAGAGAATCTCAAGCAGACTCCACGCTGAGTGCGGAGCCCAATGCCGGGCTTGATCCCAGGACGCTGACATCATGATCTGAGCTGCAGCCAAGAATCGGACACTTAACCGACTGCACCACCCAAGCACCCCTTGTTCTACTTTTGGAGATAATAAAACTAAGGCTCACAAAAGATAATTTGCTCAAAGTCACATCGCATTAGATTAGAAGACAGACAGGTCTAACTCCATACCCAAACCTCTTGAACATAACAAGCCTGTTTTCCACAAAGTACCAAACATTAAGGCTAATCTCCATTAATGAAAGCTTGAGAAAGAGTTTTTTGAAGATCAGTAAGGAAAATAATTGTAGACCTGCGAATTCAAAGCTGATTGTGGAATCAGTTCATGCTTCTCACAAGTCAGGAAGCCTGGAGGGTCTTCAATTCTACCAGGAATGGAGAAAAGTAAGCCTTTCTGGGCACCATCTTTGTGCGTCCTCCTGTTTCTGCAATAGGAAACCTGCTAATGCACTGGTCCAGATATTCTTGGGTAGGTCTTCCTAATGCTTATCAAGTGTCCCTGCTTAAAAGAACACTGCAGGAGTCCTTCCAGGCCAGGAGCCCAGTTACTCAGACCGTATGAATTGTTTAGGACTCTCCTCACTGCCTAGAAAAGGCTGAAAGTAAGTAATATCGCTTGAACAAGATAACTCTCAGAGCTTTTTTTAAACATGATTTTATAATTTGGCATCCAGCGAGGGAAGGGGTTTTTTATCCAACATGTACTTAATGAGCCCCTACTATATGCTAAGGGTTAGAGGTTTCATTTCCCTCATCTACTTGAACTCAGTTTCCGAGAGTCCTTCAGGTCATCTTACCCATCTCCCGTGCAGAGAGGAAGTCAGCTCTTCAACCTAAGTCAATAAATACTTCCTGCAGTCAAGATACCGTGGAGGATACCAAGAAGCACAAGCATGACCCTGTTCTCCAGGCGGCCTTAGATGATGCAGCATGTAAATGGAGGGCCCCTTGCACATTTATAAAAGCAGCCCTATTGGCTCAGTTTCTGCCTTCCCTAGCATTTCCACTACCGGCACCTCCACCTGATGCTCAGCCTCCCTGGGGTTCCAGACAACAAAGAGAAGAGCAAAGAGTAGTCTGGTTCATGGACTTTTCAGAATTCTTATTGGCTTCATTATCTTCTTCAGCATGATAGCAGCAGGTCGTGTCAGGCCTCCTGCTGGGTTACAAGGAGTAGCTGTAACAAAGGTTTCCAGAAGTTAAAACCCGCTCCCTACCACGCTATCCCATAAGGACAACATTTTTTCCATATCCTTAACTCAGCATCATAAAAGTCAACCATGATAAGCATAGGATAGGTTTTCCAAGAGAAACAGAGGAGCAATGAGAGCCCTTTGCAGAGGTCTCCGTCCTCAGTGGTAACATCTAGCTTCTTCTGAACGGTCCTTACAAGACACCCCCCCTGCCCTGAAAAGTCCCAGACTAAATTAGTCCCAGATTAAACTAGTAAATATATACTAAGTGTTCAGCCCATTATAAAAACCATGTCAGTGTTTATCATTATTCTTATTTCCTCCCCCATCATCGTCACTAGTCACAGGCTATATGAGAGGCTCTGGCTTGGTTTCCCTCCTGAGCCCAGACCCTTGCCCCCAGTCTTGGCCCATCTGACTAGGGCCCAGACACGGCAAAGCTCCTGCTAGCTCCCTTCCCCAGTAAGGTTCAACTTGTTCTCTTTATTCCCAGTCCTGAAATGTATTCCCAGTTCTGCTATGAACCACACACAACAAATCTGATATCAAGCATCACCCTGGATTGGACCGACCCAGCGTCTCGGCTAAGTTTGACTTGTGTTGCTGAAATGCAGCCAATGCCACCTGCTGGCATCCAGACACACGTGTGTGAAGGGAACGGGTCTCAGGGCTCTGATCAAGTGGAGAATATTTTTTTTTAAAACTCACATCCACAGCCAGGAAAAGAGCCTGGATTATATCAGTGAGGAAACTCCAGAGAAGCAGTTTAGGTCTCTGCTGTAAGGTGACCCTGAAGCCATAAACAGGCAAAAAGCCAAAAGGTCAGAAACCAAGAATATTAGGAACAAGTCAGGAAGAAAGGTACACAACGGCCTCAAGCAAGCAGTTCAGCCCAAAGACTATGAAATGCCATCTTCATGAGGACAGAGATTTTGTTTCTTTTGTTCCCTTACAGAACCCTGAACCTGGAAGGTCCTCCAGTATTCACTGAGTGAATAAGTGGATGAATCATCAGGGTGTAGACCACCTCTTTTATACGATGCTGGCTTACGGCATGGGAAGACCAGAAAGAACAGAGGTCTGTTCTGCAAAGGATTTGAAGAACTAGACACTAATCCCCCAGAGATCAACCCCAAATAACCCTCCAGCCAATACAGTGAACTCCATGGTTTGGGGTCCTTACTCTGGTGTACTTCCCTCTATCAATACACTCGTTACACTGCAGTGTAAACTTCTGCCTTTCTACCCTCCCTACCGAATGTGACATCGGCCCATAATAAGAACTCAGGAATGTTCTTACATGACCCTGCCCTGAGGATTCTCCCATGGAGATGAATGGGCAAAGAGAATAATAGAGTTTGGTGGTTCGGGCCTTATTTTTCCTGGAAATGAGGGCAATACCGTAGGCTTCTGCTTTCACCCAAAGGTAATAGGATAAATTGAGAACCAACAGGAAAATAAACAAAGGGATTTGATTCTCTATTTCTAGACCTATCAGGATGGCAAGGGAACTTCAAAAACTAATAACGTACTATACAGTGGCTAACTGAACATAATAAAAAAAAAACTGAATTTAAAATTTTAAAAGAACAGTAACAACAACAACAACTGACATGAAGAGAGGAGGTAGGGGTGTTAATCAATAAGGATCCCAACCTGCTCAGAACAACGTGTCTGCCAATCAGGAGAATAATGTGTCTACTCTCAGCTGCAAAGGGAAGACATGGACCCAGAACAAGGGAAAAACACCCCATGCCCACCCCTGCACTAGTCAGGCCACACCTTCAGTGGTGGCTACTCTCACCTCTGGACCCCACATTCTAAGAAGAGAATGAAACATCCGGCTGTGTTCAGTTGAAAAGTACCCATAAGATAAGCAGACTTCAACAGTCAAAGAAACCATTTGGCCTGGAGATGGCTTGAAGTGACATACCAAAAGTCCTAATAAACTAGAAACTATACATAAGGAGGTTAAGTTACTTAATCAAAATCATAAAGTGACTTGGTGGTAGAGCTGGGTTGGAACTCAAGTCTTATTCTAAACCCCAAAACCATTATGCTTGAAATATAGGTCCTGAGATCTTAGAAAAACCCCTCTGGATCTCAAGTACTCATCAACACAAGGATGAGTCTACATCACTTCTGCCAATGGTGCTTTGAAGATTTCAGCATTATACTTACATTAAATGAAGGAAAGGAGATCTGAATGCCCTTAACTTGGACAAACCTTCTCATAGAGTCAGGGAGCTGACACCTACATGGAAGTGACACACTTTTAGCCATCCTATCCTGAGATGTGCAATAATGGAGACTGCAGTATAATCACACATATCAAAGTCTGATCAAGGTGATGGCTGGAACCCCTGTATTCATTCAACAAATATTTTTGAGCACCTACTCAAGCCAAGCTCCATGCTGAGTGCTGGGTACACAGTGATTAATAAAACAGCAATCTAGCTAAAGAGACAAGCACTAATCAATAAACCACTAACAAGTTACATATAATTACCAACTGTGATAAATATAATGAAGGAAAGGAACTGGATTTTATAAGAGAAAATAACAGGAGGGTGGGGTTTATTAAGCAGTGCAAGCACTACAAAATGTTGTTCTCTCTAGAAATAGCTGTTTTAGAACAAGGTTTGCCCTAAGGCCAAAAGAGAGGACTTGCATGCTCAGGCATGCCTCCAGAGAACACTCTGGAGCTTCAGTGAAAAAGTCTATCACAGGTGGAAGAGAGACAAAGAGGAACATCCCCATAAAGGACAGGTACTACCTGAGCATGTGTTACAACCTGGGAATAAGAAATATAAGAGGAACCCTCTTAGCTGAATTCAAGAAAGGTAAGAGGAAGCAGGAAGCAGGCAGGAAGAGATACGAGTCTTTAACACAGGACACTGTGCACTAGTCATAGTAGTAACAGAACTTACAACACGTGGCCACACAAACACTTGTACATGGATGTTCATAGAAGCTTTATTCATAATATCCCAGCACTGGAAACAGCCAAAATGTTCATCAACAGGTCAACAGATAAATAAACTGTGGTATATTTTGTGAAAGGGAATAGTAGTCAGCAATAAAAAGGAATGTACTACTCATATACACAATGATATTGCTGAATCTCACAGACATTATGCAAGGTGAAAGAAACAAGATACAAAAAAGAACACATATTATATGATCCATTTATATGAAATAGCAGACAGCCAAAACTAATCAGTTTACCTAATAAACCAAATCAACAACTGCCTGGGGCAGGGGGTGGGGAGGTGAGGCAGGAGGAAGAGATTGACAGAGAAGAAAGAGACATTAAGAGAACTGAGAAGACAGAGATGTTCTGTATCTGTATTGGGGTGGTAATTAGTAACCTGCACACTAGCAGGCAGAAATTTCATTGTATGCAAATTATACCTCAATGAAGTTGATTTTTTTTTTTTAAGTTTCCCCACTCTTTCAATTTTATCCAATGTTCTTCTAGAAACTGAAACAAGTTCCTTAGAGGAAAGGAGGTCAACACAAGTACAGTGCTGTATCTGAAATTACTCCACCATCCTGGCATTTAATTAATGGCCAGTGAATGCCAATCCTTGCCAATGTCCCGTCCGCCACCTGAGAACTTGAAAGCATCCTCCTCTTTCCTGAAAGGTAGCAGCCAGCCCCAGCACCCATGGTGGCACTGCTTTCAGGAGGCCTGCCTACCTTGCATTCATACAGACCCACACTGCCGGGGCAGAATGCCCCAGGTTGTCCCTGAGACTAGGATCCCTTTGGGGAAACTGCATTGTAAGGCCTCTATCCCATGAAACCTGTTGTTTTACTCACATGGCAATTGTTGTTGAGGACATTGTTCACTACTCCACCCTGTCCCCAGTACGAAGAAACACAAGAGAAATTCTTCTCTGGTCTTAGTCCCAGGATTTACTGTACTAAATTATTTCTCACTTATGGATACTATGATTCCTTTTTCTGAATCAGCTGCTGAGAAACTAAACATGTGCCCCACCTCTAGCAAGTGTGTAAAATCTTAAGGCCCACACTTTATCCACTAACCTCACCCAGGTTTTGAACTTATTTCCTTGTCACTCTTTTCATTTCACCCTAATTTTCTCGATTACTTTTTAAATACATTGTCTTTATTTTCAGAGCAGTTTTAGGTTCACAGCAAAACTGAGTAGAAAGTAGAGAATTCCCATATACCCCCCTCCCCAACACATGCACAGTATCCCCCATTACCAATATCACATATCACTCAAAATCCGTAGTTTACATTAGGGTTCACTCGTGGTGGTGTATGTTCTGTGGGTTTGGATAAATGGATAATGACATGTATTCACCAATACAGTATCATACAGAATAGTTTCACTGACCTACATATCACCTGTACTCCACTATTCATCCCTCACCCCTCAAGCCCTGGCAAACACGGATACTCTTACTGTCTCCATAGTTTTACCTCTTCCAAAATGTCACATGGTTGGGGTCATACAGGAGGTAGCCTCTCAGGTTGGCTTCTTTTGCTTAGTAATATACATCTAAAGCCTTTTCATGGCTTCATAGCTCATTTCTTTTTAGCACTGAATAATATTCCATTGTCTGCATGTACCACGTTTATTTCTCCATTCATCCACTGAGGGACATCTTGGTTGCTTCCAAGTTTTGGCAATGATGAATAAAGCTGCTATAAACATCTGTGTGCAGGTGTTTGTGTGGACACAGTTCTGATTAAATACCAGGCTCCTCTGGGTAAACACCAAGGAGTTCAATTGCTAGATTTTATGGTAAGAGTATACTTAGCTTTGTAAGAAATCTCCAAATTGTCTTCTGACTACATTATTTTGCATTCCCATCAGTAATGAGAGTTCCTGTTGCTCTACATTGTATCCAGCATTTGGTGTTGCCAGCGTTTTGGATTTTAGCCATTCTAACAAGTGTGTAACTAGTATATCATTGTTTTAATTTGCAACTCCTGACTGCCATATGATGTCGAACATCTTTGCATACACTTATTTGCCATCTGTCTATCTTCTTAGATGAGATATCTGTTCAGATCTTTTGCCCATTTTTTAATAGGGTTGTTTTCTTATTGTTGAGTTTTCAGAGTTCTTTGTATATTTTTCGATAACAGTCCTTTATCAGATAACGTCTTTTGCATGTTTTCTCCCAATCTGTGGCTTGTCTTCACTTTATAGAAATAGTTTTGTAGTGTAAATTTTTAAAAGTCACCCTGATCTTTTTGGGGGACAAATTAACATATTGGTAGTTTTTACACAGATTTTAAATATGAATGGAATGGTGAAGGTTGTACCATACGCGATTTTCGGTTTCTTCTATTGTCTGTTTTACTTTGTTTGGCTCACTGACTGACTGGCAGGCTTGAACAAATACCTTCCTCTCTCAGGGCCTCAGTTTCTTCTTCTGTAAAATGGTAGAGCTGAATCAGATGATGCCCAGAGTTCCTTAGCACTCTCGCTGGATACGTGTTTATGGCATGGCCAGTAGGAGGCAGAACCCCACCTCGTATCATAAAAACAGTGGGGGGGAGAGACCCACACCCTAAGCAATCCAAAGAAGGGATTTAACATGCTGACACAAGGTGAGATGCCTAGTGACTCTCTCTAATCTTCACCAATATCTCTGTGAGGAGATAGGCAAAGAAAAAAAAAAGTAGGGGGGGTGTATTTGATCCACTTCTTGGATAAGTATCTGGGATGGAAATCTCCCTAGTGCTGACCTGTTGACTGAGAAAGTAGAAGAAACACCAATACTCGGGGTTACAAATGAATGTAGGGGCGATCGGAAAAAAGGGAAGTGAAAATACCTTTTAAACCTACACATGGAAATGGTCAAAAAAAAAAAAAAAGAGGCAAATGAAGAAAAAGCAGTACCTACAGCCCACGGAATCCTAGCACCCCAGGCGTTCTCAGCCCTTAACCCTACCTTTAATTGTGGTCATTTCCTTGGAAGATCAAACTTTCTTCCTCTGATTCCCATTTCTTACCAGGTATTATTAGCTACAGTTTTTTTAAAAAACAGATGATGAAACTGAGGTTTAGGAGATTAAATGACCCACCTAAGATTAGACAGGAAGTGACACAAGAAGACTACACAAAAGAGGGAGGGTCCACCTTTCCCATTTCAGATCCAGACCCCACATTCCATCCTACTGGGACTGGCTCAATTTTACATCCTCCCTGGGTCAATCTCTCGCTTGCTATGCCCATTTTCATCCTTCCTCTTCAATCCCAGATGCTGGCCAATTTTATAAGGCTTTATGGACACATTTCAGATGACTAAGTCAGAAGAGACTATGAATATCACAGATGTCAGGAGGAAGAATTGAGAACAACCCTACCAGGTTAGAACACAGAGCAGAAGCCAATATGATTAAGTTGTATAGGTTTAATATAAAAACCTGAACAAGGTATGCCCTAATATATGCTGCGTACTGCCTTGTGTCTCCAGGTCTACAGTGCCCTGTCTACAATGCCCTTCCACCCTAGACAACCTAGCCAGGATCTGCTATCCATCCTGCAAAACCTAGCTGAACTATCTTCTCTTCAAAGCCTCACCTGGGACATCCAGGCACATTAGTCAAATATTTCTTTTGTGTCACAACTGTACCTAAAACACACTTTCATTGATACACTAACCTCGGAGTACTATACACTTAGGTGTGTATAGGTCTCTGTGGGAGCCAAAAGTATTGTCACAAGAATCCTGTACACATTATAATTATTCGCTTACAAGTGTGCAAGATCCTGGAGAGCAAGATCTGGGTCTCATTCACGCCTATATCCCCAGCCAGCACTAAACCAAAGTATATATATGTCTATGCCAGGCAGTATTCTAGTGAACAAGACAAAGTTCCTAACCCTGTGGTCCTTGCATTCCAGGAGAGGGAAGTAATTAAGACACCTGGGTGGCTCAGTCGGTTAAGCGGCTGCCTTCGGCTCAGGTCATAATCCCAGGGTCCTGGGATCGAGGCCCGCATCGGGCTCCCTGCTTCTCCCTCTCTCTCTGCCTGCCTCTGCCTACTTGTTCTCTCTACCTCTCTGCCAAATAACTAAATAAAACCTTTAAAAAAAAAATACACATCAAGACAAAACAAGAGAATAAGACCATTTCAGATAGCCATTAATGCTATGAAAAAATTAAACAGGGTTATGAGAAGGAACCAGCCAAGGGTGACCTTAGTCAGCTCAAGAAGGGTCTCTGAAAGAGGGAACATTTGCTTTAAGCCTTGAAGGAGGCGTAGGAGCAAGCCATGGGAAAAAGTGGGGAAAGACCATTCCAGTCAGAAGAGCAGCAGCTCCAAATAAATTACTGAGTCATGAAAAAGCATTGCATGTTCAAGGCACAGAATCAAACTTTCTGAAGTTTAGAATCCTACCCCAATCTTCCACGGAGGCAGTGGCCGCCGACTACAGAGAATGATTAATACTTCTTGAATGCCTTCCAGATCCTAGGAACGTTACATAAGTGATCTCATGTAATCCTCACAACCATAGATTATCCCCATTCTACTGGTAAGGAAATTGAGGCTCAGGGCAAAAGCGTAGATCTGGCTGAACCTTGCCTGGGCTCTTCCACATCACACCACCCTGTCCCCGGACACCAGCTGCCTCCTAATGCAGGGGAAGAAATGAGAGAGGAGCTCGACTCATTCTGATGCCAGGTGAAAAGCCACAAGTACCACGGAAATGTGCAGACCTAAAGCTGTTGGTATTTCAGGACTTGAACACAAGCAGGGCCCCTCTTTCCTGCCTCTGCCACCTGCCGTTGCCACAGCCTACCATGGGCACCCAGAGAAGTCCTTCAAATACATTTCCCGAGCGTCATGGTAAGGATCCAGTTTGAAAAGAAAGCTAGCTGTGGAAGCTGAGCCGTAGATAATTCCCTGAGCCCTTTCCCCGAATTGTGGTGTGCACAGCCAGCCAGAGAAACAAAGACTTGGGCCCTCTGTTGATTCTCTGTCACCTCATCTGAAGTCTAGGTATTTATTTTAATTCAGGACTTCGTTCCCTTTAAAGGAAAATCAAAGGGTCCCTGAAGAGATGCTCCTGCTATGATTTCAATTTCCATTTCCTCCGAAATGGCTGTCAAAGGCAAAAACTCCGGGATCCTTGTGACAGTCCACTTTGGGTTTCTAATTTTGACAAGGAAACCATAATCTGGTGGGCTAACCCCTGACGAAAAAGGCAAGAGGAATGAAAATCAAATTGGAGAATCAACCCCCCCCCCCAAAAAAAGGGGGTCTGGGCAAAACAACATTCATGGAAATAAAATCTCCTGAGGCTCTAAGCTAATAGGAGCAGCTGGTGAAGACCACCAAAGACAAGAGAGTGAGAACGGCTTCCAGGGAGAGAAAGCAGAGTGGCTTCTTCAGGACAATGGAGCAGATATTAGCATTCCAATGAACCAGCACAAAGAGACCCAGACCAAGGCAGGGAAGGAGGCCCCATTCCTCCGGCCCCTTTTTTCAGGTCCATTTGTATCTCTCCACAGCCTCCGCTACAAAATAGGTTGGTTTCTTATACGTTATCTTCTTGCGTATTTTTAAATGGAAGTGTGTATTTTGGCTTCGTTTAGCTAGAAATAAATTGCTCCTCGGCTTAGTATTTGGGCAGAATATGGCCCCGACATCTGAACACACACACTTGTTGTCAGAACTTTGCTGCCTCCTTTTCCCTTTCTTTTAATAAAAGTTTGGATTCCACTGAGTGTTCTTCTACTCTTAAGCTCCAAACATTTCAAACAGCACAAAAGATATGACAAGATGAAAGGAAGTGTCCACAAATAGACAGCTAGACAACTAGTTAGCAGCTGTCTGCTTTTCTTCAGGGTTTTGGGTTTTTTTTTTTTGTTTTGTTTTTTTGTTTTTTTTCCCCTCATGGCGGGGGGAAAAGTTTTTTCCATTCTTGAAGGAGGCTGACTACAGGCTGTCCCTCCTGCTCATGCTTCTCTCTCTCTCTCTCTCTCTCCCTGGCCATCTTCCAAGACTGTTTAGTGTTAGAAGGGGAAAAACACTTACCATGCCATGTGTGACCCTGACCTTTAGAACTCATTGTCCTTCTGGGGCAACATGTGGAGAGCTGCAGCGTCTATAAGTGGAATTGCTCATTCTCCATCTTTTATAGTCCAGTGTTTGCAATTTAATGAGGTTTGGGTGTTCCATCCAGGAAGGGCATTTCTTTCACAAAAGGAACCCAAAGCATGGGTTTTGATTTTAAAACCTGCCCTGGCTTTAAGGAGTGGGTCTAAATCTATTTCAGATCCAGATCAACTGAGTTTTAATTTGAACTTATTCCTCTTCTTCCCTGACAGGCCTGGAAGGGCATTATTCTTTAATTCTGGATTTTAATAGCAGCTGCGTTGCAAGTTGCTCCCCTCTTTTCTGTCTCTTCACGGCCTCGGCAGACCTTGAGCTCAGGAGATAAAGGTCCTGCTGTGAAGATGAAGTTTGGAGCAGCTGAGCCAGCTCCTCAGGGCTATTGCGGGCCCTCTCTCAGATGGGCAGCTCATGTTGCAGCAGGAGGAGAGAAGGCAGCAAGAGTTTTGCGGCCAGATTTCTTTCAAGGCTGGGAGCGTGCACCTCTGCTGGCACCCCGCTCTGAAGCCCCACACTAGTATCCCCTCCTGCCCACCACAACCCACCGGCTTACTGGGCAAACCAGATTCATCCCCCGGCCCTTTCTCATGAGCACCAGAGTCCACGAGTCCAGGAACAGGTGGTTGGCCCAGAGTCTTCGTCTCTCACCCACCGCACCCCAGCAAATCCATCTCTCCGGCAGTCACTTCTCTCTGCTGACCCCCTCTCAAATGGATCCCTGTTCACCTCCACAATCCACCGGCACCCATCTCTAACAGACGAGACCACCTGAAGTCTCATTTCCTGCACTGCGGCAGGAAGGGTGGTTTTTAAATTACTATTAGGAGTGTGCTCATCATCATCCCCCAGTGATTCTCTCCTGCCTCCACCTCAAGTCCAGACCAAGTCTAGGTTTTAGGGCTCCTTTGTGCATCTCCAAAGCTGCTTCCGCCATCTCTGGTGAACCCCTAGGTGACCTACTAACCTAGTAATTCTCAGGCTTCCATGATTTCTTCAAACTGACCCCTCTGCTGGGATATCCTCCCCCCACTGCAGCCTGGTCAACATCTCTGTTCACTCCATGAAAATATTCCCTGGCCCTGGTTGTGGCTAATAGTCCCACCACCAGCTGTCCCACAGCACCGCCCAGACACCCACACTGTGCCAGGGGACCGTCAGCCACTTACTGGCACAAGCCTCACTCCTCATGCCTCTGCATTCTGGCCAGAGGGGAAACAATCTGTGCATCTCTCTCCCCCAGTCTAGCCCAGGACTAGGCATTAATAAATAAAAATTGATGAGAGGATTAACTAAGTGAACAATTTACTTAAAAACAAGTCAAGAGGTTTCTGCAGTCCTGTCATCCACGGTAAGAAAAGGCACCAAGACGTCCACAGCATGGAAGCTCACTTAGGGAAGTTTGTCTGTCTAGGGCTGGCTGTCCATAGAACGTAGGACGGTGTGTAAAGTGCTATGGGTGGGGATACACCCTGTCTCTGCCCTTCAGGCACCCCCAGTGCAGAGACTCCTCAGTGACAGGGTTAACCCTTCCAGATCATGGAGAGTCAGCCTGCAGACAGCAGAATGAGGCTCAGAATGCAGTCCAAAGGCCTGGATCCTCTGCCATTGACTTGCATTGCGTCTTGTGGAAGTCACATAACCACTCTGAGCCTTCATCTGTTACACAGGAAAATACCACCCATTCTGTCTGTTTCACATTCTGGGCATGAGTAATGAAGCACTTTGCAAACCAAGGGTGATACAAGCTGCCCATCCTTATTCCACTTTTTCAAAGGTTTATCCTCTAGTCAGCTTAGCATATATGCCTGAATTTTTAAAAAGTCTTCCCCCCCACAGTGTGCTCCCATTGGAATCTTAGACATGGAGGGGGGCAGAGCAAGATGGTGGAGGAGTAGGAGACCTGGATTTCGTCTGGTCTCAGGAATTCAGCTGAATAGAGATCAAACCATTCTGAACACCTACGAACTCAACAGGAGATCGAAGAAAAGAATAGCAACAACTCTCTGAACAGAAAAGCGACCACTTACTGGAAGGTAGGACGTGCGGAGAAGTGAATCCCAGGCGATATTCGGGAGGATAGACGGCGGGGGAAGGGCGCTCCATCGGCCACTTCTGGCAAGTGATAGAGCCACGGAGCACAAAATCAGAACTGTTAGAAGTCGGCTCCGCTGAGGGACGTCGCTCCAGTGGCTAAGCGGGGGTGGAACCCTCGCGGGACAGTATGGTCTCAGGACCCTCGGGGTCACAGAAAGACCGGGGGTGCCTGAGTGCAGCAGAGCTCCCAGGTATCGGAGTGGGGAAACCGGCTGCAGAGACGGAGCCGAGGCGCGGACACTCATCTCGGGGTTGCCATAAACTGTGATCCGCGGCCCAGTCGGGCCACTGCTCCTCCAGCAGGGACCCAACAAGCGGCAGAGCTGGGGAAGGTGTTCCTCCCCCGGGAGGAGCGGCGTGAGAATGCACCGCAGGGATCTGCTGGGTTTGGAGACTCCACACCAAGTCAGGTGCCAGAGACAGAAATGCTCGGTCACAGGCCGGGTGAGCACGGAGTGTGGCCGGAGACCAGGGAGAAGGGAGTGACTGACTGCTTTTCTCTGGGGGCGCACTGAGGAGCGGGGCCCCGAGTTCTCAGCTCCTCGGGACTGAGATTGGGAGGCCACCATTATCACTCTTGTCCTGCAAAGCTGTGCCAGGAGCTTTCAGGGAACAAAAGCTCCCGAAAGCAAACCCGAGCAGATTGCTTAGCCCGGACAAGGGCAGGGCAATTCCGCCTCCAGCAAAGACATTTGGGAACCACAGCAACAGGCCCCTCCCCCAGAACATCAGCACAAAAAGCCCGCCAAGACCAAGTTTACCGATCAAGGAGAACAGGAGAACTCCAGCGCTAGGGGAATACTGCACATAGAATTCATGGCTTTTTTACCATGATTCGTTAGTTTTTCAAAGTTAATTTTTTTAACATTTTTTTTTCTTTTTCCCTTTTTCAACCAACATCTTATCAATCCCTTTTTTAAAAAAACATTTTTATTTTTCATTTTTAGAGTCATATTTTGTCCCTTCATAGTAGTTACCCTTATTTTTGGCATATATATATAAGTTGTTCTCTCTTTAAAATTTTGAGATACAGTTTCTTCTAAGAGATCAAAATATACACTAAACCACTAGTGTATGGCTTTGTTCTAGTCTCCTGCCTGATCACATTCTCTCTTTTTATCTTCTTTTTTCAAATAACTTCTTATCAATTCCTTTTATAAAATCTTTTATAATTTTCATTTATTTATATTTATTTATTATATTTATTATAATTTCATTTCATTTATAAATTACATGAAAATTTATCATTTTCATCTTTACAATCATCTTCCATCCCTTCATTGTATCAACCCTTATTTTGTACATGTGTCTTTCTTCCTTTAAAATTTTAGCAGGCACTTTCTTCTAACAGACCAAAATACGCCCAAAATCTAGCGTGTGGCACTGATATATGCACTAGCCTGATCATATTTGATCATATTCTGTTTTTATTTGTTTTGTTCTGTTTTTGTTTGTTTTTATCTTTATCTTTTTTCTTTCTCTTTCTTTTTTCTTTCTTCCCTTTCTTTCCCCCTGGTTTCAGGTCTTTTCTGATTTGTATAGAGTATATTTGCTGGCGATGTTGTTAACCTATTAGCATTTTGTTCTCTCATTAATCTATTCTCCTCTGGACAAAATGACAAGACGAAAAAAATCACCTCAGCAAAAGGAACACGAGGTAGTACCGTCTGCCAGGGACCTACTCAATACTGACATTAGTACGATGTCGGACCTAGAGTTCAGAATCATGACTTTAAAGATACTAGCTGGGCTTGAAAAAAGTGTGGAAGTTATTAGAGAAACCCTTCCTGGAGAAATAACTAAAATCTAAGTTGAAATCAAAAAGGCTATTAATGAAGTGCAATCAAAAATGGGGGCACTCACTGCTAGGATAAATGAGGCAGAAAAGAGAATCAGCGACATAGAAGACAAAATGATGGAAAATAAAGAGGCTGAGAAAAAGAGAGATAAACAACTACAGGATCATGAGGGCAGAATTTGAGAGATAAGCGATAAGATAAGATGAAACATTAGAATAATTGGGAACCCAGAAGAAGAAGAAAGAGAGAGAGGGGCAGAAGGTATATTGGAGCAAATTATAGCAGAGAACTTCCTTAATGTGGGGAAGGAAACAGCCATCAAAATCCAGGAAGCACAGAGAACCCCTCTCAAAATCAATAAAAATAGGTCAAAACCCCGACATCTAAGAGTAAAACTTACGAGTCTCAGAGACAAAGAGAAAATCCTGAAACCACCTCGGGAGAAGAGATATGTAACCTACAATGGTAAAAATATTAGATTGGCAACAGACCTATCCACAGACACCTGGCAGGCCAGAAAGGACTGGCAGGATATCTTCAGAGCACTAAACGAAAAAAATATGCAGCCAAGAATACTATATCCTTGATATGACAGCTAGGCTATCATTGAAAATAGAAGGAGAGATAAAAAGCGTCCAGGACAAACAAAAACTAAAGGAATTTGCAAACACGAAACCAGCCCTCCAAGAAATATTGAAAGGGGTCCTCAAAGCAAAGAGAGAGCCTAAAAGCAGCATAGATCAGAAAGGAACAGAGACAATATACAGTAACAGTCACCATACAGGCAATACAATGGCACTAAATTCATACCTTTCAATAGTCACCCTGAATGTAAATGGACTAAATGCCCCAATCAAAAGACACAGGCTGTCACACTGGATTAAAAAACAAGACCCATCCATATGCTGTCTGCAAGAGACTCATTTTAGACCCAAAGGCACCCCCACATTGAAAGTGAGGGGGTGGAAAACCATTTACCATGCTAATGGACACCAAAAGAAAGCTGGGGTGGCAATCCTTGTATCAGACAAATTAGATTTTAAAACAAAGACTGTAATAAGAGATGAGGAAGGATACTATAACCTATTAAAGGATCTATCCAACAAGAAGATCTAACAATTGTACATATCTATGCCCCTAACATGGGAGCAGCCAATTGTATAAGGCAACTAATAACAAAAGCAAAGAAACACATTGACAACAATACAATAATAGTGGCGGACTTTAACACCCCCCTGACTGAAATGGACAGATCATCTAAGCAAAAGATCAACAAGGAAATAAAGACTTTAAATGACACACTGGACCAAATGGACTTTACAGACATATTCAGAACATTCCATCCCAAAGCAACGGAATACACAGTCTTCTCTAGTGCCCATGGAACATTCTCCAGAATTGATCACATCCTAGGTCACAAATCAGGTCTCAACCGGTACCAAAAGATTAGGATTATTCCCTATATATTTTCAGACCACAATGCTTTGAAACTAGAACTCAATCACAAGAGGAAAGTCGGAAAGAACTCAAATACACAGAGGCTAAAGAGCATCCTACTAAAGAATGAATGGGTCAACCAGGAAATTAAAGAAGAATTAAAAAAATTCTTGGAAACCAATGAAAATGAAAACACAACTGTTCAAAATCTTTGGGATACAGCAAAGGCAGTCCTAAGAGGAAAGTATATAGCAATACAAGCCTTTCTCAAGAAACAAGAAAGGTCTCAAATACACAACCTAACCCTACACCTAAAGGAGCTAGAGAAAAAACAGCAAATAAAGCCTAAACCCAGCAGGAGAAGAGAAATAACAAAGATCAGAGCAGATCAACGAAACTAGGAGCTGGTCCTTTGAAAGAATTAACAAGATTGATAAACCCCTGGCCAGACTTATCAAAAAGAAAAGAGAAATGACCCAAATCAACAAAATCCTGAATGAAAGAGGAGAAATCACAACCAACACCAAAAAAATACAAACAATTATAAGAACATATTATGAGCAACTCTATGCCAGCAAATTAGATAACCTGGAAGAAATGGGTGCATTCCTAGAGATGTATCAACTACCAAAACTGAACCAGGAAGAAATAGAAAACCTGAACAGACCTATAACCACTAAGGAAATTGAAGCAGTCATCAAAAATCTCCCAACAAAAGCCCAGGGCCAGATGGCTTCCCAGGGGAATTCTAGCAAACATTTCAAGAAGAATTAATACCTATTCTCCTGAAACTGTTCAAAAAAATAGAAATGGAAGGAAAACTTCCAAACTCATTTTATGAGGCCACCATTACCTTGATCCCAAAACCAGACAAAGACCCCATCAAAAAGGAGAATTACAGATCAATATCCTTGATGAACATGGATGCAAAAATTCTCACCAAAATACTAGCCAATAGGATCCAACAGTACATTAAAAGAATTATTCATCATGATCAAGTGGGATTTACTCCTGGGCTGCAAGGTTGGTTCAACATCCACAAATCAATCAACGTGATACAATACATTAACAAAAGGAAGAACAAGAATCATATGATCCACTTAATAGATGCAGAAAAAGCATTTGACAAAGTACAGCATTCTTTCTTGATCAAAACTCTTCAGAGTATAGGGATAGAGGGTACATACCTCAATATCATAAAAGCCATCTATGAAAAACCTACAGCAAATATCATTCTCAATGGGGAAAAGCTCAGCTTTCCCCCTAAGGTCAGGAACACGGCAGGGACGTCCACTCTCACCACTGCTATTCAACATAGTATTAGAAGTCCTAGCCACAGCAGTCAGACAACAAAAAGAAATCAAAGGCATCCAAATCGGCAAAGAGGAAGTCAAACTCTCACTCTTTGCAGATGATATGATACTGTATGTGGAAAACCCAAAAGACTCCACCCCAAAACTGCTGGAACTCATACAGGAATTCAGTAAAGTGTCAGGATAGAAAATCAATGCACAGAAATCAGTGGCATTCCTATACACCAACAACAAGACAGAAGAGAGACAAATCAAGGAGTCGATCCCATTCACAATTGCACCCAAAACCATAAGATACCTAGGAATAAATTTAACCAAAGAGGCAAAGGATCTGTACTCAGAAAACCATAAAATACTCATGAAAGATATTGAAGAAGACACAAAGAAATGGAAAAACGTTCCATGTTCATGGATTGGAAGAACAAACATTGTGAAGATGTCAATGCTACCTAGAGCAATCTACACATTCAATGCAATCCCCATCCAAATACCATCCACTTTTTTCAAAGAAATGGAACAAATAATCCTAAAATTTGTATGGAACCAGAAGAGACCCCGAATAGCCAGAGGCATGTTGAAAAAGAAAAGCAAAGCTGGTGGCATCACAATTCCGGACATCCATCTCTATTACAAAGCTGTCATCATCAAGACAGTATGGTACTGGCACAAAAACAGACACATCGATCAATGGAACAGAATTGAGAGCCCAGAAATGGACCCTCAACTCTATGGTCAACTCATCTTTGACAAAGCAGGAAAGAATGTCCAGTGGAAAAAAGACAGTCTCTTCAACAAATGGTGTTGGGAAAATTGGACAGCCACATGCAGAAGAATGAAACTGGACCATTTCCTTACACCACACAAAAATAGACTCCAAATGGTTGAAAGACCTAAACGTGAGATAAGAGTCCATCAAAATCCTAAAGCAGAATACAGGGAGCAACCTCTTCGACCTCAGCCACAGCAACTTCTTCCTAGAAACATTGCCAAAGGCAAGGGAAACATGGGCAAAAATGAACTACTGGGATTTCATCAAGATAAAAAGCTTTTGCACAGCAAAAGAAACAGTCCACAAAACCAAAAGACAACCGAATGGGAGAACATATTTGCAAATGACATATCAGATAAAGGGCTAGTATCCAAAATCTATAAAGAACTTATGAAACTCAACACCCAAAGAACAAATAATCCAATCAAGAAATGGGCAGAAGACATGAACAGACATTTTTCCAGAGAAGACATCCAAATGGCCAACAGACACATGAAAAAGTGCTCAACATCGCTCGGCATCAGGGAAATCCAAATCAAAACCTCCATGAGATACCACCTCACACCCGTCAGAATGGCTAAAATTAACAAGTCAGGAAACGACAGGTGTTGGCGGGGATGCAGAGAAAGGGGAACCCTCCTACACTGTTGGTGGGAATGCAAACTGGTGCAACCACTCTGGAAAACAGTATGGAGGTTCCTCAAACAATTGAAAATAGAGCTACCATATGATCCAGCAATTGCACTACTGGGTATCTACCACAAATATACAAATGTAGGGATCCGAAGGGATACGTGCACCCCGATGTTTATAGCAGCAATGTCCACAATAGCCAAACTGTGGAAAGAGCCAAGATGTCCATCGACAGATGAACGGATAAAGAAGATGTGGTATATATACACAATGGAATATTATGCAGCCATCCAAAGGAATGAGATCTTGCCATTTGCAACGACATGGATGGAACTGGAGGGTGTTATGCTGAGTGAAATAAGTCAATCAGAGAAAGACATGCATCATATGACCTCACTGATATGAGGAATTCTTAATCTCAGGAAACAAACTGAGTGTTACTGGAGTGGTTGGGGGTGGGAGGGATGGGGTGGCTGGGTGATAGACATTGGGGAGGGTATGTGCTACGGTGAGTGCTGTGAATTGTGCAAGACTGTTGAATCACAGACCTGTACCTCTGAAACAAATAATGCAGTATATGTTAACAAAAAAAAAAAAGAAGAAGATAGCAGGAGGGGAAGAATGAAGGGGAGTAAGTCAGAGGGGGAGACCAACCATGAGAGATGATGGACTCTGAAAAACAAACTGAGGGTTCTAGAGGGGAGGAGGGTGGGAGGATGTGTTAGCCTGGTGATGGGTATTAAAGAGGGCACACTCTGCGTGGAGCACTGGGTGTTATGCACAAACAACGAATTATGGAACACTACATCAAAAACTAATGCTGTAATGTATGGTGATTAACATAACAATAAAAAACTACGAAAAAAATCTTAGACATGTACTTAGAAGCAAGTAGGATATAAGATACACCTATGGGTACAAAATTGTATTTTGGAGTAGGAGTTAGTGTGTTTTTCCTTCTCAACTGCCATCATAGAATTTCTTTACTGTTCCTCCAAAGACAACTGCCTCCCCATAGTCCAGACACCTAGAGGTGAGTCACCTAATACTTGGATGTAAAGAAAGGGGACACTGAGAAACCAGAAAACCACAAGAGGATATTCTTAAATGTTGAGTTCAAAGCCACCGGCCCAGGTGTAAGACATTTAAAGCATACTTTGAGAGTGAGTTGTTCTCCCACTAAAGACTCAAGACTCGATGGGTTGAGAAAAAGAGGAAGAGGGGTCACATGGACAGAAACAGAGTGAGATGAGGGAGACATCAGGCAGCAACCTGAGCAGGCGCCATCGGGCAGCATCATCAGCCCAGGGGCCCGTGGAAACCTGGCTCGCTCTCTGTTGTCTGCTGACAACAGCCCCTCAGTAGCAACCAGCACATGACCCAGGAGTTACCCAGCAGAGAGGTTCACCTCATCTTTGCCCCGCACCTCATCCAATCTACTCCATGTCAAAAATGGTCACTTGGTAGGGCACCTGTAGGGTCCTACACACACACACACACACACACACACACACACACACACACACCCATTACATTTAGATCAGAAACTAAACTGATAAATCAATGCAAATTTTTAAGAGCTAAAAATGGCCTTCTGAAATACAACAGAATATTTCCTCTGAAATTTTTACTTAGAACAATATCCAGGTCTTAATTGAAGTAGTTATTGTAATAAATATTTTCTGAGTGCATCTTTATTTACCAAAAGTGTTTGACACATTTTGCTTATATCAATGAGCGCTTAGAGAGCCAGATGACCCTGGGTTTGGAATGGTTAAACACTGACCCCCACTGAGTTGGTGAAGGGGAGAGGGATGTCAGATGGTGTTACACAGACAGTGAGCATCAACAGGGATCTGCTTTTTATTCATACTTGGATCTTTCTGGCAAGAAGCGAGCAGGATTAAACCCCCTTCACATCTCTGCAGTGAGAACTGAGCACAGTGATGGCTGACCAAAGCCTGGATGGAGCGTGAAGATGAGGAAAAGGCAGAGGGGGCAGATTCCTGCAAACAGACAAACACTCTAAATTCTAAGGGAGTAGAGAGAATGCAGCAGGTGCACCGGCATCCACGTTGGAGAACACAAATGTCACCCATCTGTTTGACCGTTCAAGTCTACACACCCTCATGCCCCAGGCATAGTGCCCTGTGGGAACGGAAGTTAACACCATCCACGTACCTGTTGCCCTCTTGGAGGTTACTATCAGATTAGGAGAGAAAGAATTACCTAGGCAATTACAATACAGTGGAGTAAGTGCTTTGATCCAAAAAGGAAGCTTCCCTGTAGGGTCCCTGTTATAGAAACACCCAGGAGAAGAACTTGATAGAGTCAAGGGTTGAGAGTGACAGTTAAGGAAGGTGACTGCCACAAGTCATTTTTAAGCTGAGGCCTAAAGGATGAGCAAGTGTGCTAGGTAGGCAGGATACAATGTGTGAATCGGGCAGTTGGAATAGAGCTCTTACCCTAGAGAGCCAAGAAGCACACGCACAAATATATTTTGTCTGGCCCACAGTTTTGTGAGTTTGTTGTTATTGTTCTTAATTACTGGCCAACAATGAAGATTTCACATTAAAGTTCAAGTTTCTGATTTCTCTTGAAATTCCCTCACGGTAACCACTGGTGGGACGGAGTAGTGATTTTCCCTTTAAGCAGGGCCTGGTTTGCCCCAGTCCTCACCACTCCCGCTTGTGCCCCTAACATTGAGGCCCAAGTCAGCTGCCATTTATCATCGAGCTTGTGATGTTGTCCTTCCAACAGGACAGTTCAAGAGAAAGGCTTCTTACATCCATGTTTCTACCAAAAGTGGAAAAGGTAGCCTAGAACTAGGAAACTGTTTCATCCAGCTCTTTGCCCTCAATAGTATGGCCAGACCAGCCCCGGGCCCATTTGAGTGTTGAGGCCCTGGTCTAAACCTCTGTAAGGGTAGAACTGGGCACAATGTCTTGTGCTTAGTAGAGGAGAAATAAATGTTTTTTGAATTCCTAAGAAAGCTGTACCATGGTTACGTTGCAAGAAAGAACTTATCTTATTCAGGGAATTGGGGGGAAAATTAGGATGAACATAAAGGAGCAAGGAGGACCCTGACATGAGGTTAGGGAGATGGGCAGAGGCCACATCAGGAAGGTCTGGCAAGATTTTCTAGTTTCGGCTTTATCCTAAAGGCAATGGGAAATTTTTGAAGCATTTTAAGCCTGAGAATGGACTCGCCTAGATTTATGTTTAGCAAGATCTCTCAGCAGCACTGTAACAAAAAACAAAACAAAACAAAACAAAAATATTAGAGTCTGGTCTAGAGAGGCATCACAGTGGTCAAGGTGATCAACAATGAACTCCTGAACGGACAATGGTGGTGGGATAGTGAATAGTTTTTCGGTGACAGAATCAGCAGGACTAGGTGATACTTTGAGGGTACAGAGGGGAGAAAGAGGGGCAGACTGAAGTCCTGGGGGTAGAATCATCCAGTGCTGGAAACAAACAGCTCTTCTTCCATGAACCTGCTGAACCCTGATGAGTCCACTTTCCTTGGTCTCTTTCTTTTGTCTTTTTAATCCCTTGTCTTTCTGGAGGTTCAGCTACTATTTAGCTCGGGTTTGCCAAATAAAACACCCAGTTAAACTTGAATTTCAGATAAACAACAACAGTTTTTAAAATCTAAGCATGTCCCATGAAACATCTGTATTTTTATCTGCTAAATCTGGCCACCCTAGTTTCAGCCCACTCCCCCCACCCAGGACTCCCCAGTGTGATCCGAGGCATGCTCCAGAAGTGGGGACTGGAAGAGGCACTGTGTTACCACAGGGCAGGAATCTGCGAGTGTTGTTCTAGAGTGCCCCTCTATTGGCAGATAAATGGAATCGTCTTTCAGTAACAGATTCCTGGGGCTCATCAGATTTTGGTGTGAAGCAACTATCACCCCACTCCACCAGAGGAGTTCCTGAAAGGACCAGAGGATTAGCCAGAAGGCAGAGGTAATGCACCAAATCCCCAGACACAGTGTGGGACAGGAGAAGAGCAGAGAAAGGGGAAGGAGAGGAGGAGTGAAAGAAAACTACCTCTACGACAGGTCAGACAGAAGACTACGAGGTCCTCGGGGAGTCTTAACGTGAACACGCGTGAGGGATGTCGTTACAGATACCACTTATTCCTTCACCTTCACACTTTTACCTATTTTCAAAAGTACGACATTGACTTTGTGCTACTTTTACAATCAAACTTAAAAAATCAGTGAACATTATCTTAGAAGAAAAAGTAGGCAGGCTATTTGAAATTTTTGCTATGAGAATTTCAGGATTTATCTTTAGACCTTTGATGGCAGTTAGCACCGTTTGCATTTACGGGGCAGATGCATTTGTAGCAAAACTGGTGGAGGCCACATGGTCAGTCTGCAGAAGCACTCACAGACCCCAAGCACTTGCGCTTAAGGAGGCGCACTTAGTAAGGAAGAAGTGACTCGTTCTAAAAGGTCTAAAACCTTAGGGGAACCCTAGCAACATGCCCCACCTTTTTAGCAGAATCTTCACAGTCAGAGGGCCCATGCCCCCAAAGTGTTGACCCAGAAAAAGGAAAAGATAAAATGTTATGTTTTCTTTGTTATGATGCCAATTTGCATTTCTCTCTCTCTCTCTCTTTAACCCACACATGAATTCCAATGGGTGTGAGCTATTCTTTTCTGGGAGGAGGGGGGAAAAGAGGTAATCATGAAAAATTATCCTTTTTCCAAGTTATCATCATCTTGCTCTGTCTCTGTCAAATTGTTCCTCAAACACAGCAGCCTGCAAGCCTTGCTCACCCTCCCCCCTCGTGTGCTATTTATACCTTTTGGATCAAACCAGCACTTTTGCATATCTCAGCCATTCCAGGGGCTGGTGATGATGAACTGCACCACTTCCAGTCTTTTCCAACAGAGTGGTTCGTGGTCACACCCCTGGATATCTTTAAGGACAATGCGTTCCATAATCCCTTCCATCTCAATCTGTCGATAATTATGATAGAGGGGGATCGGCTAAGCTTCACCCAGGAAGGAATAATTCATTTCTCAAGCCTACGTGTTGCTTCCACATTATCTGTAAGCAGTAACACCACCTTGATCCACAACTTTGCAAAGAGGTGGACACGAGCTGATTTTTTTAATTCCCTCGGGAAACATCACTCTTTCTCCGAAAGAAAGAAAGAAAGACAGAAAGACAGAAAGAAAGATAGAAAGACAGAAAGACAGAAAGAAAGAAAGCTTTTTCTCCTAAGCAGTTTTCATTCTTTCACCGCTATTTGTAGGTCTTGGTTTCTTTTGTTCCAGTGGGTACTCATGGAAAAGAAACACAATATCCAAGGTAGTGGATGACCCAAGAGAGGGAGTTAAGGAATGGAAGAACAAGAAAGGGTGTTGCCAAGAAGGGGGAGAGGAAATGGAGGGAAAGTGTGAAGTGAAAGAGCTGTTCTGTCTTGGAACAATCAGCTTAGCAGGACAGCACAGCTGTTCTTTCCTACTAGTTTTCTGGATGGAAAGGATGTTAGAGCGGCTGCAGAATTTTTAAGCTTCCCTTTCGTGGTTTACAAGCTTCCTTGCCACGGTCTCATCTCTCCCACTGCTTCACCCCCTTTCTTCAGTCAGCATCCTAGGAGCTTTTATCTGAAGTATGCAACACGACTAGATGTGGTCAGATTCAAAACAGATGACTGACTGAGGCTACAAGATCAGGAGGTTTAAAAATGAAAAGGATACTTGTGTAAAATGGAAAGTTTGGGAGGAGAGGTAGAAGGAGAGGCAGAAAGGTTTTTAAGAACTCAAAGTCCACTTTCTCCAACCCACCAGGAGGGCGCACATTTGGCAAATGCATGTGGGAACTTACGATGTTTACTGGAAACTTGCTGGATTCTAGACAACAAACGAGGCCACGTCCCACTCATCTTCCCACTTGGGCTTAGGAAAATGTATAGGAAGGAGCTTCACACTGGCCAACGTTTCCCTGAACTCTCAAACAAGGAATGCAGTAAGTAGCCAGCTCGGACCTCCACGACCTCAAAGGAAAAATGAGCCTTTCCACTTAATTCCTACCCGATGTGGGAGAGCGGAAAGAGTACAGGATGTGGAATCAGAGGACCTGGAAGGGATCTTGCCTCTTCATGGATACAGGTTAAGGCTCTGTTTTTCTCACCCTTAACATCTGAACAATAACTAGGAATCTATGAGCATTTAACAACAGGGATGGAAAAAGCACCAAACTGAAAATCTCTCAGTGGTTGGTTATTGCCACTGAGTGCCCCAGCTCCAGAGGAAGATCAGCCCCAATATCATCATCTGCGACATCTGCTTCCAAAAACTTAGGCTCAGATGTTTCTTTTGCCCTCTGAGTGTGTTCGAGCCATTTAAAAGGGCAAAGTTAACGTTACAGGATTCTTTCCTGTGTGATTAAAACAGGTCCCTAGACCAAAATGCTCACATCTAAAACAGAATTTGAAGTATTTTCTGCACATTTCTTATAATAGGAACATGGTAGCTTAAAAAGCAGAAAAGGACAGAAACAAATTAATTTGCTCTAATAAGAATAAGAACAAAAGCAAACTTAAAGGTTTACTCCCCATTAGGAAGTAACTCATGTAACCCTCACTTTAGCCTGACATATGGACTCCATAGTATCTCACTGTGCAGATGAGGAAGTGGAGGCCGAATTTTTCAAACTGTGCTCAGAGAATCAGTGGGAACTCCTGAGAACCCCAGGAAGGGCCATGGAGGAGGCAGCAGGTGGGGCTCGCCCTTCCCCAACCTCCAACCAAAAAACTGCATCTGGCACTTCCTGGGCTTCAGCTAAACTACCAAAAAGGATTCTGAGTCTGAAGCTTCAGTAAGTATGAAAGTCACAGTTCCACCCACTAGAAACATCTTTTGCTATTTCTTTTTATAATACAATACTTGCCTACTTTTTCTTTTGGGGCTTTCAACCTTCTTTCCTTCAGTATTCTCAAGATACATACAGCCCCTAAATTTTGGAGTTAGCCTTGACCCCACTGTCTTTCTCATTGTAAATTTCCAAGGATTTTTGCTTCTACCTCAGAATCGTCCTCAAACCTAGCCCCTCTTCACTATTCCCACTGCCTTGTTTGGGTTTAGAGCTCATCATCTCTTTAATTGGCCCTTATACGTTATACTCCTGGACTGTTCCTTCCCTCTCTCTCTCTCTCTCTCTCTCTCCCCACCCACCCACCACCCACCCACCCATCCAGGTCTCAAACGAAGGCACGAATAATCTTCCTCACACATAATCACTATCCCCAAAGGCCTTTATCCCAGCTCCTCAATGCTCTCTCTTCTCACCTCATATCCGCTCAAATGCAAGACTGAAACCTCTTCAGAGTCCTTCCAAAGATGACCAATGAGCAAGGTCAACTTCACTAAAGATCTGTGGAGACTCTGGAGGAAGATACTAGCCAGTTCTTCCCCAGAGCAAACCACTTAAGAATCCAGATTCAACACTTGTCTCCTCTAGTGTCTTTTCTGGACTAGGTCACCCCTATGGTTCTCTCCCTGAACTTTGCCCTGGGCAGGGCCAAACGTGGCTGGCTTCTCTCTTCCCGCAGACACACCCAAAACTTCCCATTCCTCCTAAGGTCTTCAGCACGTAGATCTTAAGCATGAGGCCCAAATGTGAGAAGAAACAGGAAGGGACATTAGTTTGAGGTCAGACAGCTCTAATTAGATTCCCAATTCTGCCACTTGCTCTGTAACCTTACCTTGTCTCAGAGCCTCATTTCTTCACACCTGCGAGATAATATTGCTCTCAACAAAGTTTATATAAGGATCAAGGATAATATATGTAAATCATAAAACACATAACAGGCACCTAATAAATGAAACTAAAAAATTTGGAGGTTCTTGCTGCTACTGTTACCACATATCTATCATGTTTACTCTAAGGAAACAAGTTTCTTGGCAATTAATTTTGTTCTGTGACCATTGAGGTCACTGTGCTGTCGGTTGTTACCATTATCTGATCAAGACCTACAAAGAAGGCTACTCCACTGTGGCTAACGTGGGGATATCCCCAAAGCTGAGGCCGCCTATAGAAGAAAGTGGTCTCAGAAAAGAAAAATCATGAGGTAAGTTCCAGAGAGGTGGGTGACAGAGTTCCACTTCTCTTTCTGAATCTAACAACAAGAAGTAAAAATGTCTGTACCTATTCTACTAAAATGTGGATGACAGAAGTGTGCCCCCTTTGTGAAGGAGGAGAGACAACTAGGAAGGCAGGGAGCCCCGTTAGGACCTCAAGCTAGAAACGTGTAATTTAAATGCAGATCTAGATTCCTATCTTTATTTTCCCATTGCCACCTCCAACCAAGTCTTACTGAACAACTCAGGTGGACAAGTGGATAAATCTTTTACCTATGTAGTTACCCCAAATGTTATAGGCAGAAGGTGTTCTTTGGAGGAAAGCATCATAGTGGCACCAATAGTACTTGAGAAACTCCAGCTGGAAAGTGAATCTTGGGAGAAAAAAACAGATTTCTTGATTCATTTGCCCTCCCCTTTCACAGAATTCTAATTATAGTGCCAACTTGGAGATTTCTGGGTTTTATTTTTATTAGGAATGTGGCATTTCCATATATAAGTGTTAATCAAGTCCTGTGGCTTCTTGGGGAATTCAGGGAATTTCTCGCTGTGATCCTTTCTCCTGGGCAACCCTGATTTACAGGAGCCATAAAAGCATATGGAATAGCTGAACCAAGAGATAAAGTACGAATCCAGTGCTTAGAACCTAACATTGACAAAACCCTAAGCCAAACACAAATTTATAGAGACCCCAACAGAACAAAATGCCATTTCATCCTGGTTATACTCAGATATCATCCAAGATGGAGTTCAAGAAGGTGACACCATGTTTCAGATTGGTGTCAGGATAGGCTAGAGCTTTTTAATGCCAGCTGAGCCTTCAAAATGCTTTTACTAGCATTGCTCTTACTTGTCTGTGGCCAGTTCACTCTCTATCCCCTTCAGTGACTCCTCCAAATCCCTCCTCAAGCCTCCTAGGTCTTCCCTAAATCCCTCCCTCTCAGACAATTTCACAAAAAAATTATCTCACGGACAAAACACATGCTCTAGTCTGGATTCCCTATTGTCTATCCTCTTCACTAACAACCATATTCTCCTGACCTTCTCCCTTCAATATCCAATATCCAAGGAAGAGATGTTCCTCCTTCTAACTTCTTCCTTTTCATTCTTTGTCTTATCCTTTCTCATCGATTGTCCTTCAACTTTTGGTGGTTTAAATCCTTTCTCTCTACTGGATCTTTCCACCACTATTAAGAAACATAAGCAATTATCTTCTAACATTAATGCTCTCTCCTACTCCCCTCTACCCATACCCCTATCTAGTAGCTACTGCCCTCTCTTTCCTTTTTTTTTTTCAAAGCTAAGAATCTAGAAAGAGTTGCCTACTTCCAATATACTCAGACTATCATTCACTTCTCAATTCACCCCCCTAAATGCTCTCACCAAGAATACCTGTGAGCTCCACACTGCACAATCCAATGAATTACTTTTTAATCTTCAACCCCGTGCCCTTCCTCACCTCTTGCCCCCAGCACCACCACAGGCTCAATTATCTAGGAAATGTATCCTTACCTATCTTAAGGATATTTATTCTTTTTATTTATCCTGAAGATACGGTTTAAGAGTCACATCCCCTATGACTTTCCAAGCCTTTATAGCCAAGGGTGACTCCTCCCTGTTGGCATTCATTCAGTACTTTATACATACTTCTATTATACCTCTTCCTACATTGTATTGCATTTAACTCTACGTCGCTCTCTCCCCTCCTAATCTGTAAGTTCCTTGAAAACAGGCACTGTGTGTTCTGTACCTGGCATGTAGTCCTCCAACAAATGTTTTTTGAATTTAACAAAATTCATTCTATTGCTAAGGAGCAAGGTGAAGTAACTTTCTTTAAGAAAGTCTCGTGGGTTAATTTAAACTAGAACCAAGTCTCTGTTTTTCCTATAGATCTTAAACAAGAAGAAAATTCAAGCATGAACATATTCTCTAAATTCAGACTGAACCTTGCATGTTTTGATTCACGTTCATAGTAGTAACACTTCCAGGTATGTCATACGCTGCGATTACACACTAATATTGATGGGCAGACAAGAGAAGTATGCCTGGGAAGGTAAGATGGTGCAGCTGAAAGAATCCTAGACCAGGAAGAAAGACATCTGGGGGCGCCTGGGTGGCTCAGTTGGTTAAGCATCTGCCTTTGGCTCAGGTCATGATCCCAGGGTCCTGGGATTGAGCCCCGTGTCAGGATCCCTGCTCAGTAGGGAGCCTGCTCCTCCCTCTCCTCCCTACTTATGCTCTCTGTCACTATCTCCGTCTCTCTCTCTCAAATAAACTAAAAAATCTTAAAAAAAAAAAAAAAAAGAAAAGAAAGAAAAGAAAGACATTTGGGTTCTATTCTCTGATCTTATGCTAACTCACCTGACCAAGTCCTTGCTCACATCACCTCATCTGAACAATAATGGCACTGAATTAGATGATCTCTAAGGGTACTTCCTGCACTGAATGGCTAAAATCCTATTTTTTCTGAGGTTTAAAAATATTTGATATATGGAGTATAGATGAAGACCATAGATTTCAAGAGGCTGAGGAACTGTGAAACTAATCTGTAGTAAGGATACTAAAGTTTCCAAGAAAGGCAACTTCGGATAGGATATAAGGAAATGCTGTGATTTGGGTTAAGGTGATCAATGAAGATGAGAGCAATTTGGAAGTCAGCAGATCTCTAGACTGAATCTAGTGGAGGGCAGTGTGAATAGAACTACAGATTACAAAAGCCAAGAGCCTGGTAAGAAACTGTGAAGGGTGACAGGAGAGCAACAGAAGAGGCCAAGGACTATATAGAAATCTCTCCATTCCATGGAGCCACCAGGAAAAAGGCAGCGTAATTTTCACTGGAAAGAACTGCAAAAAAAGACTTACTGTCCAAGAACATCCAGTTTTCGGATAAGGTAAAGAAGTTTCTGACTTATTATATATGAAGCAAATATTCATGGAGTTCCTACTGTTAATAAGACAAATGTGGTTCCAGTCATTTGAGATATTTTCTATAAGAGAACAAATTATAGTTACAATGATGCCAAATGTGCCTTGAGTATGGCTGGGGCATAGCTTCCGTAGAGTAAGGCAGTCAAGGCTTACTCCTAGGGTGACAGTTTTCTACATTCTGGAAGGATAAGAGGTTTGACTGTGCCTGAGGTTGATAAGACCAAAAGGGGCATGAGCTGGCTGCAAAGTTCCAAGAAAATTTGCTTCTTTTTAGTGATATTACAAACTTGCCTCCACACCATGACAGCTTAGCTGAACATCCTTTTACAACTGAGCTTTCTCCCCAAGGCTCTTCTCATGTTTGAGTAGATTTGGTTCCATGTCCTAGTTCCTACCCCTGCTTACCTCATTTCACCCACAGACTTCCTTGCTTATCAAAAAGTCCTTCAGTATGCAGCATTCTGTTCTCTGTTCTGGGTCAATACAGGGCCACTGAACTAGAGCTTCAGGTTTTCATTATTCTTAGCAACACACACATTTACTGAAGACTCGCATATTCTAGGCTTTGTGCTTGGGCCAGATAATTGGCTTAGTCCTAGGGTTACACAGGATTTTTATTGGAGTATCAAAAGGCTCAAGAAGAATGGAATGGAACCCATCAAAGTCTCAGAACCAAATTAGCTCCTAAGAAAAACAGGGTGGATTATTAGTCAGTTTTTGCTACAACAACAAAGACTCCCAGAATCTTAGTAGTTCATAACAACAAACATTTAGTTCTTGCCCTCATTACCTGAGGGCCAAAGGTTGGTTCTACTGGCTTCCGCTGGGCTTGCCTGGGTTCCAGTGTGTCCCACTGGGCTCCACCAAGCTCCAAATGTTCTCTCCTAGTAAGACCCAGGCACAAGGAACAATCTTATTTGGAGCATGCTATTCTTACGGCAGAGCACAGACACTCAAGTTGTAGGACCAAGCCATGCAAGTTCATGTACAAGTTCTACTTAGACAAGGTTTATATCACATCTGTTCACGATCTATTGTCCAAAGCAAGTCACATGGCCAAGTTCAAAGTCAATGAGGCACAAAAGTATATTCCAGCAACATGAAAATATGGCAGGGGAACAGGGCCAGGAAATGGAAAACAAATCGTGTCAATAAATATTACAACCTAACACAGGTGCTATAATAGAAGACAAGGGAATTTGGAGAACAATGCAACTCAGGTTGCTGCTCTAATTATTTACTACATGAACTTAGATACAATTTTACCTCTCTGAATCTCAGTCTCTGTATCTGTAAAATGGGGATAATGATGGTCATCTAAACTGATTTACATGGTTATTGTGAGGATCAATTTACCTGATGTAAGTGAAAATGCAGTATCAGCTATTAAGTACTTTTAAAAGTTTACTTTTTATAATAAATTATTAATAGTAGCCAGCTACAGGGCAGGAACCATAGTAAAAACTTCTCCAGAATTAAACATATGAATAGGGGCGCCTGGGTGGCTCAGTCATTAAGCATCTGCCTTCGGCTCATGATCCCAGGGTCCTGGTATGGAGCCCCACATCGGGATCCCTGCTCAGCAGGGAGCCTGCTTCTCCTTCTCCCACTCCCCCTGCTTGTGTTCCTTCTCTCGTGGTCTCTAATAAATAAATAAAATTTTAAAAAATAAAAAAACCATATGAATAAACACATAATCAATTCTTTTCAGTCAAGAGTAGGTTCTCTTGTACTCAGCTGTAAAAGATACCAGATCTGAAATTTTTAAGAGCCATCTAGACTCACCATAACCACTGTCAGAAGAATATCTTTAAAAAGGTTACACTGACATTTGAAATATACCCAAATTGTGTTCTTAATAATAATAATAGTATTCTTGATGCATTTTAGAGTTTATAAAATCCTTTCACTTTATTCATGATGACACTGAGTCTCAGAAAACTTAATTTGCTTAATGCTCCCCAGCCCAGTAAGACAGGGATGCTTAGGTCAGATTTAGGTAAAGCAAATTTCTTAGTTTCCCATGGAACTAGTAAGAAAATTTCTCAAACACATATATACAAATACATAGACAAAGTGATGCACGTGATAAATAAAAGCGAAATTCCCATGCTGCACAGCTCATGAAAATGATTAGTGTAGGTGTATAAAATTTTCATTGTTTTAGAATGAAAAACCTGACAGAAAGGCCAGAGAAATGTAGCCCCAGTCACATAGCAGTATCTGAAAATTCACGACATCCAACTTTGCAATCAGGAGATTTGCTCCTAGGCAGATGGCAAACAAGGCTTCATTTTGCAAGGTGATAGTGGGCAAGAAGGCATAGAGAGAATAGGGGACACACACACACAGACAAGATCCCCCAAACCCTTAGGCCCTAAGTATACACACAGGCAAAATACTCATAAATCAAAGGAAGTGGCAATTACCTGGAAGTATTTCCTGGGATACACAGTCTGCCTTTTATTTCACCAATACACCACTTTGTAAAATTATAGCATTCATGAGACTCTGAACTCTATGTGAAGCCAAAAACTCATGAGAGAGTGGAAAATTTTTTAAAGGTCTTATTTGAGAGTGTGTGCACGAGTAGGGGGGAGCGGCAGAGGAAAAGGGAGAGAATCTCAAGGAGATTCCATGCTAAGCGCAGAGCCTGATGCGGGGCTAGATCCCAACCCTGAGATCATGAATGGAGCTGAAATCAAGAGTCAGATGCTTAACTGCCTGAACCAGGTGCCCTGAAGGTGGGCATTTCTTAGTTGCCACCTTTCATAGACTGATGGGGCTTAGGGTTTGACGTAGCCAATTGTCAGCTAAAGCTAACAGGAAAATTCAAAGGAAGCTTCTCCCTGACTGGCCCCTTGGATCAGCAGGTGGATTGGAGGGGATTTGAACTGGGAATGTTGCATCTACTCTGTCACTTTAACCAAGAACCTCACTTTTTTATTTCCTAAACCATCACCATGATATCCTAACTGGAATCTGAGCCCCTAATCTTAGTCCCCTCCAATCCATCTCTTAAATGATAACCAGAGTGATCTTTAAATGCCAATGTGAGCATGTCACACCACTTATTAAAAAGGAAAAAAACCTCCAATAAATCAAAGCTGCTTGCCTTTATCAAGGCTAAATCCCTCAGTGCTAAATCTAAAATTCTTCATCCTTTGGCTCCATCCTGTGTCTCACCCTCAACCCCGCAATTCAGCCACACCAGGTTAATTTCAGGACACACTCCCATGGGTACCATGTTCTCTCACACCCTCACACCTTTATTCAAGCTGGACTTCTTGCTTGAAATGCCCCTTCCCTTTGTCCATTAGGCAAACTCTTACAATGCTTCAAAGCTTCAGCTCAAATGTCACCTGGTCTAGACGTCACCACTCCACCCCCCATCCCCAAGAATTTTAGTTGCTGTGTTTGCAATGTGCTCCTACAGCTTCATGCTGACCTTTCTCCTGGCATTGTCCTCAATATATTACAATTCGTCTTGTCTGTCACATCAACTAGACTGTGATGGCAGGGATTGTGTCTTATATACCTGTATATCCCCAGTTTGGGGGAGGGGGGAGGTACACAAAATAGATGTTCAGTGCAGGTTTGTTGAAAAGAGCCATGGAGCATTTATATGAAACTTCAAAAGTACATTATACCGTATATTGGGAAATGCATGTATGATGTATTGTACTCTCTAACTATGTTAAGTACCAAGGGAACAAATTGCTAGAGCAGTAAAGTGATCTCACCTATTTGCTTCCAAATATTGGCCCATGGACACCATCCAATCTCTGATACAGTTTTTACCAGGTCATAATAAAATAAGAACAAAGTAAAATAGTGAGGTTTGCTACAATTATCCCCTTTCTCTCTCTCTCTCTCTCTCTCTTTGCGTTAGAGCTTTGTTTTAATCATATAAATGGAGCAGTAGTAAACAGCAGTTTTGTTTGGGTTTTGCTTATTTGTTTATCCCCTCACTTGGCAATCTAAAAATAAGCAAGTCAATATTGGTCTTTATAACAGTCAGGGTCTCAGCAGGAAACAGAATTCACCCCAGATGGTTCAAATAAAGAGACTTTAATATAAAGGGACTACTCACAGAGCTGAAGTGTAGAGAGATAAACAAGGGCAGCGAAATGCCCAGAAGGGTCAAGGGGAGGAAATGGTGTCACTGGAGCCTGGGGGAAGCTAGAGCCATGGTGAAAAGGCCACCCAGAAGAAGCCATAGCTTTAGAGCACCCAATTACTTGACCATTACTCCTGAACACCCGAAAGGAAAACAGAATCCTGAATTCTAGATTAATCCCTTCTAGTCACTGAGTAACCTTAAGCAAATTCCTTAACTTCTCTAAACTATGGGTTCTTCATCTGTAAAGTGGAAATAATAATCCCTGTCCTACCAAACCTCCAGGGTTGTTGCAAGAGGGAATAAGGCAACATTCATGAAACGGCTTATAGGCTGCCAAGTCCTGTGCAATTTAAGTAACACTGATGTAGTCCTCACTGTGTGCTGGGCTCTGGATTTTGTTTTGTTTTGTTTTTTAGAGAGAGTGCGTGCGAGCGCATGGCGGGGGGGGGGGGGGGCGGGAATCTTAAGCAGACTCCACACTCAGCACAGAGCCGGATGCGGGGCTCAATCTCACGGCCCTGAGATCATGACCTGAGCCAAAATCAGGAGTCGGATACTTAACCAACTGAGCCACCCAGGCAACCCTGCCAGGCTCAGTTCTAAGGTCTTAACAAGTTCTAAGGTCTTAACAATCCCAACCATCCTTTGTGCAGGTTTCCTCTACTTATGGCAGGGGCATATCTTTTTCTCACAAGGGCAGAAAATGCTTGAAGGATGAATGTTACCCTCATCTTCATCATCAGTGTTATAACACGGTACAACTTCATTTATTCTGAAACAAGAATGGTACACTAACCTTTACATACCATGTTAAGAGGTTTTAGTATTTCTTGATATTTTTATTCAAAATAAGAATGAATAAAGAAAATATGACATATAAGTATACATACAATAGAATATTATGTAGCCTTTAAAACGAAGGAGATCCTGCCATTTGTGACAACATAGATAAGCCTGAAGGACATTATGTTAAGTGAAATAAGCCACAGACAGAAAGCCAAATATTGCATGATCTCACTTATATGTGGACTTAAAAAAAAAAAAAAAAAAGCTAAACTCATAGTAACAAATAGTAGACTGGTGGTTGATAGAAGCTGAGGGAAGGGGTTCATGGAGAGTTACTGTATAATGGATAGAAAAGTTTCACTTTGCAAGATGAAAAGAGTTCTAGGGATGGATTGTAGTGACGTGTGCACAACGATATGATGGTACTTTATCACTGAACTGTACAATTAAAAGCGATCAAGATAGTTTTATGTTTTGCATATTTTACCACAACATAATAAAAATACATTATAAAAATAAGAAAATAAGTCGGAAATTTACCATATTTTCATGTATTTGACTACTTAGGGAAAATCAGAACCAGTGGTATCCATGCCCCCTGACTAGGAATGCCAAGTGTGAACCCACACCCAGCCTAAAGCCAGCACACATGCACCAATAAGGCTTACGCTCCCTGCATTGCTGAAATCCACAGGCACGCTTGGACAAAACAGCTTCCCAATGTTTTTCTGAAGCCAGCAAGCATGCCCTGGCCACTACACTCTCCAGCTGCCTTGCCAAAGCCAGCAGGCCTACGCAAATCACAGAGGGGACACCACTTGATCAACTGGCCCTGGTGGCCAAGAGGGCCGGCATTCCAGAGCTCCATGGGGCTGTAACAATTGGAAAGACAACACTTGGCAGGCCACCACGCCCAGGGCAGCTGACTGAAACACAACCCCAATCTTCCTGTGAAAAAGGCCTATGTACTTAGCCTGGAGCTTCAGCCTGAGGGACAGGCTTCAGGTTTCCCTGAGGCTGAAGAAGCACACCCACAGAACATAAGCAGGAAGAAATCATTCCCCCACACCCTCTTGGTCCCGCTACAGCTTAACAAGACTTCCTAGAAAGGAGCTTATACACTCATTTGGAGGCCCAATTTTTGCAACTGTCACCTCTGGATCTCCTGGTCTGAAGTCCAACAGAGATTACAATTGTGGACCCACAGGACTGTATATATTTGCATACTTTAAAAGCTGCTGCCTGAGGGTCTGGTTTCCAATCAGCCTGAAACTAGGTGCTAAATGAGATTCCTCCCTTTGGATCACTGACAAGTCTTGGCACACCCCCAACAATGGGAACTTATCAAGAATAAATCAGGTGGTTTAGACAATCAACAAAGGTTCAAGAGACAACCAAGAACTAGGGCAAGTTTGAACAAAAAGGAGAGCATCACCTACACAAGGCCACTCCTTTAAGACAGAGAGGTAGAATGAAAAAATTAAAAAATTAAAAAAAGAGAGAGAGAGGTAGATGTTTCACCTAATACAAAGAAACAGACTCAAGGAAAATGAGGAGATAGAGAAATATGTTCCAAATGAAAGAACAAGACAAAAACCTCAGAAAAAGACCTTAATGATATGAAGTTAAGTAATGTACCTGATAGAGGATTAATCACTTATAAAGCTATTAAGAAGATTAAAAGACAAAATGTTGAAATTAAATAAAGCTACAGTAATTAGTTAAGGGATAAATAAAAAAGATGTAAAAAGTAATATCAAAACCACAAAACAAGGGGAGTGTGGGTAAAAATGTAGAGTTTTGGAATGTGTTCAAATTTAAGTTGCTATCAACTTAAAATAGACTGATATACCTAGGATCATATATGTGAAACTTACAGTAACCACAAATCAAAAACTTACAGTAAATACACAAAAGAAAATGAGAAAGGAATCTAAACACCAAAGAAAGCCATCAAACCATGAGAAAGAAGAAGGGAAGAAAGGGAAACTACAAAAACAGGCAGAAAATAACTGGCAAAATGGCATTAAGTACATACCTATCAATAATTATTTAAAATGTAAATTAAATTCTCCAATCAAAAGACTTAGTGTGGCTAAATGGATTAAAAAAAATAAAGACAGCCATATATTGCCATATACTCACTTCAGAAGTATAGACACATACAGACTGAAAGTGAAGAGATGGGAAAAGATTTTTCATGCAAATGGAAACAAAAAGAAAGCTGGTATAGCTATACTCCTACCAGACAAAACAGACTTTAAAACAAAGACTGTAATAAAAGACAAAGAGGGGCACTACATAATGATAAAGGGATCAATCCATCAAGAAGATATAACATTTATAAATATATATGCACCTAATATCAGAGCACAAAAATATATAAAGCAAATATTAACAGACTTAAAGGGAGAAATTGATAGCAACATGATAATAGTAAGGGACTTTAACACTGCACTTACATTAATGGATAGATTATGCAGACAGAAAATCAATAAGGAAGTGACAATCTTAAATGGCACATTAGACCAGATGGACTTAATATATATATAGAACATTCCATCCAAAAGCAGAATATACATTCTTCTCAAATGCATGTGGAAAATTCTCCAGAAAAGATCATGTAAGGCCACAAAACAAATCTCAAAAAATTCAAGAAGACTGAAATTGTATCAAGCATCTTTTCTGACCACAATGGTATAAAACTAGAAATCAATTACAAGAAAACTGGAGAAACTACAAATACATGGACATTAAAAACCATGTTACTGAACAACTACTGGGTCATAGAAAAAATTAAAAGAGAAATCAAAAAATACCTAAAAACAAATGAAAACAGAAATAGGACACACCAAAAATCCATGGGATGCAGCAAAAGCAGTTCTAAGAGGGAAGTTCACAGCAATACAGGCCTACCTCAAGAAAGAGGAGAAACATCAAATAATTTAAATTTACACCTAAAGAAACTAGAAAAAGAAGAACAGAGCCAAAGCTAGTAGAAGGAAATAAGATCAGAACAGAAATAAATATAATAGAGATGAAAAGACTATAAAAGATCAATGAAATGAAGAGCTGATTCTCTGAAAAATTAATTTGACAAACCCTTGGCTAGACTAAACAAAGGAGAAAGAAGTTTCAGATAAATAAAATCAGAAATGAAGGAGAAGTTACAACCGAAAGTACAAAACTACAAAGGATCACAAGAGACTATATGGACAATTATATGCCAACAAATAGGACAACCTAGAAGAAATGGATAAATTCCTAGAAATTTACAATCTTCCAAGACTGAATAATAAAGAAATAGAAAATCTGAATAGACCAATTACTAGTAAGGAAATTGAATCAGTAATCAAAAATCTCCCAACAAACAAAGTCCAGGACCTAATGGCTTCACTAGAGAATTCTACCAAACATTCAAAGAAGACTTAACATTTATTCTTCTCAAAGTTTTCTAAAAAATTAAAGAGGAGGTGAAGCTTCCAAACTCCTTTTACAAGTCCAGCATTACCCCAATACCAAAACCAGACAAGGATACCACAAAAAAAAAAAAAAAAAAGTATGGGATAACATTCCTAATGAACGCAGATGCAAAAAATCCTCAGCAAAATATTAGCAAACCAAATTCAATAAGACATTAAGAGGATCATACATCATATCAAATTCAACAATACATTAAGAGGATCATTATTAATCAAGTGGCATTTATTCCAGGGATGCAAGGATGGTTCAACATTGGTAAGTCAATGGTTGACTCAACAATGGTGAGTCAATCAAACTGAAGGATAAAAATCATATGACCCTTTCAAAAGATGCAGAAAAATCATTTGACAAAATTCAACATACATTTATGATTAAAAACTCCCAACAAAGTGGGTACAGAGGGAACACATCTCAACATAATAAAGGCAATATAGGACATAACTATGCTAATATACTCAATGACTGAAAAGCTCAAAGCTTTCCTCTAAGATCAGGAATAAGACAAGCATGCCCACTAATCCCACTTTTAACATAGTATTGGAAGTCTAGTCACAGCAATCAGGCAAGAAGAGAAATTAAAAAGCATACAAATTGGAAAGGAAGACATAAAACTGTCACTATTTGCAGAGGACATGATGCCATATATAGAAAATCCTAAAGACGCCACCAAAAAACTGTTAGAACTAAAACAAATTCAGGAAAGTTGCAGAAAATTAATATGCAAAAACTCTTGCATTTGTATACACTAATAATGAACTATCAGAGAAATCAATAATCCCATTTATAATCACATCAAAAAGAATAAATTTAACCAAGAAGATGAAAGACATATACATTGAAAACTATGAAACTGATGAAAGAAATTGAAGAAGACACAAATAAATGGAAAGATATTCCATGTCATAGATTAGAGGAATCAATATTGTTAAAATGCCCATACTCTCCAAAGTAATTTATAGATTTAATGCAATCCCTATCAAAATTCCAATGACACTTTTCACAGAACTAGAACAAATAATTCTAAAATTTGTATGGAACCACAAGAGACCCCGAATAGACAAAACAATCTTAAGAACAAAGCTGCATGTGGGCGCCTAGGTGGCTCAGTTGGTTAAGCAACTGCCTTCGGCTCAGGTCACGATCCTGGAGTCCCAGGATCGAGTCCCGCATCGGGCTCCCTGCTCAGCGGGGAGTCTGCTTCTCCCTCTGACCTTCTTCCCTCTCATGCTCTCTCTCTACCATTCTCTCTCTCAATAAATAAATAAAAATCTTTAAAAAATAAATAAAAAAATAATAAAAAAAAAGAACAAAGCTGCATGTGTCACAATCCCTGATTTCAAGCTATACTACAAAGCTACAGTAATCAAAACACTGCAGCATTGCATAAAAAGACACATTGATCAATGGAACAGAATAGACAGCCTGAAATAAACCCACACATACACTGTTGATTATTTACAACAAAGAAGGTAAGGATATGCAATGGAAAAAGGACAGTCTCCTAAATAAATGGTGCTGGGAAAACTAGATAGCTCCATGCAAAAGAATGGAAATGGACCGTTATCTTACACCATACACAAAAATCAACTCAAAATGGATTAAAAACCTAAATTTAAGACCTGAAGCCATAAAACCAGAAAGAAAACATGAACAGTAATTCCCTGGACATCAATCTTAGCAATGTTTTTTGGGATCTGACTCCAAAAGCAAGGAAACGAAAGCAAAAAGAAACAAATGCAACTATATCAAACTAGAAAGCTTCTGCACAGCAAAGGAAACCATCAACAAAATAAAAAGGCAACCTAAACAGAAGAAGATATTTGCGAATCATATATCTGATAACGAGTTAATATCAAAATATATAAAAAACTCCTACAACTCAATAACAAAAAAAAATTATATTAAAAATTGGGCACAGATTCTGAGTAGACATTTTTCCAAAGAAGACATAGAGATGGCCAATAGACACATAAGGACGCTCAACGTCATGAATCATCAGGGAAATGCAAATCAAAACAACAATGAGATATCACCTTATATCTGTCGAAATAGCGATTATCAACAAAACAAGAAATAAGTGTTGGTGAAAATGTGCAGAAAAGGGAACCCTTGTGCACCACTGGTGGGAATGTAAATTGGTGCAGCCACTGTGCAAAACAGGTTCCTCAAAAAATTAAAAACAGAACTACCATGTGAGGCAGCAATTCCACTATTGGGTATCTATTGAAGAAAACAAAAAAAAAAAAGAATTTGAAAATATACATGCATCCCTATATTCATTGCAGCATTATTTACAATAGCCAAGATAAGCAAACAATCTAACTGTCCATCAGTGGATGAATAAAGAAGATGTGACACACACACACACACACACACACACACACACACACACACACACACTGGAATACTACTCAGCCATTAAAAATGAAATCTTACCATTTTTGACAACATAGGTGGACCTTGAAGGTATTATGCCAAGTGAAATAAGTCAGGCAAACACCACATAATTTCACTCATATGTGGAATCTAAAAAACAAAACAAGCAAACAAAACAAAACCCAGACTCATAGATACAGAGAGAAGAGACTGATGGTTGCCAGAGGGGAGGGGGTTGGGGAAGGTGTACAAAATGGGTGAATGGGATTAAGAAGTACATACTTCCAGTTATAAAATAAAGTAGTGGGGATGTAATGTACAGCATGGGGAATATAGTCAATAACATTGTATTAACTTTGTACAGTCACAAATGGTAACTGGACTTATAGAGACAGTTTTAGACAGTTTTACAATGTATAAAAATGTCAAATCATTATGTTGTACACTAAAACTAACATTATATGTAAGTTATATCTCAAAAAATTTTTTGAAAATTAGCATACTATATACACATTTTTTTAAAAAGAACCAATGCCAGACTATGGGTATTTAGTATTATCATTGTTTTTACTATTGTTTTAGTCAACCAAAATTGAGACTCTGCAACAGCTTAAACACAGAACATTCTCCTTGGAACATAACATTTTTATGGCATTCCTTGTTTTTTCTAAACACTCCAAAAAAGAATAATCATCACAAACATCATAATTGTTTCCATCAGCAAACCATCATTAATGTGTTCCATCGCACATTCTTTGCTCTGCCAGTAGGCTGACCATGACCACCTGCAGATTTGCCCTAGGGGACATATTAGAAGAGTTGTTTGCTCCAAGATTGTTCTGAACACCCCTCCTTGTGCCTGGAGCCCTCATAAAACAACAGTAAATTATCACAAACAGAGAATTCCCAGCAGAGATTTTGTAGGCCGTGGCTGACAGTCAAAAGTCTTTGAGTTCAGTTACATATTATCATTGCAGGCTATCTTTCATCCTAGAGATGCACAAATCCCAAACAGCAATAGGGTAGAAGAAAGAAGACAGGCATCGAAGCCAGAGGGACTAGATTGAAATTCCATCTTCCCCACTTTAGGTAAATCACTTAATGTGTCTAAGCCTCAATGAAGTAGCAAATAATTTCTGCCCTATAAGATCGTTGTAAAAATAATTTCTATGAAGCCCCTGGTCCAGTGCTTAGCACGTAACAGGTGCTCACTAAATAAGTATGATGATGATAATGATAAAGGATTGGAAGATAGCCTATGATGTCCCTACCCAGAAGGGTTGGCTATAGATGAAGACATTTGACGTGGATGAGTGTAAGGCTTGGCGTTCTCTCCAGACAGGAATCAATGTTGATCAACACTCCTCCGCTGTAGTGGACAGCTACTGCCTCTTCGCCCAAGCACTCCTCCTCCTAAGAACAGCCCTCTCCTTTCTAAGGAGGATGGTGCCTAGTCTTTCTCCAACCACCTACTCTGTGGTGGGGTTGGCCAGTCGTATTTCCCCACCCCACCCCCACCTCAAGCCACAGAAGGGACCATGTGATCCAGCCAGACTAATCCCAGTCCAGCCCTAGAATTTTCCAAATTGGAGCTAAGAATCTTTTTCTGCCCCAGAGTCAAAGCTAAGAAGGTATGGCGTAGGACCTGCCTGTACTCAGGTTTGCAAAAACATAATTTAGAACTGCACAGTGCCGTTGGGGAAAGAGGACCACTACAGTGAGTATCTGAAAGTGTCTGGTGCCCTGGTTGTCCTAAAAACTTCTGTGTTTGGGTGTTATATGCAAACAATGAATCATGGAACACTACATCAAAAACTAATGATGTACTATATCGTGACTCACATTTAAAAAAAAAAAAAAAAACTTCTGTGTCTGTCTCTCTTCCAGGAGCCTGTGACTCCCCCAAATCTTATTTTATCTATATTTACCACATATTATGGGCTCAATGAATATTTGCTGAAATAAATTTAAATAGACATCTGAAACAAAAAGAAAGCTATGACACGCTTAATATGGAAACTCACATACTCTTCACAGACACAGCAAGGTTGGATTTACCCTTACCCACCTACCCACATTTAACTGAGTATAACACACGTAGAAATCACACTATTTACCCACAAAATAGTTACACTATGGCCCCCAAAAAGGGCCTAATGAGCTTATAAGTCAATAACAAGGGCATTTGTATTTTCCCCCCCTCTCCTTTGTAAGAGAATCTCCTCGCTTGTAAGGGAGAAGGACGCTAAACAGCAGACTCCGAGGCTTTTGAAGCTGAGCTATCAACAAAGGATCTTGTAAATCAATTCACCACCAGAAACGAGATGCAGGCAGTTCTCAGAAACGTCTCACAAAGAAGCACAGAGAAAGGCTCTCCAAAGGCGGAAGCAGGAGATGTTCCACCCTGGGGATGGTATTGCCTGGCCCACAAGCTTCTCCACGGGGTCAGCCGGGCATCGCAGCACCACGGCCACTTCAGCACAGGCCATCCAAAGAGGGTCAAACACTTGCCCCAGGTCATGTGGGTGACTCTTCATTCCAGGCATGAAAGTCACATTTCCCAGTTCCTCTCCCCCCCCTGGACTCCCACCCCCCTCTGCCAGTGCCAGGCCTACCAAGCAGTGACCGCCAGCAAAGAAAAAGGAGCATTGAGGAGGACCAAGCTGGGCATCTGCCAGCACCATCTGCAAATCCCACAGCCTGAGAGGACAGAGGACAGAGGCAGCCTCAAACCCCACTGAATCTAAAGCATGGGGATGTCAGAGAGAGACGGACAACATCGGCTGGACCTCCCTGGGGCCAGGGTCTGAGGGTGCTCAGTGTATCTACTTACCTTTTTGGATTCAAAAATACAATTTTGCCCATGTATCCAAAGTTAATTGGGCTCTTCAGAACTCATGTTCCAATTAATCTCACAAGAGACTGGTGTATAAAACAAACTGGCTTTTTTTTTTTTTTTTTTAGTAGACTTTATTGTTTTAGAGCAGTTTTAGGTTCATGGCAAAATCAAGTGGAATAAAATGGCCATTTTTAAATTTATAATTGGGATCAATAAACATGCTTTGAGCTTCTACTATGGGCCATGTGCTAGATGGAAATGTGGCAAATAACACTGCACACTGTCCCAACACTGTCCTAACCAAGTTGCACACAGTGGGGGGAAAGGGGGGAAAAAAAAATCAATGGTTACAGGATAGGCTAGTAAACATTAGGACAAAGGTAAGAAGAGAATGTTACAGTAACACAGAAGAGAGGCTCCCAATGCATGAAGGGGGATCAGGGAAGTCATCTGGGAGATGTAATGCCTGTGTTGGGTTTTGAAGAATGCATAGGAGTCTTCCAAGTGAGTGGTGAGCCTTTAGGACACTCCAGAACAGGAAAAAACTGACGTCCTTATGAATTCTCCCTGCCCAAGCCCAGGGCCAGAGGATTCTGAACAAAGAGTCCCTTCTCTGAATCCAGAAGTTCTCTGCTGTCCATCTCTAAAGATGTCCCCTAATTTTTCACTTTCTTCCTATTTCTCCTGTTTTCATTGTAAATTCAACCTCTCTTTAGCCCTTTCGGGTGAATGGTTTCCAAACTTTTAGTTTCCACCACAGGTGCAGTCTCTCTGGTCACCCTTCTCTGCCCTACCCTCTGGAACATTCAGGTGTGTCATTTCCCAGGGCATTATACCCAAGCCCTGGGCTCCGTGACCCTCACAGGTTGGTAGAGAATGAGGAGATGGACCATTCCAGGCAGAGGGAGCAGACTGCAATGACAAAATAACCCCTATCAAGAGTCGTCTGTCCCACCCACATCCCCAAACCAGGTATAATCAGATGTCTAAGGACACCAGCTCTAACCCCAGAGTATTTAATATCTTAAGAATGAGTCCCTTGGACTATAGCCAAAGCCCCATGAAGTACATTCTCCCAAACAGGAAGGTAACAGGAGAGTGGATTCTCAACATACCTAAGGACACACACTGATCTTAATTGGATTTGAACATTTCTAATGTTAAGTGAACAGATCTAAGGACCATCCTTGAACCTCTTTACTTATGAAGGCAGCCAAGTTCAGCTACTGTGCAGCAATGTGTATAACTGCCCCTCTCAGAAGGGGACCTTCTTCCAAATTTTGAGGACCTCCTACCATCACGCCCTACATCTTACTCTTAACTCTTCCAACCCAATTAAAATGAGGCATTTCAGTAACAATCCCCGGAGGCTCCTCCTCATTTTCCCATAGATTGAAGTTGTTTCTCAAAGCCAACCCGGGCCTCAGGTAATCCTATCAGTAAACACAAACTATGTTGTTCCATGATCAGTCTCCTCTCTCCATCTGTATTATAAGTTCCAAGAAGACAAAAACCAAATCTTCAGATTTTGTGTGTGTACTAAGAAGAGGCATGATACTATGCAACATGGGGCAAGTCACTTAGCCTCTCTGTAAAATTCGGGGAAAAAGAACCAACCTTGGATGGTCACTGGGAGCGTTAATAATGTATGGAAAATTCCCAGCATGGCACATGATAAGTACTCAAAACATGTTTGCTTTATTAGTATTATAATTTGTATTCTAATTAATTACCTCATAGCTCTTTCATCAATTAAGTAGTAATAAGGTAGATCCCTCATTGGGTTATAGTAAGTAAATGAGATAATGCATGTAAGGACCCACTGTGGTGCCTGGCACACACTAGGTTCTTTTATAAATGGAGGCAATTAATACTAATGCACTGAGTAATTGCTTCTTGGCCTGAGCTCCCAAGGGTCCAAGTCTATACTTTGGAGATCTGAAACAAATCAGTCTTTTTTTTTTTTTTATAAAAATTCACTCCACAGAGTAGGCAGTGAGGGACAGAAAGCAAAATGAAAAGCTACGTCCTATGAGTTGAATCTTTATTCACTCTTTCATTCTTTGATTCACTAGACATTACGGAGCACCTATTAAGCGTCAAGGTGTCACTTAGTGATGTGATGTATTTCTTTGTGGCAACAATTTGAAATGTCAAAATTCCTTTTTTCTCTCTAAATTCTCTCTCAACCAGACTACTGAAGGCTAGGTCCAGGGAAGACTTTGCAGAGTGGGACAGACATAGGGAAGAGTGGCAGAAGTGAAATCCTAAGATAAAAAGCAAGTGGGGAAGGAGAAAATAGAAGGGGAGTTAGGTTCCTAGTGCTGCCGTAACAAATTACCACAAACTGGGTGACTTGAAACAATAGAATGTATTCTCTCCTAGTTCTGGAAAATAGAAGTCCAAAATCAAAAGGACAATGAGCCCCCTCAAGGCACAGGGGAGAATCCTCCCTTACTTCCCTCCTTGTCTCTTCCTCACTTCTGAAGCCTGCTGGCAATCCTTGCCATTCCTTGAATTGTCCCTGCATCACTCTGATGTTCCTTTGTGTCTTCATATAGACATCTTCCCTGTGTGTCTTCTCCTCTTCCCATAAGGACATCAGTCACTGGATTTAGGGCCCACCCCAATCCAATATAACCTCATCTTAACTAATTCTGTTGGCAAATAAAAGAGCCTATTTCCAAGTAAGATCACATTCACAACCAACAGGTGTTAAGACTTGAACATAATCTTTTGGGGGACATGATTCAACCCATTACAGAGGGTATCTTCAGAGCAAAAGCAGAGTTGGGTGGTTTGGGGGAAATCACACTTTGGCTCTTGGTCCTACCTCCTCCTTCCCTTCTCATCTCCATCCACAGAGAAGGTGCCTGACCTGGTCCCTCTGAATTTGGGTGTTGCCAAGAGGCTTGACGGTATCTCTAGTACGTAAGGTGAGGATACTCTTCTCCCTGGAACTCCTGGGGACTCTCAAAGGTGCCCTGCCCAGTACAGACATACACAGCTGTGGTAGTGTTCACTTAGGCACACACAGATATCAGCAACCTGCCCCAGGAGGGCTGTCTGAGCAGGGGACACACCCCCCCAAAGGGGGAATGGTACCACCACCAATGAAGAGAGATGCCACAGGCCAGTCCCCAATCAGGTCAAAGAGAACACTGCTGGAGAGCTTCCTGGAATGTCATTTATCTACTTGTGCATTTGTCCATCCTTCTGTGCATTTATAGCATGGAGGCACTGGAGACAGGCTTCCTGAGTTGAACCTTGACTCCACAACCTACTGGATGTGTGACTTGAACAAAGCACTCCATTCCTTAAGTATCAACTGTCCTCTTCTTCAAAATGGGAAGAAGAATTACCTCATTGGCTTTGTAGGGAGAAAATCACCCCTGGGTATGGTGTCTGGCACAGGGTAAACATCTGCACATGCTGGCAGCTATTCTGATGAAGAGGTTGATGATGGTGGTGGTGGTGATACACTCTAGGAAACCTGCACAAAGGTGGGGAGTAGAGATACATAAATGTAACTGCAGATGGAGGATACTGTCAACACCAGGCCTGAACAATTTGGGCAAGGGCTACTGTTTCTGTTCTGGGGCTATTTTTTTAAGATCTGTTGGGCTCTCGAAGGGAAGAAGATCTGCTGCACCATCCCTTCCAGTGCCCAGTGTACATGGGTCAGCTGCACACCTGCAATTAAGCAGGGATTTGGGGAGACCCTCATTTGCCACAGCCATCTTATTTACCACCCTTCCCCAGGTTTGTTCCCTCAGTCACCTGTCAACGTGTCCTATCTCTGCCACCTTCACTCTAATGCATTTGCTAAAAAACAATTTCCAAACTCTCCTTGTTACCAGGAGAGATGCTGAGAAAGGAAAAAGATGAGCTAGAAAAGCTACAGACTCCCTTTGATGAGTCAAAGCTTCTAGTATTTCCCTTTCTTGATGCTCTGCCTTTGACTGACATTGGGGCCTGTTGATAAATCTTTAACATGAGCCAGTGATCCTTTTCCAAAACTTCAAACTGCAGACCAGAATCAACCTTTGAATTGCTTACAGTGAATTTGTTTTGGTTGCACATTCTCAGGAGTTTTAATGAGCAATCTTTCCAGGATTGCCAGTGGGAAGAAGGATGTGAGGGAATGAAAGCTTCCCAGGCACTCACACCCACTCCTACTTTCCTGCTTGGACTATTTTCTTCTCTCTGCTACTTTTTGGAGCCACCAGTTCACTCTTCTCCACCCTCTTCCCAGGTCAAGTACTGCTTCTTCTTTTCTTTCTTTCTTTCTTTTTTTTTTTTTTTTAAGTAGGCTCCACAGGACTTGAACTTACAACCCTGAGATCAAGACCTGAATTGAGATTAGGAGTCAGACACTTAACCAATGTGAGCCACCCAGGTGCCCCTCAAGTACTGTTTCTGCTCATGCCAACTGACATTCGAATTGGCAAAAGGAAGGGTGTTGGGAAGAAAGACCCAAAATCCTTAAGTGAGTTTCGACAATTATGCTTTTCAAGATTACCAGAACATCAAGATACTGTGTATATCGGCAAAAATACAGAAAAGCAAATTCTTTCTAGATGATCTATGCATTTGGTACATATAAATGTGATGATCCCTTGTGTCACATTGAAAACCACTGAAAGTACCAGATGCTAAGTTACTAAATTAACAGAAATTCAAGGTGGTCACAGCCGCTCACAATGCCTTGTAACAAAATAACTGTATCTCTAATAAGATGCATCCTCTGGCATCAGGCCTTGAGCCTGCTGAGCCCTTAGCAGCTCATCCTGCCCAGCAGGGCCTTTTCAGCTTGAAGGTGACACAGTCTACACCCGCAAGGGCTGGGTCACCTCCAGCAGTCACCCTACCTCTCCAAATGGCTAAGCTCAGACTTGGCCTCTTTTGGTAGAGACAAGAAACTACACTAATCTTTCCACTTGGTCACACCCAAGGGACAGAGCCTGGAACACAAACGTGCTCAGGGACATGCGAGCCAGACAAATTAACTAACAGGCCTGGGGAACAGAGGCCAGGGCCACCCGTGCAGGCAACCTGCGATTAGGCAGGCTCCTGACACATCAGAGCACGGGGACCACGGCCCAAGGGGCAGGACCGTGTGCCCAGGCAGGCCCGAATTTGCCCTGCCAGCCTGCAGCCTGGGCAAGGCCTCGGTTCCCACTAACTTAGGCAGAGCTGGAGGAATTGTAGGCACCTTCGCCTCTGCCGGGAGTAATTGAGCAATAGCCTCCCAGCAGGCTGAATCTCGATGTGTTCCTCAGGAAATTACATACTTTTAGCCTCTAAAACAATATAATTTGAAGGTGAATGTATTTTTCCTCAATAGTTACAGGGCCTCTTATTTTCTCTAAAGATCTGAGGTGGGAGGTTATTTTGCTGCCTCTACAGGTATATTTAAAGAGATACCTATAATGAATTAACCTCCAAATGTAAGTTTTGGTAGGGAAGTGTTTAGAATACCTCTGAAAATAACATTTCTATACAGGATTTCGTTCCTAATTAATCCAGTTTCACAACCAAAGTATATATGCCCACCCTTACTCCCCTACACCATTTTATTTTCATGACAACAGATTCCTCCCAGGCACCAAGGCTGGAAAATTATACTCACCACCCCTCTTTATTCTCCACATCCTCTCACTCAATCATTCCATCACTCAGCTGGTCAAGCATCCCATATTGGTCAGGCTTCTCAGGAAAACCAGAACCAAGAGGACAGAAATCTAAAGAGATTTATTATGAGGAATTGGCTCGTGAGTGTGGATGCTGAGAAATCCCACCATCCGCCACCAGAGCTGGAGATCAACCCAGGAAAACTAATGGTTCCAGTCCAAGTCCGAAGGTCGGAGAACCGGTTGTGCCAGTGGTCTAAGTCCCAGTCTGAGGGCAAAAGAATAATGTCCCAGCTTAACCAGTCAGGCAGAGAGAGAATTCTCCTTCCTCTGCATTTCTGTACTACTCCGGCCCTCAACAGTTTGGATGGTGCCCACCCACAATGGGACAGACAATCTGAACTGAGTCCACAGATCCAAGTGCTAATCTTTTCTGGAAACACTCTCATAGACACACCCAGAAATAATGTTTAACTAGATATCTGGGCATCCCATGGCCCGGAAAAACTAACACTTAAAATTAAGTTGACACTTAAATTCAACCTTTATATTCAATCCGGCCCGTTTCCCACTGAAATGGTTCTATGTCCACTCCTATTCTGTTGCGAAGTTCCTACACTAAGGCAAAAGACTCTTCCATTCTCATGCTGGGATCACTGTGTCATTTCTAATTAGGCCTCCTGGATTCCAGCAGCTCTTCCATCTTATGTATGCTTTCCTACACAGAGCAACCAGGGTCATCCTCTTTAAGTGTTACTCTTGCCAGGTCACTACTCAAAAATCTTCAACGCCTTTTGTCCTACTACAACATTCACAGCCAACATTTCTGTGTCACCTTCAAGATTATCCCACAAGCAAGCCCCACCTGGCCTGTCCCACTGCCTTCCTGAAACTCCCCGGCATGTACTCACCATTCCTACCAAACCCATGCCTCTTAGGCCCCCCAAACACGCATATCTTAGACCTCCCTACCTTTGCTCATCCCATTCCCATCCCATTCTCTTTCATCTGCTCACTCTGTGACTCAATTCTAACCATCCTCCAAAAGACTTTCATGATTACACCATGTTCTTCTGTTCTCCCACAAGTATATATGGGTCTACGTCAAGTAGGGTGCTTCATTATAGACTGCAACTAGGTCATTGTTTGTTTTTCACAAACAATGTCCCAACTTCTCAAAAGTGCAAGAATTTGGATGTCACAAGTCATCTGTATCATTTTGGGATGTATTCTAGTACAGATTAGCAAATAGGCAGCTTATTCAGACTTGGAAAGAAATGAGAAGATACCACAATGTCAACCGGAGCCCAGCAAAAACAAGTCACACCAGACTAGCTTTATTCCTGTTTGTTCAGGGGTTTTATAAAGGCAAAATGGGAAAATGGAATAAATGCAATGCTCCTGCATTTCATCAAAGCATTTAACAAACGCTCTCCTTACCACAAATTTAAGAGCAATAAGCTTGATGAACTTTCTAAATGATGAAGTGACCACATCTAAAGGATGCCAATCATTGCAGTTGTCAACTAGCAGGGAGAGAAATAGTGGTGTGCTCACAGACTGACCCTAAGAACATTTTTGTCAATGGCAGAATGGTATAATTACGGCACTCGGAGAAAAATAAACAACTTGGAGAAAAAAAAAAGAATATCTAATGACCAAATAAAGTTAAAAATTGTTCTGAACTAATTGGGAAAAGAGTCAACACTGGCAATAAGACATTCAGTAGGGACAAATTTAAGGTGTCTCACCCAGGTCCATTCATCCAACATGACTGGTAGGGGTGGGGATCCATGTCACTGAAGGTTTTCAGATAGAAACTGTTTTGTTTTGTTTTTTCCATTCTTAAGACATTATATAGAATACTCAGTCTTTAGGAAATGGCTGAAGTACAGGATGCCAAAAAACCCAACTCTGAGACTCTAATATTTTATGATTCCATATATCTCCACCTTCCACCCCAACTAGATTATAAACCCACTGGCATGGACATCGTGGTGTAATGAAAAGAACAACGAATTTGGGAATAAGACAGGCACGGGCTCAAAGTAAGTTCTTCCACTTGCTAGATAATTTCTACGTCTGTTTCTTCATCTACAAACTAGAAATTATGTAAGATATGAGAGTTGAGTCAGATAATGCTCCATGCAAATAGCCCCATCAAGTGTCTGGCACATAGTGGGTGCTAAATAAATGTTAATTATAAATCTTTCTCTACATCCTATACAGTCAACAGAGTACAAGGAACATAACAGGATCTCTGTAAGAAATAATTTAGTTCTTTGATTTTGAGGGACAGCCTGGAGAAGTTACTTGCTCACTGGAAAAGGTTTGGAGATGGAAAGAATAGATAAAGTCATGCCAGGAAGGGGAATGGCAGGAGGAAAGGCATGGAGGAAAAAGGTAGATTTAAATGAAACACATTTTTAACCTCATCAGGTAACCCACCATCCCTATACACAATCTCCCAGAAATTCTATTTTGCCTTCTGTTCCTAGCTAATAGACTAAGCATGTGCATCAACTCCCCATCTACTGAAGTCTTATTACTGTATTGATATGACAGGAAAAAAAATGTTTTCTTGACCTAGCCAAATATATGAAAGGGTGCCAACTGTCATCTGAAATATTAAGGAAATCCTGAAAAATATAGAACTACTGGGATAAGATCAATAAAGAGTAAGAGTAAGAAAAATTACAGCCCAAAAGACAAACAGAGCAGTCCTTCCCAAAGAGTGCAACAGAGCCTGAGTGGGCAGAGTGTTCATCATCAGGGTAATAAACTACAAAACTGTAATAAGAATCATCATGTTAATCAGACCTTTGCTCTGTCCACAGACTTACAGAGTTTATGAGAACGGCAGCAGCATTTTATGCCCCCAGGGTAAAGCATAACAACTTCTCTCTGGGAATAATGAGAAATTGACTGGGAAAGGAAGTTAGTGTAGGAAGTAGGTAGGGCCTGAAAGAGTTTGAATGACTGTAGACTTCCACATTAGACCAGGCGGAGGGGAGGTATAGAAGGTACCGGCTCCATCTAAGCATAAAACAAAGAGGGCTAACCCCAGAGTAAAGTTCTATTACTTTGGAGATTGTGGGGTTAAGGATCCCCAATCTACATGACTAATCCTTGTTCAAGGACTCTACGGAAAAATCTGCCTAGCTACCCACCTTTACTGGAGCCCTAAGTAAGACCTTCAAGGTAGAAGAAGCCTACTGAGGAAACAGACATTTTTAAACTGCACAGAAAACCCATGTAAGCTATCCACATGAATCAAACCACTCTCTCATTTATAATCAGGATCACAAGACATTTGAGAAAATTGATTTTCATTAAAAAGATGAATGAATATGACATCAAAAGAAACAGAAATGATTAAGGAAAATGGAAGCAATTTTTAAATGTTCTAAAATGTGTCTTCAGAGATATTTGAGTGGATATATTGGAGTTGAATATACATCAAAATAAATTAATGAATAAATTGAAATTGCTGCTATGAAATAATAATCACACAAAAAAATCCTAGAATTAAAGATAGGACTACCAAAATTTAAAAAAAAAAAAAATCAATGTAGGGGGGCACCTGGCTGGCTCAGTCGGTGGAGCATGCAACTCCTAACAGTGGAGAGTCATGAGCTGAAGCCCCATGTAGGGCCCAGAGCTTACTTTAAAAAAAAAAAAAATTAATATATGGAATAGAAAGTAACAATGGATAAAGGTTGAAGACTGGATAGATGGGGAAAGTCTCCATTCAAGAGAACAAAAATGAAGAGAGAGAAAAAACATAAGATTGTGGAAGAGAGCCACGAAGTCTAGATATATCAAATGAATCCTAGAAGTAAAAATTAGAGAGGAGAAATAATTAAAGAATGGGGGTGGGGGTAGAAATCCTAGAGGTAAATAAAGAGACAAATCTTTGTAAGGAAGAGACCTACCAAATTAAAAGCAAAACGAATAGGAACAACATACATCTAAACAAATTTTGGTGAAATTTCAGAACTCCAAGGGTAAAGACAAAGTCCTAAAAATTATCTTAAACAAAAGTTACCTACAAAGTAACAAGATCACAATGAGCATACTGCTCAACAGCCATTCCTTTGAAGTTCTGAGAGAAATGTTTGAAATTAACAACCTATACCCAGCTAAACTACAGTCAACTGTAAACTCAAACTCAAGACATTTTCAGACATACAAAGGTTTTTCGTTTTGTTTTTTTAAGATTTTATTTATTTGACAGAGAGACACAGCAAGAAAGGGAACACAAGCAGGGGGAGTAGGAGAGGGAGAAGCAGGCTAAACGACTGAGCCACCCAGGTGCCCCTATACAAAGGTTTTTAAATGCTATGCCCTTATACTCCATATGATAAAAGTCCTGATGAGAGGATCCAGTAAAATAAAAATGTAATATAAGAAGAAAATGAGATAAGACAAATATATGAAGAAAAAAGGGCTGAGCATGGCCCAGAAGGAAAGACAGCTCCAAAGAAATCAAGAGAGAAACCTCTGGCCCCTGTGGCTTAGGATCTCTTCTGAGTGATTTAGGATTACATTTCCTTCTCTTTGGATCAAGTTCCCTAAAGGTCGAGTTCTATAAATATTATTATTCTTTGGTTAATATTTAGAATTAGCCTGTAGATAAAGCACTACTAAAGACAATTACAGTGGCAGAACAAAAAGTAAGTATTGTAAAACCTGACAACATAAACACAAATACAACAAAAATCAGGAGAAGGTAGATGTAGAAGTAAATGTAAGTGTACTGAATAGTGGGAATTCCATAAACAGTATCTAAATATAAGCCAACACGTAGCAACTTCTTGCTAGACACATCACTGGAGGCAAGGGAAACAAAAGCAAAAATGAACCTACCGGGACTCCATCAAGATAAAAAGCTTCTGCATAGTGAAGGAAACAATCAACAAAATTAAAATGCAGCCTACAGAATGGAAGAAGATATTTGCAAATGACATATCTGATAAAGGGTTAGTATCCAAAATCTAAGAACTTATCAAACTCAACACCCAAAAAACAAATCCAGTTAAGAAATGGGTAGAAAACATGAATAGACACCTTTCCAAAGAAGACATCCAGATGGCTAACAGACACACGAAAAGATGCTCAATATCACTCCTCCTCAGGGAAATACAAATCAAAACCATGAGAAGATACCACCTCACAATGGTCAGAATGACGACAATTAACAAAGCAGGAAACCACAGATATTGGTGAGGATACGGGGAAAGAGGAAACTTCATGCACTGTTTGTGGGAATGCAAGCTGGTGCAGCCTCTCCAGAAAACAGTATGGAGGGTCCTCAAAAAGTTGAAAATAGAACTACCCTCCACCCAGCAATTGCACTACTAGATATATACCTGAAGGATAAAAAAAAAAAAAAAAGATCCAAAGGGGTACATGCACCCCGATGTTCATAGCAGCATTATCAACAACAGCCAAACTATGGAAAGAGCCCAAAAGCCCACTGGCTGATGAATGGATAAAGAAGATGTGGTATATAGACACAATGGAATATTACTCAGCCATCAAAAAGAATGAAATCTTGCCATTCGCAATGATGTGGATGGAGGTAGCGGGTATTATGCTAATATATGATTTCACTCATATGTGAATTTAAGAAACAAAACAGATGAACATATGAGGGGGTGGAAAAAGAAAGAGAGGGAAACAAACCATAAGAAACTCTTAAGGATAGAGAACAAACAGGGTTGATGGAGGATGGGGGGGGGGGCTAGATGGGGGAGGGGTATGAAGGAGGGCACTTGTCATGTTGAACACTCAGTGTTGTATGTAAGTAATGAATTACTGAATTCTGCTCCTGAAACCAATATTGCACTGTATGTAAACTAACTAGAATTTAAATAAAAATTTGAAGAAAAATAATTTTGAGAGTAAAAAAAAAGAAAACACTCTTAAGTCTAGACAACAAAGAGATGGTTACCAAAGGGTCGTGGGTGGAGGGGATGGGTGAAATGGGTGATGAGACAGTGCACTTATATGATGAGCACCAGGTGTTGTATGCAAGTGTTGAATCGCTATATTGTACAATTGAAACTAATATTACACCATATGATAGCTGGGATAACAAAACCTTACAAAAAAAGAATAAAAGGTAAAAAATAATAAATATAAGCCAACAAATAGAAAAGGGAGAATTGGTAAACCCATAAAACTACCCATTAGAATTATGTATCTCAGGAGGTAAAGAAGAGAGGAAAGGTAGACAACACTAAAAATGACCCAACACCTCAAATTTCCAGAACAGGATGTCAAGATATGCTTTCAAATGTTGATATATCCAAAACAAACTCCTGCTATTTAGAATTTCCATTGTAGCCACCAAAAAAACTAAAAGCAAAAATTTTAATTTCAGAGGAACGCATACAAAAGGTAGGGCGGGGTGGGGGAACACACAAGACAGATTTTTCCTTTCCCTTTTAAACTCCTGTGTAGTTTGAACGGTTTCTTTCTGTTGACATATGTAGGTTTTAATTTTTAAATTAATCTTTACAATTTTAGAGAAAAAAAGTTACATTCTCCCCATTTATCAATGAGCGGTGCCCCCAAGATAAGCTGGGTCATTTGGGATACTAGGAATTTAATATGGCACCTAAGGCTGAGAGGTAGGGCTAGGGATCCCAGATTTGAAGTTCCAAAATGTTAGACATAAGATCCACAATAAAGCCAGACCAAGACTGAAAAGGAATGTGCAGAAATACACACACACACACGCGCACAAAATCAATAATTTACTCATTTATTCACTCCCTCATTCCCATTTGCTCCGACTCATTTCCCCACCTATAAATCATTCCTTCTCTCATTCATTCGTTCAGTGGTTACTCAGAAAATGTAAGGCAGGCTCTCTGCTTTCAAGGAGTTTAAAAATCTACCTGGAAATAAAGCAATAACCAATTACATTACCCTCTGAAAGCCCAGAATCATTCTGAGGAGAGAGATCAGGATGGGCTAATGGCTCATGAACAGAGTAACAAACATACTGGGTCTTAAAGAATGAATAAGTTCCAACTCAGAGGAAGCAATTTGTGCTTACTTCATTTTATGTTTCATACTTCTATTTTAAAGTTTCATGCCACCCCTTGAGATCTTGAGAAGAGAGTGAGTAAACCTTCTTAGAAAACCAGAGTTAAGAATCCATAGATCCAAAATAGAGCAGGCAATTAGGTCACAGAAGAAAACAAGACTTCTTGAAACCATGAAGAGAGTTCCATTACCCACTGGAGTACTTGCTTAAGCTGGGTCAGGGCCCTCCTGTAGGGGTGAACTGCTCTAAGTATGATGACCATCCACCCCAGTTTTCCCAGAACTGTCCTTGTTTTAGCACTGAGAGCCCTGTGCCCCAAGCCACCGTTCACTCCTGGACAAACAGGGACAGTAGTTACCCTAGAGTCAGCACTAAGTGCCCAGCACTTTCACAGACTTAGGTCATTTGACTTATACAATAAACTTGGCTGAGATTTAAGATATTGGTATCTCCATTTTCCAGATGGCAATACCAAGGCAGCAAAAGGTCCGATGACTGCTACAGGTCACATACACAAAGAAAGTAGCAGAGCCAGGATTCAATCCCAGATCTGTTTGCTTTCATCGAAGGCCACCTCTAAAAAGCCCACACCACGTCTTGTGTTCCTCTGTAGAGATGGACATGAGAACAGAGGCAGCGGGGCAGGCACACTGAAGAATTCAGATTCTCTGGGGACAGAGTGACTGAAAGGGGAACAATAGACCCTGAGTTCATCGGTGCCCTGCTCCAATCCAATGAGCCACGCAGCCCAGTTATAAGGAGGAAGATGAAGCAGCATCTACATGGGGTATTCAAGATCTCACAGAACCGTTTCCACCTAATAAGATGGGTCCTCGATTGTTGCTCCCTAAATTGAGACAATTAACATGGTTCCTTATTCTCCAAGCGTCCATAGTAGGTCATTCCTGGATGCTAAGGACAGTAACAATAAAAATAACGCACCACTTCGGTAGGCCACTGTAGGTCTTTAACAGCTTTGCAATCCTGTATCAAGGATGTTAAAGATTATTTACATATCCAGTACAAAGAGGGGACCTCTGAGCTCCTGCCAACCCAGAAAGAAGACAATCTTCAGACTCAGAAGAAATGTACCCACATTCCTAGGAAAATCTTTGCATACACGTGCCCTGCTACGTTTTGGGTTTTGTTTTAAGTAGAGTCTGTCAAGTAAAGAAAAAGAAGAGAGCTGGGAAAAACAAGACAAGAGGGAAGACGGGAGGGAGAAGAATACTGAAAGAGGTAGACAAAGGAAGGAAAGGAAGAACAAGGGCTAGACCTTCGTGGTGAGAAATGAGAACAGATAAATGAAAAACGACAGCAGAGAAAGTCATGGAGAGCTCAATTAATTAGTTATTGTCCATTTCCTTGAGCGATCTCTAACAAATCTGTCCTTGTCAGCGACAGGAAATCTTTTTGAGTTCTTTGTAAAAGGATATTAATGGCAGTGGTAAGCTTCAGCACCCCTCCACGGTGACGCGGATAGGGGCTGGGAGTCCCGTAGGTCACACGAGGCGCTGGCCTTGGTGCACGAGCAAGCCGCTCTCCACTCACACAAAGAGCGCTTCTCCAGCCCACAGGCTGTCAACCCTCTCTCCTTGACTGGTACATCAGGAGGCTGACATTTAATACCCTAAGGATATAGATGTTTGAAAGCTGGTTATTGTAACAAAGGAAGCCATCCAAACTCTGCAAGACCAAATGGATCAGATAAAGCTGACACAGAGATAAATCTGTTTTACATCCATTCTTACACAAGTTTCGCTAATCTATGTAGTTATAGCTTTCCCACTGAAGGGGAAAAAATAACCCGCCACATGTCGGCAAGTCCACATCGCGTTCCTATTTTTAATCTCCGAGGTATAACATTCGAGGCAAAGACCATTTGTACGCTGACTTTTGCATGAACTCCATTAACGTAGGATGACACAGGAAGAAAATGAGAAAGGAGGATGGGGGCGGGGGAGGGAGAAGAGAGAGAGAAGGGGAGAGGATTTCATCTTGAATGGCGGTATAAATGCAGCTCTTTTTGTAAATGAATGAATTCTGCTCCATCATTGACACAGGATCGCTTCTCTCCCAGTCAGTCAGACACCTACTCTTCATTAGCCAGTATTTATGCTGCCAGATTGGACTTTCATATGGGAGCCCGAAGCACGGATGGTACAGATGGCAGGAGAGCTCTCGGGAGATTGATAACGATGAAGAAAGATGCCACATTAAGTCAGAAGGTGCCACTGTTAACATCCCAGCTCAGAGGAGAGTATTTCTAGCTAGCACTCCCCTCCAAGGGCTGTTTTTCTTCTGGTTTCAAGTAAAAATCATTCCCCTCCCCAAAAGCGCTCAGCCCCACCCTCTTGCTGGCAAGCGAGTGATACATTTGCTTGAGTCTCTTTTGTGTGTCAACTGATTTCTGCCTCGGAATACTTAACCTTTACTTTCCAAAGGTGGCTGGGATCCTAACGGTGCAGGGGAACTGGGGGGATAAGCGAGGGAGGGAGGGAGGGAGAAGGCATTTTAGTCCATGTTTCCTTTAACAAAGGCACTACTATAAGAGGTTCCGTGCAGGAAACCTGAATGGTATTTATTGTTTCCACTCGGGCCTTCACTGCATCTGCTGCCTTTCAGAGACAGACGCTGCGTTCATAAAACCAGGGCCCGGTCTCAAAAGCCTTGGAGAAAAGGCAGTCTCCAGGGTGTAGGATTGAGGGTTTAATGGGAAAGTCAACACCACTGGAAGATGTGCAGTGAAAGGCGTTGGCTGCTGGGATAGAGCAGGAGAGCCTTCTAACTAAGCATTCTCAAGGGAGGGATGGTGATTCAGGTGTACCTTCAGCTGCTGGCCAGGCAAGGTGGTTCTTCATTCAAGGAAAACACAGGTCCTTATCTATGAGAGCTTGAGCTTTTCTGCTGTAAAAGGTTTAAAAAAAAAATCCACCCCATTTCATTGAGAGAGGCCAACATCCTGTCCCGATTTTTAACCTCAGGGATCCTGGGTCACTGATTTTTATCTCACCAGGAATACATCTTTGACATCAACGCAGGGAACGAGTTCTCCAGTTCCTCCTGACATCCCAGCCTCCCCGGATGGCAACCTGACACCAAGCCAGGAAATAGACTGGGGGAAAGTTCTCTAGCCAGCAGTGCAATCAGATAAGGAAACGTGTCCCCCGTTCGAAAGAGTTACCCAAAAACCAAACCAACAGGCAAAACGGGACATAATGGGTCTTGCAAACTTAGCAAGTTTGGAAAAATCTGGCAGCCCCTGCCCAACCAGAGTGATAGATTATCAGAGTCCATTCTAGAAAATGCAGGCTGGGAAACAAAGGGAGGCCCCTCTTGCAGCAATCACAAATTCCTGTCGCTGTGTAAGCATTTAATTAGCTTCCCCGGTTTACAGAAACCCCAGTCAATTTAAGGCACGCTAGGCAGCTCCTCCCAGACCACGCCAACCCCCTCGCAAGCTTGGACCTGGTATGCCTACTGCCCAGGAAGGATATTTGGAGAGTCCTAATTGAAGGGAATTCCTATTTTTATGTCTCTATGATGTACCATCAGCATTTCCTCCCCTACAAAAATACACAGAGGGGCAACTAGTCCAAATAACTGGTTTAAATCTGTAAATTACAGCACTGCTTCAAGGAACTTTTAAGGTCGTTTTGTGTCTACAGAAAAGTTAGATGGCATCATAAAATTTTTAGAGCTAATGTAATCTTGATACAGTGGATTCATCTCAACTGATGAGATGTGTTTGAGGCCTTACCCTTCCCTCCCTTTCTTTGAACTGTCCTTGAGTCCGGGCAGAGAATTAACCAGCCTTGTAGCTTCCATGCAAGGACTACACAAACATCTTCCTCCCTCGGGGAGTCCAGCTCGCAGAACCTAAGTCTTCATTTCATTCCCCTCCACCAAGAGAAGAAGGCATTGCTAAATATGGTTAATTTTCTGAGTTGGATGCATTTCTGCTGTGGCGTCTAATCCTCTCTTCCTTCTCCTGTGTGTATTTCTTCTTGGAGCTTCGGTCTTTAGTGACGTTCTCTTACCGTTTCATTAAGTGCCCTCCGCCTCGGTAAATTACAGTACTTTGAAGCCTTGGAGTTTAGCATATAAAAAAGCAAGAGCCTCTGTATACTGCCCTGGGATAAGGTGTGATGAAAATCCCATACAAGCTGAACTGTACTTCCTAATCAAATGGGTGTAACAGATGGCTGCTGGAGCAAACCATCACAATGGAAATATCTGCAGTTCTCATGGTAACGGAATCTGCCAGGTCTGAGGGATTTGCTGTTTTTCAGGACATCTGAGCTGCAATCTCTTTCGAGCTGTCTAGCAGTCTCCGTCTCGCTCTCTCTCACTCTCTCAGCGTGATGGAGATAGAGTTGAAAGGTGGAGCCCAATTTTGCATTCCAGCTGTGATTAAAGACACAGGCACACATCCTGGGAGATAATGCGCTGCATATTCATTATGCTATCTAGAACCTCTTTAGCTACTGGGACACGACTGTCATACAATTACAATATGCCTTCTTCAGGAGTAAAGGGGGGTTGGGATGGAGAAGATCAGAGAACAACAGAGAGGGAGAATTTGAGGAATTAAGATGCAGGAGGCGTATCTTGTAATAAAGATATGGAGCAATATTAAAACTAGCAGTTGTATCCATTTCATGGCAACGTGTCAAGATGACTTAACATAGAAGGATAAAACATCTGGCCTAGGGAAAAAAAATACATGATGTCGAATTTCCAAACCATAACGTAGACTATGTGGAGGAAAAATAACAGATAAGCAACTGTGTACCTTCCCAATAAGTGAAAGCATGTGGAAGATTTCCTTATACTCTGCAATCAGAAAAGGAGAGCCGTCTCATAAGGTGGAGGTTAGTATATAGACACTGAGCTTTCATTATAAATTGAAGGTTTGGGTTTAAACCCATAGGACTACATTACAAAAGGTTTTTTTATTATTTTTTTCCTCATGCTATTCATAACCTTATTTTACAGCAGTGCTCAGAAAGGGGAAAAATAATCAGTCACAATTCTATTTTATTAAAGTCTTTTCCTCCAAATCCCTATCGATTTAAAGAAATAAGGAAAAGTATACTGTCTTCTTTGCTATAGTACCTGCTAGCAAGCAAACACACACACACACACACACACACACACACACACACACACAGGGTTGATTCACAGCTGCCTGGTCCCTTGGGTATTTGAGCTTGAAGATCAGACAACATATAAGAATTCAGCCATGACTCAAAATGGAAACAAAGAAGACCATTCTTAGCAAACCGGGCAATGTGAACTGAAAAACTACAGGCTGGAGGCTGGAGCCCCCTAGCACGCTTACCCACCCCATTGTCCTTGAGGGCACTACTGTTAAATACATATGACAGCCAAAGAGATGAGAAGAATAGTTTCCAGAAAGCAATGATTGGATCTCCCTTTTCATGAGGTAGAATAGGCAGGACTATGTAAGCCTCTAAGTAGCACTTGAGAACAGGTCCTGTAAGGCAGCATTGTCTCCCTCTCGTATGGCGCCTGAAGAACATATTATATTATATAACCTTTCTCCAAGCCCGCCCTGCTCTGACAGAGACCCTCTTCCTTTAGAACCCTGCTAATAACAACTTGTGGATGACAATCTCTGTCTTAACAAGCCGGATTAGTTTAAAGCAATGAACTGAGGCCATTTGTGCAGATGCTAATCAAAAAAGAAAAAGGGAAAAAATTATAAAAGACCCATGTGCCTCCACCTCTTGTAACTACAATACAGATGAAGAGGAGGGTGTCCCAGGCCACATCTGTGGACTGACCTCTAAAGCACACAAAGGTCTTCGGGGCTTCGGGGTTATAAAAGGAGGGAAGAAGGTTTGTATCAGGCCAGTAGCAGACAACAGTGGCTCTAGAAGGGCAGTTATCAGGGAACTGTCTGAAGCCTTTTTTTTTTTTTTCCTTAGAAACTGTTCTTTAGTTGTGTCCCACGAGGTCTTTGCTTTTTCACAGACCCTTCCCAGCTCCTAGCACAGAGCCTGGGACATAGCAGAGATGCACATTAAATGGTGGCTGGATGGACAGACAACGGATGGAGGAACAGATGTACAAGGAAAGATTCAAAACGTCAAAATGCCAAAAACAAACAAATATGTAACGGTCCCCTCTTTGCTCTCCACACCAAGAACAAAAAATGGTATTAAACATAATAGCACATTTGGAAAGATACTCTGTGTCTTCAGAGATCAATGACTAGATGGATTAACAACATTCAACCATGACTGGCACTTTAAAATACACACACAAAAAGGAAAGCTACTCAGTTGATGATTCAGACACAGAATATCGCAGAAACTTTAAGCCCATTAAAAAAAATAATCTGTCATTTCATCAGCTTCTCTGACAGATCGCTTTTTTTCTATACCACGACTAGGAAACTGACTCATGAAGGAAGGAATGCTGAGTTTCCTTTAAAATAGTCTGAGAATAACATAAAATACACACTCTATTACATATTGGATCTGAGTGTGCAATCAGCGTGAGAGAGAAAAACAAATTATGAGGGAGAACACTATCCCTCACAGTCCTGAGTCACACATACATACACACACATACACACACACACACACACACACACACACAGAGTAAGCTTCTACTGGCTTCTTAAATTTTAACTGCCCTTCAAGAGTACATGTTCCTGTTTTAGGAATTCTCTAAGCCAAATGTTTGCTGGAACGCTAACCTCCTAAGCAGCTCAGGATGTCCTGCCGAGATCGTTCAGTTAGAAGATATTCAACTGTCCTCCAAGTTAGAGGAGAGTAAGTTTGAGATTCCAAATTATTCTTAAAGAGTAAAACATAAAAGTTATCTCTCTGAACAACACTCATCTCTAACACCATCACAAAGAGTACTTTTATGCAAGAAGGTTGTAATCTTTCTCAAAAAGACATAGATATAACCCCAAGATGTTCCTTCTATAATTTAGATATTTCAAATAAAAGAATAAGCCCTTTATATATATATATATATATATATGTGTGTGTGTGTGTGTGTGTGTGTGTGTGTACATATATTCAGTCCATATTGCCTCTCCGAGACAGATTTTTTTTTTTTATTTCTTCGGTTTACTGCCAATGATTGTCTCATTTTCTCATGTCCCTGTCACCTGGAGCTGAGGAATGGAATTTTCTGGTGTTGCTATTCCCAATAAGTTTTAGAATCAAGTTTGTTTCAGACCCTGCCTAATTCCCTGATATTTCAAAGCCCATGTAGGACAGTCAGACCTGTGCTTTCAGAGAAGCCAACCTTGTCAAGAACAGATCCTCGCTAATTGAGCCGGAATATGTAGTTGCAATTGAGTTCGAGGAGAGACAGGAAACCTACTGCATACAACACACTTTGCAAGCCCCTGGACTACGAAAAGGGGACAGTAGCTTCTTGTCCTCAAGCAGTTTACAACTGAGCTGGGACAGTTAAAATTACTAACGGTTACAATATAAGACGGTACAACACAACATCACAAAAGCATAACCCAAGCACCCTGCAGAGTCAAAGAAGGGTTTATAAAAGACTCTCAAAAAAAAAAAAAAAAAAAAAAGGAAAATGTGATGAGCCTTGAAGGGTTATATTTAAGACTTCAACAGACAGGAGTACGGATGAGGATGTTCCAAAGGCAGGAAATGACATGAGCACTAGCGCAGAACAGTGTGGGTACTAATTTGGTCACCCTGGAGAGATCTGTCTGCAAAGAGGAAAGTAGAGGGAAATTTAGGATGGGGCCATATTAGAGGAGGTGGTATCTGACCCCAGGAGCACAGAGGAGCTGCTGACCTTTTTGAGCCCAGAAGCATCCTAACTGGAAACCACAACTTCACTAGGCTCTCAAAACACCTTGCTTCATGAGAATTCCAAGGACACCCCGAGCAATTAAGGGTTCCAAGGGGCCATTATCCCCAGGAAATCCAGGGGGTACCCACTTTGCAGGAAGCATACTTTCTGAGAGTATGAACCTTTAAGAGTCAAAATAGAAAGTTGGAAAGCCTATCTTCTTCTGCATGTCTTTGGAAATAAACCTTTCTATTTCAATATTTGGCATCATGACAAGACCTAAGAGGAACTACAGAGATAATTAATAAAGGCAGGAGGGAAAGTGCAATTAAAAATGGCAAAGACTACTCCATAAATAAGTGCTTCATACAGAGAAAGATTATTACTGCGATCTCCAGCTTCAAACCTGAAATCAAATCACTCTGAATGGATAATTTCAGCATTACTGGTGGGGGTGGTGGGGGAGCCATGATGGTTCTTAGTTTCTAAATTACGGGTGAAACAGATTTTATTCTGACCTCACCTTTCTGTCAGTTTAAATCAACAAAATCATCACAGCTTAGTCCCAGTTGGCATAACTCTCCATAACCTCAAGTTTTAATGTAATCCTTCAGTTTCTTAGCCAGGAGAAGAGGTTAGATTGAGACTGCCTCGAGAAGAGTCTTTTCCAGGGAACTTAAAAAAAAAAAAAAAAAAGTTTCCTAGGAAACGAGGAAGGCAAACTCCCTTTATCTGAATAAGGCCCTTTGTCAGAAATAAAAACTAGCTGGGGCAAATCTGAAAGCTCAAGCCCCATCAGGCCTGGAGATGTTTGAACCTCTGGCCCAGTTTACAGAACCTGCTTAAAGATGTTTCCCATCTAAAAAGCAGTCCACATGTTTGTCGTTCATCGGAGAACTTATGCTTCTGCGTTTTTGAATGGAATGATTCAAAACTGAATCATTTCCTGCAATTTAATTTCATAGCTGAATGCAAAGTATAAGAAGATAAGGTCACAGGAACACAGATCTATCTCCAGAAAGCGATCACACTCCCTGGGTTGCTGTAAGTGGAGATTTAATTGGACACAGTAGGTTTTGCTATTGTTGCAACATGGAAATAAATTATTTTATTTAAACAGCCAATGGCCACAGCCAGCTCAGCAGCCACAATGGTCAGAAAAAAATTTGACTTCCAATTATTGCTTGAAATGGAGACAAGTCGTGCTTCCACAGATTTCAGACGGCTGTGAATAGCTGTTATTTTATAATTCTAATCATCGTCATCCTGCCTTATGTTTGTCTAGTAATCTCAGGAAAGAACAATGACCAGAGAGGAAAACCACTGTCCATACTCTCCTTACCTGCAGTCAAGGAAGTGCACTGAAATAAAAATGGGATGAGCAGCTCCTGACTAGCCTTGCTGCTCAAAAGACTTGGCTCATCCTCCTTTAAGTCAGGAGTGGCAAGTTACACCCAGGGTCCAAATCTAGCTTACTGCCTGTATTTGTTAATAAAGCTTTATTAACTTTATATATACATAAATGAGCCACACTCATCCACTTCTGTATTTTCTGTGGCTGCTTTTGCACTCTGATGACAGTTTGATAGTTAATGATAGAGACCCATGTGGCCCACGGAGTTTAAAATATTTTCTAGTTGAATGTCCACAATAGCCAAACTGGAAAGAGCCAAGATGTCCATCGACAGATGAATGGATAAAGAAGATGTGGTGTGTGTGTATATATATATGTACATATATATACACACACATATATACAATGGAATATTATGCAGCCATCAAAAGGAATGAAATCTTGCCATTTGCAATGACATGGATGGAACTGGAGGGTATTATGCTGAGCGAAATAAGTCAATCAGAGAAAGACATGTATCATATGACCTCACTGATATGAGGAATTCTTAATCTCAGGAAACAAACTGAGGGTTGCTGGAGTGGTGGGGGGTGGGAGGGATGGGGTGGCTGGGTGATAGACATTGGGGGGTATGTGCTATGGTGAGCGCTGTGAATTGTGTAAGATTGTTGAATCACAGACCTGTACCTCTGAAACAAATAATACATTATATGTTTAAAAAAAAAAAAGAAGAAGAAGATAGGAGGAAGGGAAGAATGAAGGGGGGGGATCAGAGAGGAAGATGAACCATGAGAGACGATGGACTCTGAAAAACAAACTGAGGGTTCTAGAGGGGAGGGGGGTGGGGGGATGGGTTAGCCTGGTGATGGGTATTAAAGAGGGCACGTTCTGCATGGAGCACTGGGTGTTATGCGCAAACAATGAATCATGGAACACTACATCAAAAACTAATGATGTAATGTATGGTGATTAACATAAAAAATAAAGATTTGCTAGTTGACCCCTCACTTCACAAATCCTGCTTTAAATCACCATCATTATTATCATCATCATCATCTTCATCATCCCACTCATTTGCAGAGGTCATGGTATCAGAGGGTTTTTAACACACTTTGCTTAATAACACCTTTCCGATACACAGATGGAGACAAATGCAGTGCCCAGGGACACCTTAGACCAGTGTCATTTCTCCATGGGAGATTCAGACGTGGCACTGCCCATATCACAGGAAGTTGGGATAAGGATGTTACATTGTGTGTGGGGAGGGAGGACCAGTGTTCCTGGTTTTCATCAAGATGAAGAGGCAATGGGCTTGACCCATAAATTGGGGTGATCCATCAGGAAACCAATCCAGTGGTGAGGATGTTAGACTTCTAAATTGCTTATTAAACCATCGTATGTTAATACATTTATATTACATATACATATGTAATATTCTCATCCATCTGGAGGGGAAATATATAAATGAAGAAACATAAAATTTGAGAACATTAACCTGATTGTTCTCTTCGAAACTGCAGTAGAATATATTAAATATAATTTTAGAGTTCACATTGAAACCTGAGTTCAAATCCAGACATGTGTTAGCTGTCTATCTCAGGGAAAATTTCTTACTCTAAGTTTCCATTTCTTCATCTGCAAAATGGAAGTGTTAACAGATAACACTTTTCAGGGTTGCGGTAAGAACTAAATGAGGTAATTCCTGAAAAATGCCTGGCACAGTGCAGTACATGCTCAAGAATTGCAAAGGTAGTGATTCTTACTGTGTTTGGCTTCAACTAAGAAGGCAGGAGCGTTCCTTCCTAAGGCTGATCTAAATGTCCTTAATAAATAGAGCTCATACTCCCAAAATGATTTAATTCTGTATTCAATTTGCTTTTATTATGCTTAAAAATATTTTAATTTGTATTTTCATATTGCTTCTACTCCCAAAGCTTTTCCAAATGAACTCAATATATCTCTGCGTATAAATGGTATCAGGGTCAGGTATTTGCCCATTTTACAGATGAAGAAAGCATTTATACCTAGAGTCCTATAAGTTAATGAGTTAAGTCAAGACCCTGTCTCTCCTGCCTCACAGTCCAGGGCACTTAGTACTACCCTGGACTTCATGTAAGGATCTTTCAAAAGTCAAGCCTAACATCCCGGGGAAGCCTGGGGCCCCAGTCAGAAAGCTACAGTTGAAGGAATGAAAGCAAGGGCGGAAGACACTGTGAAGAAAGCAAGACACTCAAGGAAGCAAGAATCTAACCAAAGGATGATTCTGCTTCAGAATTCAGACAAATGCAGTGTGCCTTTAAAAAGGACCATGTCTCTACTTCTATATTGCTTACTATCTGAAGCTAAGCCAGAGGGATGTACATAGTGAGATCTTTGTCTCATTTCAGGAAGGATACAGGATAAAGATTCTGTGCCAGTAATCTTCCTTGGATTAATGGTTTCTCTTTTATCTTCTGTATTTCTGCTCAGATGTCTTTTCTCTGAATGAGTCAGAGGAATGCAAATGCTGGGCGCAGTCCGTCTGAAATATTTAAATCTAGTTTTGCAATATTTTGCAGGTTTGGAGAGGAAACTCACACACACACACACACACACACACACACACACACAGAGAGAGAGAGAGAGAGAGAGAGAGAGAGAGAGATGAATGGCAGATGAGAATTACAGATATATCAGCCAGCAATACAAAAATGTGGTATTTCAATTTGACAACAAACTCATTTTTCTTTTTCCATTTCTTTGTTTCTCCAGATCAACATTTAGATGCTTGATGTGAGTGGAAGGAATCTGCAACATTCTTTTGTGAGACTCGGAATCTCATCAAGAATGTATCTGACTACAAGGAAAACTGATTTTCTTTTGGCTCCTAAATGACAAGCCTTCATTATGCAATGAGCATGTCCCTGGAGAAAGCACTCTCTACACACTGATAGAAGTTGGGACAGGTTGGGTGGTTGGGTATGATTTGTGTGCATTTTCCTGATCCCTCTTTTTTTGATACACTCTGAACTCTTTATTTTCATGTTCAGCCATAGACTTGCAGGCAGTGTCTCACTATTGCGACTAAGAGAGCTTCCTCTGAAAGGAAACCTGAATGGCATTAATATTCAAATCCTCTGGCTTGGTCCGCAGTGGCCTGATGGAGCTTGCACAGAGCTCCTGTGCCGCAAGGGAACAAATCTTGGGAAATGCAGCTGAGTAAATTGGGATTTAGCTTCTGTCCCCATGTGCAGTACTTAACACGAAACCCTTATAATGAAAGGTCTCCTCCAAAGGCTTTTATTGCTGCAAGAAAGAGTTCCTACCCATGTGAACCCAAGGACAGAGGGAGGCTTTCTTATTTTCCTTTCCTCCTCATGTGAAAGAATAATCTCATGCCTTCAGGACAAAGGCTTCTTTAAACAACAAAGTGAAATGCTTTCAACGTCCATGAACATCTCCCAACATCAATGAGATTGCTATTCACAGATGAAAAAGGCGGGGGGTATGTTGGGCATGAACAATTGGTCAATACGGCATTACCCTCGAAAACCAGAAAGCCAGCATTTGAAATGTGAAACATCTCCCACTCCTATTAAATTAGGATTGATGAGTTCCCAGGGATATTCAACTTCCTTTGACTTTACTTAAATGATTTATAACCCTTCTCTGTGTCATGGTTTCTAAATTTTCTCCAAGCATGCACCTGAACTAAGGTTGGAAAGGCTTGGCACAAGTGCACAAAATCATACTTCTTTTTCTCAAAAGGTTTTCATAAATTGGTCCATGGAGTTCAATTCAGCATTCACTAAGCATCTGTGTCAGATGATATGCTTGGTACTTGGGCAGAGAGATGAGAGAGGTGTGGCCCTTGCGCCCAGAGAGCTCATGTCCAGTAAAGAGAGAGAGAGAGAGAGACAGAAACAAGTATCTGGAACATAATACAACAAATACTAGAGATAAGTGAAGAGAAGAAACTATCCACAAGGAGACGTATCAATATTTTTTGAATATTTAAAAAAAAAGATCATTTGCGTTAAGGCTTAAAGGCAGTAACCACTGGACAGGTGGACAAAAGGAAAAGACACCCAGGGTGAGGTCACAATCTCTAGACAAGCAAATAAATAGAGCTTGAAATACAACTACATTCAGGAACACAAAAGTATGTTGACTTTGCCAAGTCAGATTTGGGTTTCTATTATCCATGCTTTCTATTGATCAAGAATTGATTTATGTCACCCCAGGGCCTACTTCAGAAGGTTACATGTTATGAGAAAGGTCAGACTTCAGTCTCTCCGAGTGAGATTTTCATGGGTGCAGCTTCCGCCCGGCAGTCAGCTCTCCGATTCATTCCCTCTCCAGAAAACCACTCAAAGAATAAAATTCTTGGAGGTCTCTGGCAGCTGCAAACATGAATACGGGTCTTCCTTGGACCCCATTCAGTCCATCAGTGAACTATCAATTCTAGGTGTCTAAATGAGAAGCGAGAGGCAGGGCAGAGAATCCAGGCCACAGAAAAAAGCCCTTTCTCCAAGAGGGGCTGAACTGACTAGCATGGGGATCCACCCAGCCTGGTACAAGCATGCAAACCATACTGTGAAACAAGTAGCCATCTCTTTTCGCTTAGATGGGACTTCAAGGGTTTCTATCATTCTATGTGTGTTCTTCAGAACTGAATAATCAAGGTATATATTAGATATCTTATATATACATATATATGTATTCTCCCTCTCTCTATATATATATACACAGATATAGAGATCTATAAATATACATAAATCCCGGTTTCAGTGGCTATAACTTACCCAGCAAGTCCTCTTAGTGAATCAGAATGTGGTTCACCAAAATGCCTTTGCTCTCTTAACACCAGAATTCAAACCATCACCTGTGCTACAGAGAGAGATTTTATATCCATAGACACATCCCAGCCCACCAAATTAACGGAAGTATGTTGCTGAGTTGTTTTTTTTTTTTTAATGCTCATTTAAATGAGATGCAAGCTAATTTACTCTCCTAAATGATGGTGAGGTAGTGAATAGCAAAATGTGAAAAATGACTAAGTCCACTCATGCATCAGACAGGATAATTCTGGCAAAGTTGGTGCTGACAGCATTAAGAAACAATGATGGAAGAGTCTGGCCTTGTTATTTTAATTGTCACTGTGAGTGACAAAAAATGCATTTCCTTCTCCAACATACTTATCTCTCGGCTCTGTAATACCTTAACTGGGCCCGTGTCACTTGAGAGTGTGACCAAAAAAAGGAAAAGAAGTGTGTGTGTGAAAGAGGGAGCGGGAGAGAGAGAGAGGAAGAGCAAAGGGGCAAGAAGGAGAGAGAGAGAGAGAGAGAGTGATAGAATCAGGGTAACAATGAGACAAAGACGGTGAGAAGAAAAATGATAGACAAACAAGGATTATTTCAGATGGCTCTTCCTGAATATCAAACAAAGAGCGCCGTTAGTAATCTCACGAAAAAGGCTGGTTTTTGCTAGTTTTTGCAAATCAAGAAACCCACTGTGTTTCCAAGATCCACTCTGAGTTTTCAGGCAAGATAGCCCAGAATTTCTTGTTAAAAGCTTAAGGGCTCAATTTATGCTAAGCATTCAAGGAAATGTCTCATCCAAACAGGATATCGTTTTTCATATTAAAGAAGCAAACCGATCTCAGAGCATAAATGTTATTATTCACAGTCGCAAAGGAAAATGGCATTTACTTTCTCTTTCTTCGTAGGGATGGAAGGAGGAGGCTCTCCCTTCTTTGGGGCCAGAAGAGGGTTCAGAAATCCTGTTTCTACTCCTTAAAGAAATACATTTATTTCTCTCAACCCCAATAGGTAAGTCCACAAGCCTCCTCCATGGCATCGATTGCTTGGATGGGCCACTACACAGTTTGTGCATGTTGCTTTTCAAAATATATTTGGGAGAAAGAATCAAAGCTAATTTCAGTATGTGAAAAGCGAGCAGATTCCATTAGTGATTGTGACTTCACTTCAAAGTGATAAGGCTGCTGGATGCAGGTTCTCAGAACTGAATGTCCAAATGGGAATTCAGGATGTAGAACTTCAGTTTTATCAACCATAGGCTTCACCACATGTACAAAAGAAGAAATACGTATTATTTTTTTTCCTAGCAGAAATTTTAAAGTTATCCCCGTGAACCAGCTGTGCATTCTTTTCTCATCTCCACCCCCATCGTTTTTTCTTCTTCAAAACAGGTTAGAATGGGGGAGGGAGCAATTGCGATCATTATTTCTGGTTTTCACATTGATGGATCTGAAAGAGTGCACTTTGTGTGAACTCACATTGTCTTCTACAGATGACCACAGCAAAATCCCAAAAGCAACTCTAATGGGAATAGACCATAGCCCATCTCTCTGAATTGCCCTTAAAACATCTATATCTGGTAATACTCCTAATTATTTTCATCGCAAACCCCATGAAGTCATCTCATCTTTATGGAGGGAAACCCCAACTACAGGTTTGAAAAGGATATGGCCAATGATACTTAATGGTTATCATTACATTCGAGATGTACCCAATCCATAAATGAACATAAACAGTCTTCATACATCCAAAGAAAAAAATGACACGCACTGCTAAATTCTATCAAAATGGAGCATACTTTATTAGAGAGTTTGTTATGAAACATTTGGTGTCTCTAACTATACATATCATTAAGTGGAAACCACCCAGTTTTAATTTAATTTTTTTTTTTTTTTTACAAGACTTACATTACTCAGAATATGAAGAGTTACTACCTGGGCCTACTGGTTTCATTTAAAAAAAAAAAAAGAGTCAGGTTTCATGCCAGTTAAACATGATCTCAGGCAGAGTAATCATACCTTTCCCTATTCCAGGTCCAGGAAAAGGAAAACAGTCACTGACAGGGGATACTGGAGTCCCTCCTTGTTTGATTTGGCCACAAGTTCTTCTGCAGCTACTGTGTGCTGTGTGTTCAGGCACAAGTTGCCGTGGTCAATGGAAGGAAATACAAAGATATAGAGTGTGGCAAAAGATACCTAATGTTTACTGACTGCCTACTATACGTGCCAGATACAGGTGACGAGCTCTTTTAATCCTCACAGATCCCCTAGGAGGTAGATATTCAAATACCCATTTTACAGATGACGAAACTGAAGCTCTAAGACTTGCCCATGACCTGGTAACAGGTAGGTGGTGGAGCAGAGAATCAACTCAGACCCATTCCATCTGATTCCAAAGCCCATGTTCCAAAAGATTCTCTAGCAATGGTTTTCAAACCGTGTTTCGGTGTTTTAAGCACCTCAAATGTTTTATTTGAATTTTTAAATATATTTTAAAATATTTTAAAATTAGGGGCACCTGGGTGGCTCAGTTGGTTAAGCACCTGACTTTGGCTCAGGTCATCATCTCAGGGTCCCGGGATCCAGACCCGAGGTTGGTTCCATGCTCCTCAGGGAGTCTGCTGGGTCCCTCTTCCTCTGCCTCTCCCCCTGCTCATTCTCCCTTTCACTCTCAAGTCTTTTTTTTTTAATTTTTATTGTTACGTTAATCACCATACATCATTAGTTCTTGATGTAGTGTTCCATGATTCATTGTTTGTGCATAACACCCAGTGCTCCACGCAGAATGTGCCCTCTTTAATACCCATCACCAGGCTAACCCATCCCCCCACCGTCCTCCCCTCTAGAACCCTCAGTTTGTTTCTCAGAGTCCATCGTCTCTCCTGGTTCGTCTCTCCCTCCGACTTACTCTCCTTCATCAAATAAGTCTCTTAAAAAAATATTTTAGAACTATAATAAAAAACAAGAAGTGTATATAAGTGTTGTATACTCGGTGATAACCCTTTGGAGACTACCAGGATATTAACTAGTTTTCTCATTGGCTTGACTTTAGGATAGAATCTGTTTATATAATTTAATATTTAAAATACACTCATACTACTTAAAGACTGCTTTTATCAATTTCATATATTGAATTTTGTACAGAATTTGCATAAGGTAAAAAAAATAAGTTTGAAAATTACTGCTCTAGGGCATACATTCTCCAGGAGGGTGGCAATATAACTCCCCAGGAGTGAAATTTGGTTTTTGAGGGGCCAAAAAAAATCTTATGAACTACAGTGGTTTTTCTATTGAATACATAAACAAGTATCCAGTATTTCTGTGGTATTAAGATCTCATAGAGGGAGGATGGGGGAGGGAATTAGGGGGGAAAAGGTCTCAAAAGATTCTTTATGGGACAGATAATGGGAAAAAAAAGTTGAGAAACATTGTTCTAGGGTATTAAGAATTTCAGAGAATTTGAAACAGAGAAGAGGGATAGCCTGGTCCTTATTCAGCCTGAGCAGCCCATCTAATTTAAATGCTTAACTGTGTGTGAGGAGTTCTCCTTGGAGGGTTAAGCCTGGCTTGTTCACAACTTTTGGATTTTCTATCCATAAAAGACTTTTTATGAGCCCCAATCCCTTTGCTTCTGAGAGAAGACTTGGCAACCTGAGCCAGCCCTCTCATTTCACAGAAGGTAAAAACTGAGGTCTGGAGAAGCAAAGGATTTTCCCAAGGACACAGAACTATTTGCAGCAGCTGGAACTCACACCCAAGATGGCACCCTACATGGGGAAGGCGCTCAGAAAGTGTTTGGGGATGAATGAAGGGATGAAGGATTTCAATCTAACAGATTGCATTGGGAAGATCAGATACAAGAATTTTTTTTAAACCAACCGTATGCAGACTGTCCATTCCAGGTCACCAACTGATAGAGAAAAAGAAAAAAAGTAAAACCCACCATCTACACGTCCCTGGTGACTGGAGACCTCTAGGAGTCACCCCCCCACCTCACAGCCCCAGCTGAAGCGGAACAGTGTCGGCAGACAAGGCAGTGAGTTCTTCCTCAAGCTGACCCAACTGCACATCTTTCCTTTGTTTGTTTGTTTTCTTTCTTTAAAGCTCTTACAATACTCCTTGCATCGTACCATCTGCTGAAGCGGGATGAACAGGTAGCTTAAAATGATGATAGCTCTGGGAAATGATAATCACTAGGTCACAGAGAGCCACACTGCGGTGGATCCATGAGATAAGTAAAAGCGCTGAGGACTGCATGTTTGCTTTAATAAAATGTGTTCTCCCTTTTTGTGAAGAATGCCTTTCTCGAGTGCCTGGGGAGAGAAGCTGAACTATAGACCAGAAACACAGACGGTTCCAGAATCTGGCAATGAGGGTGGGATCAGAGGGGAGAGGAATGAAATATTACTTACTTACTGAGACACAAAAGGAAAAGATTTGGACCAGAGCCTTTGTGTTGAGTTGCTGAAGCAATGGAATGAGATCAGAACTTCCAGGTCTGATTCCAAAGCTCCCTTTGGTAAAGGCAATATGCTGCAGGGAAGGGGAGGGGCTTGGGTTACAGCACAGCTCTCCACTCCCGCGTGACCTTGGGCAACTCAATCTCTCCAAATCTTGATTTTCTCACATGTGAAAAGGCGATAATATCTCACGGGGATAGCCTAAGTTTACATTAGAAAATGTATGTACAGAACCAACCATAATACCTGATATACCTGTGGCATTGAATAAATGATAGTAGCGATGATAAGGATGCAGATGCTCAAGACGAGGACAGTGGTGGATGGTGATGATGACAACAACAACACACAGGCCTTGGCTAGAAAGTAGGAGCTACATGTGCACACTGAATCCTGAATATCATAAATAGCTTAGAAGTTACCATGCCCTGTGAGATACACCACTGGAAAGTATAATTCATAGAAGCAAGAACTCTCTTTCTGCAAAGTACTTCAGTGAGCAAGAACTAAGTCTTAAAAAGCATAGGCAGCTTCTGATTTTTGCAAGTATGTTCTCTTACTTGGGCTATCTGCAAATACAAAGCATTTTTACTGACATTCTTTCATTTTATCCCCATACCAGCAATGTGAGGTTGCCAGGGAAGGTACAAGATGCCCATTTAACAGATGAGAAAACCTGAGGTCTCAGGAAGCTTTAGTCATTTGGTCACTAGCCCAGTGTTGCACAGAGACCTGGTACCCAGACCAAAAAGCCTGGTTGTCTGCTTCCTATCCCAACTGCATGCTGAGCTGACTATTTAAAAATGTCCACCTGGAAACAAATGAAGAACTTATGCAAGTCAAGCGCATTTGTGTTCTCTCTCCATCCTAATGTGTAGTCACATATCTACCACCTGATTCCTTCCCCGAGTCAGCATGGCATTTTCTTTAGTCATCTACCTACCTCTGTGTCCTCCATTCCTGATCCAAAGTAGAAAATCCAGGAGAGCTGTGAAAGAAACTTTCCCCTTGAGAACCAACACTATGAGATGTCTATCAAACCAGATACACAAATGGCATCATCTGACCATTGTGCGACTGCCAGGGGAACGGGACTAAGAAAGCTCTGGAAGGCTTTGCTGTACCCCAGTGGACAAAAGAGAGGTGACTCCAGTCTGCAAGATGTCAACCCTGCTGAGGGTACTCTCCTTCTCTACCTTCAAACATAACTCTGAGCGTATGTATACACATGATGTTCCTCCTCCTCTAGCAGTCCTATGAGGACCATGGGGTAGCAGCCTTTCTTCACTTGGGGACTGAAGAATCACAAATAAGGCACCATATGCAGAAATACAATTTATTGTTTGAAAATCTAGGTCTTAAACACAGATTTCTTCACTCTAGTTCCATCTTCCTTGAACTATAATCAGACCACCACCTCTATCAATTTTGGTGACAAACAGCAGAAATCCAATTCAAATCTTCTTAAACAATAAAGTGATTTTTTTCTTTCTCTTCTTTTTCTTGTTTATATAACTAAATAGTTCAGAGATAAGTCGGGTTTTGGATCCCAGGGTAAAGCTGGAGTTAGCTCTCCCTCCGTGGCAGCCCCTTAGCAACTACACGTTCTTGTCCTATGGTAGAAGATTCAGATCCTGACATAACCATGGAGCAGCCTCCACAGTTCCACTGCAGGTGGTGAGCTTTGCTATGACTGGACTAGCTTAAATCATGTGTCCATCCCCAAATCAATCATAACAGGCAGAAGGAAGGGATCCTTTGGTTAGTTTAGGCTACTCAACACCTGCCACTAGAGTCAGGGGTGAGGTCAATCCCACCCAGTCTACCTAAACAACTACGGTGGAGAAGTACTTTCTCAAAGAAAATTCAAGGTGCTGTTATCAAGAAGGAGAGATCTTGGAAACTGGGGAGGAACCCCATAATGACATCCAATCTTTTATTCTACAAATATTCTTTGAATTCCTATTGTGTGCCAAGGTAAATTTTAATAAAGGAAAGACCAATGTCTGCTTCGGCAGAACTCAGTCTAAAGGTATCTGAGCCCAATGGTGGAGAGTCGGTGCCTTCACTCCTGACAGCATCTTCAACCACTCCCCCATCCTAGCCTCTAACAAACTCAAATTGCTCTTTTTCCCCCCAGAGTCTCAGCCAGGCTGGTGAAAGACACACAACACAGTGGTGAATTCAAATTGTTTTCCGTTTGCAACTAGAATCATAGAATCGTGTCTTATACAATAGAAAGGGCAGGGTTGTACAGCAGTGAGGAGCACAGGCCCTGGAGTCATACTGCCTGACTCCGAATCCTGAGTCAGCTACTCCTAGCTGTGGGACCCTGGGCAAGTTATAGGATCTTTCCGTGCTTCAGGTTCTTCAGTAATCATTAAAGTCACTTAAGAGTATTCTGAGATCCAACCGAGTTAATACAGGGGTCCGTTAACTTTTTCTAGGAAAGACCAGCCCATAAATATTTTAGGCATGGTAGCCATACAGTTAACCTGTGGTGGCGACTCTACTCTGATCACATGAAAGCAGCCATGGAGGACACATGAACGAATGGGCACAACTGTGTCCCGGTAAAACTTTGTTTACAAAAACAGGCGGCACCTGTATTTGCCTGGCACTAAGAGCCAATATGGTAGCTTATTGTTATAAATTCATAGCAAATAGCTTTTAACCTTATTATTCTCTTTCACCTGCTGTCCCTCCCTGTCAATGGACTCTACCCACATTACCTTGACAATGCTGACTGCAGATTTATTATTTCACATATATACACATTACCTGTTTGTCTTTATTTATTGACTTAGTGACACAAAAGATCAAGGAAACTCTCCACTCCTCTAATTGGATTACCCTTCACATGTTTAAATTGTCTTGTCCATATGACTTGAAGTGGAAACACTCAGCAAAAACCTTGGCATGTTGTACACGACCTGGTGCTGGGGTGATTCATAGCAAGCAAAGAATAATAACTGTTATTATTTGCTATAAATAAGCTCTCAGCCTCATTAGTGAATGTTCACTTGCAGACACTTAACTCCCATCAAAATGCTTTCCTTAGGTTACAAGCCACCCCTCAACTTTCCTCCTCTACACCATGCTCCAGGTCCAGAAATCACCGCTCAGATTCCATGGTGCTCAGTCATGCTGAGATGTCTCAAGAGACACAAAAACAACACTGGGGTTAAAAGTTAATCCTTCCTGCTGGGTTAATAATTAGGTAAACCCAGTTTGAAGCAAGGGGAAATCAGTGTGTCTGGCGTTCAGAATGAATTAGTGAGGAAAGAGGCAAAATAAGGAATTACAGAGTTGGAATACAACTGCCAAGAACTCCCCTTTCTGCCGGGAAAAACGAGAAAAACCCATTTGCGAGCCTGAACTTCTAATCAGCAAGGAATCTTCAAACTCAGAATCAGAGCCCTATCAGAAGGCTTTTGAGCACTTGATAAACACTACTGTTTATCGGTGAAACAGAGACCACTTAAAACTTGATAAATTATAGGGCGCCTGGGTGGCTCAGTTGGTTAAGCGACTGCCTTTGGCTCAGGTCATGATCCTGGAGTCCCAGGATCGAGTCCCACATCGGGCTCCCTGCTCAGCAGGGAGTCTGCTTCTCCCTCTGACCCTCTTCCCTCTCGTGCTCTCTCTCTCTCATTCTCTCTCAAATAAATAAACAAAATCTTTAAAAAAAAACTTGATAAATTATAAAATGTCTCCCCCTTAGCACTTCTACTGGCAGCTCACTAACTTTATTTTATACCAAGGCATTCTCTAATGCAGCATCTCCTCCCAAATCTGTATAATAAAAGAGAAACTCTACATCTCATTTGTTCATTTTGTGAGGATGGCTGCACCCCCCCAATCAATATGCACCAATCAATAGGCACATTACCCAGAATGCCAAGTGACAACCCTAGGAAAAACAAGAAGGAAAAGAAAAGCTGACAACTTCTCGCCTTGTTGGCACAAAAAAATACTGCCACACTATGTGTTTCAGTAGAGAGGTACATGGTTGAGCCCATTCGTGACCCTTGATTTTGTTAGTAGGAAAGGAATCCGTGGAGATGGGACTATTCTATGTATTGGGGCAAAAATGTATCCATAGCACTAGGAATGAAGATACTCCCATCCATTGTACTGCGCTGTACAGACCTAGACATATACGCAAAGGTCCTCAGTTTAGTCTGAAATATACCCACCAAGGCCAAGATTAAGTTTGTCAAGGCTGAAATGCCACAGATTTGTTGGCCATGCTGCTGGTGCCACCTGCACCCTGCTAACCTGGGAGATGCACACTCAATTAGTCACACAAGCTTAGCTCCTTTCTACACTTTCTCTGCAAAGGGAGCTCCTGGCATCATCCAAATACATGCAGCCTCTGACATCCATCCATATCCCCAGGACTAGAATTGAGAATTTTAGTGGAAGGAGCTAAGAAATCACAAAAGTCCCAATAGCCTAGAGAAAATTGCATGGGATTTAAAGTAAGATAGGGTCAGGTGTCACTTTCAATGCTACCCTTACTAACCGTAGGACTTCAGGCAAGTTATCACTGTTTCTTCAACTGTAAAGTAGTAATAATGACATCTATCTCCAAGTAGTACTCTATGAACTAGAAAAATACATGTTAAGTGTTTAATATATGTTAGGAACTCAACAGAGAAGTTTTGTTTTTGTTTGTTTGTTTAACTTGTATTTCCAAAAAAACAAACATATAGGCTTGAAGTGTAATTTCTCCCTATCTCTCTCTCTCCGCCTTGCTGTCTGCTCCTCCCTATGTTGGCACACCTTTTGGTCATCTCAGGAACCACAGGAAAGGCAAGGACCCAGAAGACACAGGAAGAAGAAAGAAGAGGACAAATAAAAGGAAAAGAAGAAAGTAAGAACCAACAGCAAGAGCTAATATCTATAGCGCTTACGAAGTGCCAGACATTGTTCTATGCTGTTCATATTTATTAACTCATTTAGTATTCTTTAAGGTGGTACCATAATTATCCCCATTGTACAGATAAGGAAACTGAGGGACAGAGTGGGGAGTATGGGATTTGTCAGAAGCTACATAGTAAGTTCCAGAGCCAGGATGCAAACCCAGGTAGGATGGCCCCAGAATGTGCATTACTGATAACTGCTTCTAGGACCCAGAGAAGCAAATGCAACCTACTCAATTAATAACATCAGAGAGCTTTAAGGGGTAGGCACTCCTCTTTTTCCTACAATGTAATTTTGAATATAAAACAAGTAACACATGGGCTTAAGGATACTGTCCTGACATGAAGAATGCAGAAACAGCCGTGCTAATACATTCACTAGTTCAGAAAGGTGCCCAGGTAATCTTGCACCTGCTGCCACCTATGTCTCTTCAGACCAACACATTCCAAATTATTGTGGAAACTGAGGAAGCTTAGCAGCACGTTGGTTCCTGCCTTACCGCCCACATCCTCTTTAGTCTTTAGCATCAGTGAGATGTATGGTTCAGTGTTCTTATTGCTTGAGTGGTACCTATGAATTTTGAAGGAGATGTATAAAAGGAACAGGTCAAGACATCTTCACTGTCTAATCCTTTAGGGTGGAAACAGAGTCAGACATCCTGGCCAAAAACAGAGGGAGACTTGGTTCAGATGTCAGGTTCTCCATGTTCCCTCACAGAGAAGATCTGTTGTTGTTACAAGTGTATGAGTTAAAAGCAAGCATATTTCCAGGTGTTCAGCAATCTTCCAATCTGAAAAGCCCCATAGAATTTAAATACACTCTAAGGCTAACAAACTATGACCAAAATGCTAGCTTCTGTACCAATTCTATGGTACAAATAACAGGGATTCAAAAAGTACTAAGGATAGAAAATTCCAAAGGTGGCACAAAAGAACTTCCCACTTCTGGGGATAGCCAGGGAAATCTTACAGGAGTTGACCATTAAAGCCCAACTCTTCCTCCTCAGGAATAAGGACAGAAGGAATGGAAAATTCGGGCTACGGTGTAAGAAAAGGGCAGGATACAGGTGTTCCTACTGCAGCACAGGTGGGGTGGGGAGGGGGGACAGGAGTGGAGGGGATTCTGTTAAATGAGATAAGGACCAAAATGAGCCCAGTTAACTCTCCTCTTGACCTTCCTTGCTCCTACGCCATCTGGGGTCTTCAAATATTCAAAATGGACTCTTAGCACATCCGTGAGTCAAGGCCTGATCCTTGAGATCCTTGTGTATCTCCAAATTTATTGGAGAACTATTTTTGGTTAAAATTGGGTTAAAATTTTTGGTTATGCTGCTGAGGCATCTCAATAGCTTCACCATGACCAAGAGCTATCAAAGCCACAGTAAGCAAAGCAGCCACCTAGCAGTGTGGATTCCAGGCAATTCAAAGCCAATTGCAAGGGCAGCATAAGAAAGGAAGCTCATGTATGTGAATTAAATGTTAACCACTTTCTTCTTCTTCCCTCCCTCCCTTCCTCCTTCCCTCTCCCCCACCCCCCTCCTTCTATCTTCCTCTCTCTCACCCCACCTACTTGCTCTGGGGGAAGCCATGTTGTCAGCAGCCCTACAGAGAGGTCCATGTGGCAAGGAATGGAAGCCTCCTGCCAAAAGCCTCCTGCCAACAGTGAGTGAACTTAGAAATAGATTTTCCAGCCCCAGTCAAGTCTTTAGCACTGCAGCCGTGTCTGACAGCTTGACTGCAACCTCGTGAGAGACTCTGAGTCAGAAACATCCATCTAAGTAGCTCCCAAATTCCTAACCCTCAGAATCCATGTGAAATAATAAATGTTTCTGGTTTTTAGTTACTAAGTGTTCAGGTAATTTTTTACACAACAATAGAGAAGTAACACAAATACTTGCTTACATCATACAGCTGAACTTAGTGATACGTCTGTTTCCCAAACCTATGCCCTTTGCACTATGCCTTTCTGCCAAGTCTATAGCACTCCATAACTAATGGGTTCTGTTCTGGTTTTGAAAGAAACAAATCCAATCAAGCTAGCTCAAGTAAAGTGAGGATTAATGAAGGAAGCATGAAGCAAATCACAGACCTCCAAGGACAGGAACAAAGTACAGAGTTTTGCTTTTAACAAGAAGTAGTGAGTGTCCAACAACTTATCCACCCATGAATAACATCTATAAATGCTAGAGGGAAAAGAAAAAAAAAAAAAAAAAAACCCTTGGGGGCTCCAGGAACACAAAAAAAGCAGGCATATTTTGGAAGGCAGTCAAAATTGTAGCAAGAAACCAGCACTGAGTGAATTCCAGTTTTTTCCAGGTATGACCTGAGGGCAGCCAGAATCATGGCCAAAATGGCATGGCTGAAATTTCAAGAAAAAGTCTGCTACTATTCTGGCTGGAGGAGCCAGCTGAAAAAGCCCAGGGAAACTGCACAACCAGAGAGTTAAGTTACAGGAGGAGAGAGCCAGGAAAAAAGAATATGAAACTCTGCGCTTAAACTCAGCCTAAGTTGCTGTCTGATCCCTGAACCATAAAGGAGTCAGCCTAATGGAAAGCAGCTAGTAGTTAAGAAATACAGAACTGATCTCAGGTCTTAAATTCCACTCTCATCAACATTACAATTTTCAATTTAAGTCAAACCAGGTTGGTTGCAGCTAAAATAAAACATCAATACTCTCTGGAGCAATAGAGTAAAATCCAGAGTCTCTACAATATAATATTCAGTGTCCTCCAGGATATAATGTAAAAATACTCAACAGATGAAAAATGTGACTCGATCTCAAGGGAAAATATAAACAATAGATGCAAACTTCAAGATGGTCCATATATTGGTTTATGAGGGAAGAATTTTAAAATAGCTATTGTGAGGTCAAGGAAAATATACTCATAATGAATGATAGAAACTTCAGCAGAGAAAGAAAATATTTTTTAAATGGAAATTCTGGAACTGAAACCCAGAACATCTGAAGTTAAAAATGCAATAGATGAGCCTATTGGCAAAATTGAGATGATAGGAAACAGTCAGTGAATTTGAAGATCAATAGAAATCACTCAATTTGAATAAAAGTTGAAAAAAAATTTTAAAAATTTAACAGAACCTCAGATACCTGTCAAGTAACTTCAAATGCAGGACAGAGAGAATAGAGCAGGAAAAAAATTTTTAAAGAAAAAAAAATACCTGAAACCATCCCAAATTTTTGAAAGACAAATTTGTAGATTCAGGAAGCTCAAGTAGGATTAATTTGAAGAAATCCATGCCTTAACACATTATAGTCAAAATATTGACCAGCAATCATAAAGAAAAATTTTACAGCAGTCCAAAAAAAAAAAAAAATCACATTATACATAGGAAAACAAGAGAAGTTACTATAGACTTTTCACCAGAAACCACGGATGCTAGAAGACAGTGTTGAAAGAAAATAACTGCTAATGTGGAATTTCAAATTAAGCAAAATATCCATCAAGAATATCAGTGAAGACATTTTTGATTAAAAAAAAAAAATGGAATCTGTCACCACCACCAGACCTGTACTAAATTACATCAGAAAAAAAAAATTTTTAGGGGGTGCCATTAAGCGTCTGCCTTCAGCTCAGATCATGATCCCAGGGTCCTGGGATCAAGCCCCACATTGGGCTTCCTGCTCAGTGGGAAGCCTTCTCCCTCTCCCACTCCCCTTGTGTTCCCTCTCTTGCTGTCTCTCTGTCAAAATCTTTAAAAAAGAGAGAAAAAATTAAGATAAATAAAGATTGAGGGAAATGATACCAAAGGGAATCTTGGACTTTCAGGAATGAATGGAGAGTATCCTATACAAGTAATAAATATATGAGTAAATATAAAGTACTTTTAATTTCTGTAGAATACACATGACTGTTCACAGCAAAGAGTATATAGCATTGTCTTGGGGGGATTTATAATGCATGTAGGTATGATATATACAACAACTATAACTTAGAATATGGTAGGATAGACAGTAAATTGACCTATACATTACAATACTCTTCTTTTTATTACTTAACACTACATAGACTGTGAAAAGTTAGGAATGGATAGACCAAACATTTTTTTAAATGATGGAGTATAACTTTAAACCAATAAATAAACTGAAATGGAAATTAAAATATTAAAATAATCCAAAAGAGGGCAAGATGGGGGGGGAAGGAGGAAGAGGGATTAAAACACACACACACACAGAATAAAATGGTAGACCTAAAACCCGCCATCTCAATAATTATATTAAATGTTAATGGGCTAAACATTCCAATTAAAAGGCACAAATCAAAATGAATTAAAAAAAAAATCAAGACCCAATCAAATGCTATCCATGAGACACATTTTTAAATATAAAATGTTTAAAAGTAAATGGACAAAAGAAAAGACACACCATGTAAAAAGAATAAGCAAAGTAAAGCTGAAATGGCTGTAATAATAACAGATAAAATAGATCTCAACTAGATCTCTTACAAAAAATAGTGAACGTTTCATAATAAAAGGGTGAATTCATCAGAATAAGCATAAACATCATAAATGTTTAGGCATGGGCCTAATAACAAAGCCTCAAAATACAAGAGTTAAAAATTGACAACATGAAAAGAAGACATAGATGATGCTACAATCAGAGAAAATTTAACACCCCCCTTTCAGCAAATGAGAGCAAAGCTAGGCAAAAACCAGTAAACACATAGAACGGAATAAATGGACATATCATTGATTTACACCTAATTTGTATTTATAAAACTTCACACCCAACAACTGCCCAATACACATTATTTTCAAGTGCATGTGGTAAATTCACCAAGATAAACCATATTTTAAACCATAATGCAAGTTTCAATTTCAAAAGGATTGAAGTTATACAAAAGATTAAATAAGAAATCAGTAACAATAATATAGCTAGGGTGATTGTAAATGTTTGGAAATTAGACAACAGTTTTCACAATAATCCAACCCCACAAAAGAATTAGAAAATATATGAAACCGAATAATGAAAATACAACATATAAATATTTGTGAGGTGCAGCTAAAGCAGTAGAGGGGAAATAATGGTTTTTAAATATTTACATTAGAGAACAACAGGAAACATCTACATTTAATAACCTCAAGAATGTAGAAAAAGAATAAAGTAAGCCAAAGCAAGTAAAAGGAAGGATATATAAAATTAAGAGCAAAAAACAATAAAATAGAAAAAACAATAAACAGAATTAATAAAACCAAAAGCTTGTTCTTTGATAAGGATAAACAAAATTCCTAAAGGTATAGCTGGACTGAGTTGGAAGTGGAGTGGGGAGGAGGACACAAATGACCAATATTGGGAATAAAAAATAGGTTATAATTATATAGATACTACAGATAATAAAATAAATGTATTCCTTGAAAGCTAGCAAAGTACAATCAAGAAGAAATGGATAACTTGACAGCTATTAAGGAAATGAGTCTTTGTTAAAAATCCTTCCTATAAAGAAAATCTCTACTCACTCTAGTGACTTCTACCAGACATATAAGGAAGAAAATCATACTAATTATACAAAAACTCCTCCAGAAAATAGGGGAGAAGAGTGACATTATCCTGATACTAATCCATACTGAGATGTTACAATAAAACTATAGATCCATACCCTTCATTAACATAGATGCAAAAACTCTTAAACTTTCAGCAAATCAAATCCATCAATATATCAAAAGAATAATACACTGTGACCAAGTGAAGTTTATGCCAGTAATGCAAGGCTGTTTTAACATTTAAAAAGAAACCAATGTAATTCAGCATATTAAAAAATAAAGGAGAAAAATCATGCAGAAAAAAAAACACTTGACAGAATTCTACACCCATTTATGGTAAAAATTCTCAAAGGCAAACTATGAATAGAAGAAAACTTCCTCTATGTGGTAAAGAACATCTAGGAAAAAACTTAAAGCCAAAATCATATTTATTATGAAATAATGAATGTTATTTCCTTAAGATCAGGAAGAAAGTAAGGAAGCCTGCTTTCATTACTTCTATTCAACATTGTTGGTGCTAGCAATTGCAATAAATTGAGAAAAATAAAAAGTAATAAAGATCAGAAAGGAAGAAATACAACTGTCTCTATTTGCAAATGATATGCTTATTTATGTAGAAAATATTCAGGAAGACACAAAACAAATACTGGAACTAATGAGTGAATATAGTGAGATCTCAGGATGTGGAATTAAAACTTTAAAATCAAAATTAAAAATCAAAAAATTGAAAACCTGAAAATCAAAATTAATGGATTTTATACTAGCAGCAAATTGGAATGCATTTTTAATCTCATTTATAATAGCACCAAAAAAGGATAGTATCCAACAAAAGTCATACAAGATACCTACACCAAGAAGTATAGAATACTGCTGAGACAAACTAATTAAAGATCTCAATAAAAGGAGAGATAGACAATGTTAATGGATTAGATAACTCAATATAATTAAGATGTCTCCAAATTTATCTATGATTTCAACGTAACACCAATTTAAATTCCAGCAAGACTTTAAATATAAAATCAGAAGGTGATTATTAAATTTATATATACATATATTCATGTAAGTATATACAATATAAATATATATATAAATCAATGACTCAGAATATAAAAAGCATTTTTGAAAAACAAAGTTGGCACAGTTACACTGTCTGATTTTTTGGACTTACTCTAAAGACACAGTCATCAAGAAGTAATGGCAAAAGAACAGACATGTAAATCAATTTGTACAGAATATGGAAGTAAGAATAGGTCTCATCCACTGTGGTCAACTTTCAACAAAAATACTGTGATAATTTAACAAAGAAAGAAAAAAAATTTTTTTTACCAACCTGCTGAAACAATCAGATATGCCTCAGTAGGAAAATAAACATTGACCCTACCTAACACCATAAACAAAAATTAATCAAAATTGTCCATAGACCTAAATGTGATACAAACAAAAAAGAAACAAAGGAAAAAAATAATTGCAGCCCTGAGGTAGGGAATTATTTAGAACAAACCCCACACATTATTAAAATAAATGAGTAAATTGGATCTCATCAAAATTTAAAACTTTTGTTCACCAAAACAGTCTTAAGATATGAAGAGATAAGCCACAGACTGGTAGAAAATATTTGCAATATGAGAAAGGACTAGTATTTCAAATACATAAAGAACTCTAACAACTCAATAAATAATAAAGCACTAACAATTCAATAGTAAGAACTCAATTGTGGACAAAAAGCTTGAATAGACACTTTTAAAAAAGAAGATAAATAAATGGATAGTCCACACATGGCAAAAAAACTGCTCAAATCACAAGTAATCTAAGCAAATCCAACTTAAAACCAGTAATATCCAGTTTCTGGAGGTAGGCACCAGTGCTTGTCAAAGACCACGGTGAATGCTCACCGCCCATTTCTGTATTGTGATTTTGACAAGACCTTCACCATGTTGCCTTTAGGCCCAGTTCTCCAGCACACACTCCCCATGCCAGCAATTCCATGAACTACCCAATATCTCTTCCATAAATAAGCTCTTTCTACTGAAATTTCCCAAAGTCCATTTCTTTTACATTAAGAACCATGTCTGACTCAAACAGCTCCTTTCCAAACATTATTTACTTAGAAGACTAAATGCAGATGGCATTATTTTAACTTTTAATTAGGTTCAAAGAAATAAGGACACCATTAAGTAAAAGCTGACCGTATCCAGTGTCAGATGCAATAAAAAGACAGGTGGGTGAAATATAGGCAGAGATGAGCTTGCTGAGATGAGAAGGAAACTAAAAATGAAAATACCAGAACCAAAATTTATGAGAAGCAGAAAATATAATGGTTGACACTGTAGAAAAATCAAATTTGTGGCATAAAAACAAATTTCAAAAGTCCTTCAAGAATGCAAAGGACAGAAAAGGTAACAGAAAAAGAGAAGATGGATGGATACAGGGGGTAGGGACCAGAAATGAAATCTGCAGACAACGCATATATCTAAAAATAAGACCAAGATAAATGGAAAAGAAGCAAAAAATCAAAGCTATAAGCGGGGGGGGGGGGGGGGGGGGGGAACACTTTGCAGCACTGAAGAAAAACTTATCTACTGAACAAAAGGATTTATTAAGTATTAGTCAACACTAATAAAAAGACCAACAGGAAAAAAAATTGTCAAACAGACTAAATACAGTGTGAAAATGTTAATAACATCCCAGCCAATAGCTTAAGTGGACATTTATTGAAATTCGTCAAAATAACTCTAAAGTTCATCCAAAATATAAGACGGATAGAAATGACTAAAGTTTAGAGAAGGAAAAAATAACGTAGCACCTGCCAATAGTAAACCTACCATAGTAAAACATACCATAGAGCTACAATAATCAAAACAGTAAGATACTGTTTAAAAAAAAAAGAAAAATAGAAATTCCAGAAGTAAAACTCTACTATGTAAAAAAAAAAAAAAATTTAGGAAATGATAACAGCATCACAAATAAGTAGAAAAACAAAGCATTAGTCAAGAAATTGACCAGGTTTAGGGAAAAAAATCCAATTAGATCTTTATATCATGCCTTATTAAAAAAATCAAATTCAGATGGATAGAAGAGGTAAAGGTAAAAAATGAACTCAAAATATTAAGAAAAATACATTGAAATACGTGTTCTTTAGGGGTTGGAGAAATCTTTTACATTTTCCTCGTAAAAACAATGGAGGCAGTCTCCAGTGGAAGTGGGCTAAAATGCCCATATAATAATTAAAATTTTGCAGTGTATATTTTTAAAGTAGAAATAAGATTAAAAGATGTATATAAAACTAGGAAAAGATTTAATCCCCTTAATCAAAGCTCTTATAAATCCATAAGAGCTCTTACCCAATAGAAACAGACAAAAGGCACACATAATTAAAAGTAAACTAAGTCATTAAGAAATAGAATAAAACATTCTCTATCACAAGTAATCAAAGAAATATAAAACAATGAAACATTTTTTTAATAATCAATCTGGACTTAAGATTTCCTTCCAAGCACTTACTGCAATCTATAATTACCTGTTTATCATAGGTCTGCCTACTAAATGTTAATCTCCTTGAGGACACGGTCTTTCTAGAATTCAGTTTTTAGCACTGAGCCCAATGCCTGGCACGCAGGATTGATCAGTAAATGTTTACTCCATAATTAACAGATTTATTTTTTCTCATTACTTAATTATTAACAAACACTTTCATAACACTAAATGCCTGGCATAGTTCTGTGCTATACAAATATCAACACATCATTCTCAGGGCAACTTACAAAAGTCTATTTTTATCACCAGTTTACAGACTGAACGACTAAGGAGCAGATTCATGAGATAACTAATCCAAAGTCATTCAGCTGGTAAATAATAGAATGAAGGCTTAAGCCAAGGCATTCTGATTCCAGTCTCCATGCTCTTAAGCACTATACTCTCAATCCAATATAACATGATATATCATATGGATTAACATACGATCCTTTTCAGCAACTTCATCTGTGATCTCTGGTTTTTTTTCAAGAAAACCTTAGAGACCCTAAATGAGTCATGTTGTTAGGTACGGGCCAACAATTTTAGCAAATTTTTTAAATGTATTTATAGCTATCTATTCACGTCATTGCTTCATTTGTTGCACTTGTATCTGTATGTGCCTTATTTGTTAGCTTTTAATAAGTTTATGTTAAATTTAGCTTTAGAGTGACAGAAAAATTGTGAAGCTATACCATACACCATTGGTATGGCAGGTTTGTACAACTGATTAATACTAATACATTGTTATTAATGAAAGTTCGTATTTTGTTCAGATTTCCTTAGTTTTACCTAACAGCCTTTTTCTATTCTAGAACCCCACCCTGTATTATACTTAGTCCTCATGTCTCCTTAGGGTCTTCTCGACTATCACAGTTTCTCCAGCTTTCCTTGTTTTTGATGACTTTGACAGTTTTAAGAAGTACTGGTCAGGTATTTTGTAAAATGTCCTTCTATTGGGATTTGCCTGATGAATGATCCTACGGTACTGGGTTTATGGGTTTAGAATACCAGATTTATTTTTAATGATTACACTCAAGACTGACAAAGGGGCATTAAGAGGAGCATTCTCATATAGTGTGTAAGTTAAAAGTTGCCACACCTTCCCTAGAAATAATTTTAGTAATATGATGATTAATACAACCAAGTGATTTCATTTCTAGGAGTCCTAAAAACATTATCAGAAATGGGGGCAAGGACTGAGCTCACTGATCCACACAGAAGTGACATTAGATAAATAGATCTATGTAAGACCCATAACTAGGAAAAAAAATCTAGAGGAAGTTCTTCAAAAGGTTCACAGTGTTTCTCTCTGGGTGGTGTATTATCTGTTTTAAATTTTCTACATTTTTAAAATTTCCTACAATGAACACACATTTATCATCAAAGAAAACAACAGGACTTTCCCCCCCCCCCCAAAGAAAGTCATGTAAGTACATGTTTTAGCTCTGGCTACCCTCTGCAGGCAAGGGCTCACAATGGTGCTGAGGTAACGTGCTATTTCCGGCATCCACAAGGCTTGAACTCTGCCACGGATTGGCCCCAGGACCTGGACCCGACCCCTCTCCAGGACACACAGGCCAGGGGTCTTTCTACCAGAGTTTCTATTTAATAACTGACATTAAGACTATTTCCTCTTTACATCTGTGACCTGGCTCATGGAATACTTGTATTGTTAGGTCCATGGTTTTCTCATTAGTCCCCGTAGGACAAGCCCAAGATCCTTATATCTTAACAATTCTCCCAATATCTGGTCAACTAGTATTACCCCAACCTTAGATTCTACTACTTTCCTTATGGGTTTTTGTCTACTAAGTTTTTTGAGGACCAAGTCCTCTCTAATTTGTCTTCACCTTCTGCACTTAACAAGTCCTCATTAAATTTGTGGTAAATTTTTTAAAGTAACTGCCCAATATAAATCAGACTAACTTTTTCCACCATTGCTCTGAACATGCCTCCCTCATTTCTGTTTCTGCACCTATCCTTGTACCATTCCCCCTGCTGGGCCTAGCTCTCGGGCCTTCCGTTTCCATTCACATCTTTGCCTTTATGACTTTAAACAAGTCACTTGACCTATGAGTTTCCCTGTCTGTTAAGTAAGAAACAAATTACCATATTTCCCCTACCTATCTCACACCATTGTTTGAGGCAAAAAATGATGATGTACTTTATAATCTATAAAGCACCCATAACCTGTAAAACGTGACTATTAGATTTCATTATCAAACATACTCAGTATACACCTATGGACTTCAATTACTCTTGGCCTCTTTTCAAGTTCTGCTTAGTACATTTTACCCCACTAGTCTTCCCATGAGACACAAAGAAGAGCTCCCTCCCTGAGCTATACTCCTACCAACTGACCTAGCATACCTGACATCAGACACTAGCTTCCTTCTTTCTTGAGGCCACTATGGTTCACGCAACTGATCATGTTCTCCTGTCTACTTTGGCTACTAGGAGCCCAGATCCAAATATGCCCACTTCTAGCAACTATACAGGACCTCTGAGCATGCATTCTTATACTAACTATGCTCCTGGCTTCATCTTTTTCTACCAAACCTTTCCCTATGCTTTCCATTTTCTCTTTTACTTTGTTCCATGTAACTCTAAAAGCCACCCAAACTCCTTCTGAAATGAAAAAGAACAAAAATCTTCAAAGCTCCATTGATTTGCTAAAAATAATGCCCTGCTTTCTTATTGCAAAGTGTTAGGATTCCAGAGCAACGATGACAGTCTATGTGGTCATTCATGAGCTCAACAGCAATAGGAATGGCTATGGCAGACTTTTCACAAAAATTCACAGTGGTTTCTTTCCCAGTGTGAATGCAGCTTTTCAAAGTGATTTGACAGCAACTCCCACCAAAAAGGTGGAAGCTATTTCCCTACCCTTTGAATCTAGGTGGGTTTTGTGACTTGTCTGAGTAAACCGAATGCAGCAGAAGAAATGGTATGATGCTTATGAGACTCAAGAGAACTTGAGAAGTTCCATTCTCTCTCTTAGAATCCCATCCAGCCATCAAGTGAACAGTCCCAGGTTACCCTACTGGATAATGAAAGACATGTTATTCAGTTGTCCCTACTTCTCCAGTCAAGTCCCAAAAGCAGAGCCACCTAGCTAAGTAGAAGCCAATGCGAGACTAAGTCCATCCAAGACCAGAAGAACCACTTGGCTGAGCCTAGCCCTAGGTACTAATGCACAGAATCATAATCTAAACATGTTTGTTGTTTTAAACCACTCTGGGGAAATGTTGTAAGCAGTAAAAGCCAACTCATACAGTAGCTGAGAACATTCACAGGGCTGGAAAATAATTCAAAGGAAAATAATCATTTGAGAGTTGTGAATATGATATAGATATGAAATATAATCAGAATCTTTTTAGGACCATCATCTTGGAATCCATGACTCCATCACATATTGGAGCAAATCAAAGCAACTTATCCTCATGAAAAATGCAATTCACTCAAAGGAGGCAAAAAAACAATCATTACCAACCAACATGCATCCAGTGCTAGCTGAGTTCAAGATGCTAACCACAACCCTCAGCATCATCTAGGGTTCCCATTCCCCAGACTCTTCCATACTTCCGTGTTACTGCCTTTACAATTCACAAAGCTTGGATTTCAGACACAACAGATGTCGGGCAGAAACCTACTGCTAAAGGAGGATTCCTAGGACTAGAAATTCCAAAGGTGCCTGCATTTAACAAGACCCAGAGAGGACAGAACAGAGGTATAACGGAGTGCTCAGAGAACAGTTCTTGCACTGAGACCTGAATCCAGCTCCATTCCTTAATGGGCTTGGACTTAGGAAACCTAATTCACTTCTGGGGTTTCCACTTACCTTCTCAAAATGAGGAGTTCTTTTCAGTCTTAAAAGTTAGTAATTTGGGGACAAGAGGTTTATTAAGCACAGTATTTTTTTGAGCAAGTTACTTAACCTATCTGACCTTCATTACCCTAACGTTTAAAATGTGTTTACTAAAATCTCCCCTACAGCACTGATCTGCATGTAAAGCACAAAGCACAGTCTTGACATTCAATAGCAGACACATAGTAGACACTCAATAAACAGAAGCTAGTTGGAAAAATATTTGGCTTTTCAGTTAAGACCATGTATTTTCTGCTTAAATCCTACTGATAGTTCAGCATTTAGAATTCTCGAGTTTCCTACTACTCCAATAAGACCTTTTTATTGAGAGTACCTGTAAGTCAGGATATATTATTAATAATATTATTGGTAAGCCACAGAACTAAAAAAGCATAGAATATTAAAAGAAAAGAACGTACCTTAGCAAACCTCTAGTCTCAAATTTACTGATTTTTAAGACCACAAAGAACAAAGCTCCTCATTTTGCAAATGATGAAAATGAGGCTCAGTGAATAAGTGGAAACTCTAGAAGTGAGCCCAGTGTCTCCAAACCCCAAGTCTAATTCTCTTTCCACAATTCAGAACATTACCATCTTCACCCTAGGAACTTAATATTTGACCATGGTGATAACACACACACACACACACACACACACACACACACACACACACACACACACACACACACACACACACACACACACACACACACACACACACACACACACACACACACACACACACACACACACACACACACACACACACACACACACACACACACACACACACACACACACACACACACACACACACACACACACACACACACACACGCGTATCTCCTAAAGGAAACGTTCCCAAGTCATTTCTCATCCATCCTTTTGGCCAGAAATCCAGATTAGCTTTTGTCACTGCCATATCATCAGGCCGGCTTCACTCAAGACCCACTTATTGTCTGCAAATGTTGCTATAATTAAATCTAAGTGGCCACTGTGAGTTATCATCACATACCCTCTGCAGCCATTAGTCAGATTTTCAGGGCTGCAGTTCTTTCTAAAGAGGTCACTCACTTCTCTTTCCCCTTGGCTATCCCAGCAGGTTTTTTCTTTCCATTTCTTGGGCAAGGAACTTTTAAGCCAAACTCATTTTCAGGCAATGGGCCAACCTTCCCATTTATCCTTAGAGCAGCCAGAAAATCTCTCACCAGCATCGCTGCTGAGCTGAGGAGAGGAGGGGGGGGAGGGTCTCTGAAGCAGTATTTCTTCAGATGCTGAGCAGAGGACTGCGGGCTCTTCCTAATAGAATGCAGGACTGCTGTCACCATCCATACCACCCACATCAGAATCAGAAATGCCTTGTGTTTATGTAGCACAGTACCATACCTCATCTCTCTGGATGTTTACAATAATCCCTCCAGCTAGGGTAAAGAAAACTGTAGAATCTTTGAGGGGGATGGGATCATCAGAATCACCTGGTCCAAATACCTCCCCTTATAAATGAGGTTTCCAAGACCCCAAGAGGGAAACTGACTAGCCCAAAGTCATTTAGTGAGTGAATGGCAGAATACATCTTAGACTCAGTTCTCCCATCCGGAGGTCAGTTCAGGAAGCATCTCACTCTCTGCTCCTAGGATCCCTGGAGACTAATAAGCAACTATAATGGAATAGGTCTTGAGGCTGTCTTCTGAGAAACCACCTTACCACCATCTCTAGTCAACATAACTCACTTGGGTTTGACTGTGCTTCCAGTCCCAGGGGTAAGCACATGGCCCAAACCCGGATCGTTAGAACACACCCTCCTGCTGGCCAGTTACTGGTTTGCAGATAATTACATGATCTAAATAAGGCCAAGGAGAATCACCCCAGAATTCTTGTTAGAGCTTTCAGAAAAGAATCTGCTCTGTATTCTCTGGGATTGTAAACTGTAAGGACTATATCAAAGCCTTGAGTGGTTAAAGGAGATCTCTGCCACTAGTTCAAAAAAACCTTTGTAGAATGAATCCAACAGAGTGACATAATTTGAGCACCTGGATTCAACCATGTCTGAAGACCTAGACTTTTCAATTACATGTGCCAATAAATTTTACCTTTTTAAGATAATCTGAGTTGTGCTGTCATTTGTGACCAAATGAATCCTGACTAATACACCAACTTTTCTCAATTACTTTCATTCATGAATGAAATTTTAAGACTCCCTTGATGCAACACAGCTTTTAACATAATCACTGGCAACATGAGCACCCCTTCCCCTATCCACTTACACACCTATACCCAATGGACCCCCTAAATGGAATTGCTCCCTGAGTCTTCCATAGTACTTATCACATTAATAAATTATTACCAGGCACTACTTTTTGCATTATCTCTGACTATACTGCCATTAAATTCTGTAAAATCTACATCAGGAAAAATATATATATAAATGAAACAAGAGGGCTTTTAGGACTCTGGTTTACCTAATGTGAAATGGCCCGATTGTGAGAAAGTAAGCACCCAGCCCATCATCCTATCACCTTGGTGCACACCCACCTCCCATCCAAAGGGCAGGATTAATGATACACACTCAGACAGGACAACCCATGTAAAAACAAAGCCTGCTAAAAAGTCATGACAGCATTTTTTTTTTACTTACTACAAAGAGCTGTCCTGAAAAAACAAAATACTACTATTAAAAACCACCTCACCTGTCACATCAGCTAGGCACTATGCAAAAGGCTCATCTTCTAGGTGACAGAAAAGATTCTTAGAGAAATTAATAAAGTTGCTTCAAGCGTCACCAAATGTTCACCATATGCTGTGGAATGGAAGGTGAAATCCCAACCAAAGAGGAAGAGAATTGTGTACTGAAAAGACAAAGCATCCAGTGCCATCATTCCATTTGAATGAAAGCTTTACTAAAAGTTGGGATTTCTGGACACTAAGAAAGGAGAAGTTTGGCTATGGAAGCAAGTCGGGAAAAGCAGCCCTCCATCCTACTACAAACATGCCTGTTTCTCTGTGTGCGGTGTGGTATCAAATGAGAATAAGCCCAAGAGCTGTTTCTCAAGTTTTGCATCAGAGCCAAAATTATGTTTGATGGGAAGGAAGGAAGAGTAAAAAAAAAAAAAAAAAAAGGAAGGAAGGGTAAAAGAAAGGAAGGAAGGGTAAAAGGAAGGTAGGAAGGAAGGAAGGAAGGAAGGGAGGGAGGGTAAAAGAGAGGAAGGAAAGAAGGGTAAAAGAGAGGAAGGAAGGAAGGAATGAAGGAAGGAAGGAAGGGTAAAAAAAAAAAAAGGAAGGAAGGGTAAAAGGAAGGTAGGAAGGAAGGAAGGAAGGAATGAAGGAAGGAAGGAAGGGTAAAAGAGAGGAAGGAAGGAAGGGCAAAAGGAAGGAAGGAAGGGCAAAAGGAAGGAAGGAAGGAAGGGCAAAAGGAAGGAAGGAAGGGCAAAAGGAAGGAAGGAAGGAAGGAAGGAAGGGAGGGTAGATAGATATAGATATTGCTTAATTCCTTTTAGACCCAGATGATGCTCACCCTTTTACAATCACCTCTCTGAGAAAATTGGGCATGTGATGGGTTCTAGAAAAAATACATGTCCCTAACTTAAGACAAATAGCATGCTTAGCCTCAAAATGCATTGCATGCAAATAAGAGTTTTAGTATCAGGACCCAGGTGCACGTTGGAGGAAAACCAAGGAATGAACAAGAGAGTACACAAGAGAGGCAGAGCAAGATGGCGGAGGAGTAGGGGACCTGGATTTCGTCTGGTCCCAGGAATTCAGCTGGATAGGGATCAAACCATTCTGAACACCTACGAACTCAACAGGAGATCGAAGAAAAGAATAGCAACAACTCTCTGAACAGAAAAGCGACCACTTACTGGAAGGTAGGACGTGCGGAGAAGTGAATCCCAGGCGATATTCGGGAGGATAGACGGCGGGGGAGGGGGCCTCCCTCGGCCGCTTCTGGCAAATGATAGAGCCGCGGAGCACAAAATCTGAACTTTTAGAAGTTGGTTCCGCTGAGGGACGTCACTCCAGTGGCTAAGCGGGGGGTGGAACCCTCGCAGGACTGTGGTCTGAGTACCCTCGGGGTCACAGAAAGACCGGAGGTGCCTGAGTGCGGCAGAGCTCCCAGGTATCAGGGCGGGGAAGCCGGCTGCAGAGACGGAGCCGAGGCGCGGGCTCTCATCTCGGGGTGGCCATAAACTGTGATCGGTGACAGTCGGGCCACTGCTCCTCCAGCAGGGACCCAACAAGCGGCAGATCCGGGGAGACTCCCCTTCTTCCCCCGGGAGGAGCGGCGCGGGAGCGCACCGCAGGGATCTGCAGGGTTTGGAGACTCCACACTGAGTCAGGTGCCAGAGATAGGAACGCTCGGTCACAGGCCGGGTGAGCACGAGTGCAGCCAGAGACCAGGGACACAGGAGTGACTGACTGCTTTCCTCTGGGGGCGCACTGAGGAGTGGGGCCCCGAGTTCTCGGCTACTCCAGGGGGAGATTGGGAGCCCACCATTTTCACTCTTGTCCTCCAAAGCTGTACAGAAAACTTCCAGGGAACAAAAGCTCCTGAGAGCAAACCTGAGCAGACTGCTTAGCCCCTATGGACAAGGGCGGGGCAAAGACATTTGGGAACCACGGCAACAGGCCCCTCCCCCAGAAGATCAGCAGGAACAGCCAGCCAAGACCAAGTTTACCGATCAAAGAGAATGGGATAACTCCAGCACTAGGGGAATACTGCACATAGAATTCAAGGCTTTTTTTACCATGATTCTTTAGTCTTTCAAAGTTAATTTTTTTAACTTTTTTTTTGAATTTTTCCTTTTCCCTTTTTCAACCAACCTCTTATCAATCCCTTTTTGGAAAAAAAAAATTTATTTTTCATTTTTAGAGTCATATTCTATCCCTTCATAATCGTTACCCTTATTTTTGGCATATATATATGTTGTTCTCTTTAAAATTTTGAGATACAGTTTCTTCTAACAGATCAAAATATACCCTAAATCACTAGTGTATGGCTTTGTTCTAGTCTCCTGCCTGATCACACTCTCTCCGTTTTTTTTGTTTTTTTTTTAAACTTCTTTCCTTTTTCAAACAACTTCTTATCAATTCCTTTTATAAAATCTTTTATAATTTTCAACTTTACAGTCATCTTCCATCCCTTCATTGTATCAACCCTTATTTTGTACACATAGAAGTCTTTCTTTAAAATTTTAGAAGGCACTTTCTTCTAAAAGACCAAAATACACCCAAAATCTAGTGTGTGGCACTGATCTATGCACTAGCCTGATCATATTGGATCATATTCTGGTTTTTTTTTTGTTTTGTTCTGTTTTTGTTTGTTTTTGTCTTTCTCCTTTTCTCCTTTTTTCTTTTTTCCCTTTCTTTTCCCCTGGGTTCAGGTCTTTTCTGATTTGTTTAGAGTATATTTGTTGGCGACGATGTTAACCTCTTAGCATTTTGTTCTCTCATTCATCTATTCTCCTCTGGAAAAAATGACAAGACGAGAAAAATCACCTCAGCAAAAAGAGCAAGAGGTAGTACCATCTGCCAGGGACCTACTCAATACAGACATTAGTACGATTTCAGACCTGGAGTTCAGAATCATAATTTTAAAGATACTAGCTGGGCTTGAGAAAAGCATGGAAGTTATTAGAGAAACCCTTCCTGGAGAAATAAAAGAACTAAAATCTAACAAAATTGAAATCAAAAAGGCTATTAATGAAGTGGAATCAAAAATGGGGGCACTAACTGCTAGGACAAATGAGGCAGAAGAGAGAATCAGCGATATAGAAGACCAAATGATGGAAAATGAAGAAGCTGAAAAAAATGAGATAAACTACTGGATCATGAGGGCAGAATTCGAGAGATAAGCGATACCATAAGATGAAACAATATTAGGATAATTGGGATCCCAGAAGAAGAAGAAAGAGAGAGAGGGGCAGAAGGTATATTGGAGCAAATTATAACAGAGAACGTCCCTAATGTGGGGAAGGAAACAGGCATCAGAATCCAGGAGGCACAGAGAACCCCTCTCAAAATCAATAAAAATAGGTCAACACCCCGACATCTAATAGTAAAACTTACGAGTCTCAGAGACAAAGAGAAAATCCTGAAAGCTCGGGAGAATAGATCTGTAACCTACAATGGTAGAAACGTTAGATTGGCAACAGACCTATCCACAGAGACCTGGCAGGCCAGAAAGGACTGGCATGGTATCTTCAGAGCACTAAATGAGAAAAATATGCAGCCAAGAATACTATATCCAGCAAGGCTCTCATTGAAAATTGAAGGAGAGATAAAAAGCGTCCAGGACAAACAAAAACTAAAGGAATTTGCAAACACGAAACCAGCCCTCCAAGAAATATTGAAAGGGATCCTCTAATCAAAGAGAGAGCCTAAAAGCAGCATAGAACAGAAAAGAACACAGACAATATACAGTAACAGTCACCTTACAGACAATACAATGGCACTAAATTCATACCTTTCAATAGTTACCCTGAATGTAAATGGGTTAAATGCCCCAATCAAAAGACACAGGCTATCAGATTGGATTAAAAAACAAGACCCATCAATATGCTGTCTGCAAGAGACTCATTTTAGACCCAAAGATACCCCACATTGAAAGTGAGGGGGTGGAAAACCATTTACCATGCTAATGGACACCAAAAGAAAGCTGGGGTAGCAATCCTTCTATCACACAAATTAGATTTTAAAACAAAGACTGTAATAAGAGATGAGGAAAGACACTATATCCTACTTAAAGGGTCTATCCAACAAGAAGATCTAACAATTGTACATATCTATGCCCCTAACATGGGAGCAGCAATTATATAAGGCAATTAATAACAAAAGCAAAGAAACACATTAACAATACAATAATAGTGGGGGACTTTAACATCCCCCTGACTGAAATGGACAGATCATCTAAGCAAAAGATCAACAAGGAAATAAAGACTTTAAATGACACACTGGACCAAATGGACTTCACAGACATATTCAGAACATTCCATCCCAAAGCAACAGAATACACATTCTTCTCTAGTGCCCATGGAACATTCTCCAGAATTGATCACATCCTAGGTCACAAATCAGGTCTCAACCGGTACCAAAAGATTGGGATCATTCCCTGCATATTTTCAGACCACAATGCTTTGAAACTAGAACTCAATCACAAGAGGAGAGTCGGAAAGAACTCAAATACATGGAGGCTAAAGAGCATCCTACTAAAGAATGAATGGGTCAACCAGGAAATTAAAGAAGAATTAAAAACATTCATGGAAACCAATGAAAATGAAAACACAACTGTTCAAAATCTTTGGGATACAGCAAAGGCAGTCCTAAGAGGAAAGTATATAGCAATACAAGGCTTTCTCAAAAAACAAGAAAGGTCTCAAATACACAACCTAATCCTACACCTGAAGGAGCTGGAGAAAAAACAGCAAATAAAGCCTAAACCCAGCAGGAGAAGAGAAATAATAAAGATCAGAGCAGATATCAATGAACTAGAAACCAAAAGAACAGCAGAACAGATCAACGAAACTAGGAGCTGGTTCTTTGAAAGAATTAACAAGATTGATAAACCCCTGGCCAGACTTATCCAAAAGAAAAGAGAAAGGACCCAAATCAACAAAATCATGAATGAAAGAGGAGCAATCACAACCAACAAAGACATACAACGATAAGAACATATTATGAGCAACTCTATGCCAGCAAATTAGATAACCTGGAAGAAATGGGTGCATTCCTAGAGATGTATCAACTACCAAAATTGAACCAGGAAGAAACAGAAAACCTGAACAGACCTATAACCACTAAGGAAATTGAAGCAGTCATCAAAAATCTCCCAACCGGGGCACCTGGGTGGCTCAGTCATTAAGCGTCTGCCTTCAGCTCAGGTCATGATCCCGGGGTCCTGGGATCGAGCCCCGCATCGGGCTCCCTGCTCCACGGGAAGCCTGCTTCTCCCTCTCCCACTCCCTGCTTGTGTTCCCTCTCTCGCTGTGTCTCTGTCAAATAAATAAAATCTTTAAAAAAAAAAAAAAATCTCCCAACAAACAAAAGCCCAGGGCCAGATGGCTTCCCAGGGGAATTCTACCAAACATTTCAAGAATTAATACCTATTCTCCTGAAACTGTTCCAAAAAATAGAAATGGAAGGAAAACTTCCAAGCTCATTGTATGAGGCCACCATACCTTGATCCCAAAACGAGACAAAGACCCCATCAAAAAGGAGAATTACAGACCAATATCCTTGATGAGAATTTTTGCATCCATGTTCACCAAAATACTAGCCAATAGGATCCAACAGTACCTTCAAAGGATTATTCACCATGACCAAGTGGGATTTATCCCTGGGCTGCAAGGTTGGTTCAACATCCGCAAATCAATCAACGTGATACAATTAACAAAAGAAAGAACAAGAATCATATGATCCTCTCAATAGATGCAGAGAAAGCATTTGACAAAGTACAGCATGCTTTCTTGATCAAAACTCTTCAGAGTATAGGGATAGAGGGCACATACCTCAACATCATAAAAGTCATCTATGAAAAACCTACAGCGAATATCATTCTCAATGGGGAAAAGCTGAGAGCTTTCCCCCTAAGGTCAGGAACGCGGCAGGGATGTCCACTCTCACCACTGCTATTCAACATAGTATTAGAAGTCCTAGCCACAGCAATCAGACAACAAAAAGAAATCAAAGGCATCCAAATCGGCAAAGAGGAAGTCAAACTCTCACTCTTTGCAGATGATATGATACTTTATGTGGAAAACCCAAAAGACTCCACCCCAAAACTGCTAGAACTCATGCAGGAATTCAGTAAAGTGGCAGGATAGAAAATCAATGCACAGAAATCAGTGGCATTCCTATACACCAACAAGAAGATAGAAGAGAGACAAATGAAGGAGTCGATCCCATTTACAATTGCACCCAAAACCATAAGATACCTAGGACTAAATTGAACAAAAGAGGCAAAGGATCTGTACTCAGAAAACTGTAAAATACTCATGAAAGAAATTGAGGAAGACACAAAGAAATGGAAAAACGTTCCATGCTCATGGATTGGAAGAACCAACATTGTGAAGATGTCAATGCTACCTAGAGCAATCTACACATTCAATGCAATCCCCATCAAAATACCAACCACTCTTTTAAAAGAAATGGAACAAATAATCCTAAAATTTGTATGGAACCAGAAGAGACCCCGAATAGCCAGAGGAATGCTGAATAAGAAAAGCAAAGCTGGGGGCATCACAATTCCGGACTTCCAGCTCTATTACAAAGCTGTCATCATCAAGACAGTATGGTACTGGCACAAAAACAGACACATAGATCAATGGAACAGAATCGAGAGCCCAGAAATGGACCCTCAACTCTATGGTCAACTCATCTTTGACAAAGCAAGAAAGAATGTCCAATGGCAAAAAGACAGTCTCTTCAACAAATGCTGTTGGGAAAATTGGACAGCCACAGGAAGAATGAAACTGGACCATTTCCTTACACCACACATAAAAATAGACTCCAAATGGTTGAAAGACCTAAACGTGAGACAGGAGTCCATCAAAATCCTAAAGGAGAACACAAGCAGCAACCTCTTCGACCTCAGCCACAGCAACTTCTTCCTAGAAACATCACCAAAGGCAAGGGAAGCAAGGGCAAAAATGAACATATTGGGATTTCATCAAGATAAAAAGCTTTTGCACAGCAACAGAAACAGTCCACAAAACCAAAAGACAACCAACAGAATGGGAGAACATATTTGCAAATGACGTATCAGATAAAGGGCTAGTATCCAAAATCTATAAAGAACTTATCGAACTCAACACCCAAAGAACAAATAATCCAATCAAGAAATGGGCAGAAGACATGAACAGACATTTTTCCAAAGAAGACATCCAAATGGCCAACAGACCCATGAAAAAGTGCTCAACATCGCTCGGCATCAGGGAAATCCAAATCAAAACCTCCATGAGATACCACCTCACACCCGTCAGAATGGCTAAAATTAACAAGTCAGGAAACGACAGATGTCAGCAGGGATGCGGAGAAAGGGGAACCCTCCTACACTGTTGGTGGGAATGCAAGGTGGTGCAACCACTCTGGAAAACAGTGTGGAGGTTCCTCAAACAGTTGAAAATAGAGCTACCATACGATCCAGCAATTGCACTTCTGGGTATATACCACAAAGATACAAATGTAGGGATCCAAAGGGGTATGTGCACCCCAATGTTTATAGCAGCAATGTCCACAATAGCCAAACTGTGGAAAGAGCCAAGATGTCCATCGACAGATGAATGGATAAAGAAGAAGTGGTATATATACACAATGGAATATTATGCAGCCGTCCAAAGGAATGAGATTTTGCCATTTGCAACGACATGGATGGAACTGGAGGGTGTTATGCTGAGTGAAATAAGTCAATCAGAGAAAGACATGTATCATATGACCTCCCTGATATGAGGAATTCTTAATCTCAGGAAACAAACTGAGGGTTGCTGGAGTGGTGGGGGGTGGGAGGGATGGGGTGGCTGGGTGATAGACATTGGGGAGGGTATGTGCTATGGTGAGCACTGTGAATTGTGCAAGACTGTTGAATCACAGATATGTACCTCCGAAACAAATAATGCAATATATGTTAAGAAAAAAAAAAGAAGAAGAAGATAGCAGGAGGGGAAGAATGAAGGGGAGTAAGTTGGAGGGGGAGACGAGCCATGAGAGACGATGGACTCTGAAAAACAAACTGAGGGTTCTAGAGGGGAGGAGGGTGGGGGGATGTGTTAGCCTGGTGATGGGTATTAAAGAGTGCACAGTCTGCGTGGAGCACTGGGTGTTATGCACAAACAATGAATCATGGAACACTACATCCAAAACTAATGATGTAATATATGGTGATTAACATAATAAAAAAATTTTTTTAAAAAGAGTACACAAATAATTCAGGAGTCCAAGTACATAATCCACACCTACGTTTTAGGCTAACTCCACTCTGTTCAACTTGAGTCATGGGACTTTCATTCATTCTTTAAATACTTACTAAGTTCCTCCAGGGCCCTAATACTGGGCTAAGTGTTTGAGTACACACTGTGAACAAGCCAGGCAGCGTCCCTATTTTCCTCATCATGCTTACTGTCTAAAGGAAAAGACACATATTAATAAACAAACATTATTGAGTATTGTTCCCATTGTCTATTACTGCAAAACAAGCTACTCCAAAGCATAAAGGCTTAAAGCATTAACTGCTGTATTCTATCTTACAACATTGAGGGTCAGGAATTCAGGCAGGGTTCAGCTAGGCAGTTCTATCCCACATGGTGTCAATGGAGGTCACATGACCGTATTCAACTGGCATATACGATGAAGTCTGGAGGGTCCAAGGCAGCTCATTGACATGCCATATGCCTTGGCAGGAGTGGCTGGAAGGCTGGGCTCAGCAGGGACAGTTGAAAAAGTGCCTCTATAAGGATGCCCTGGCATGGCATAATCAGGGTAATCAGGATTCCTGCTCAGTAGCTCGAGGCTCCCAGAAAGTGCTCCAAGACACAGGAAGCAGAAGCCACCAGTTTATTAAGGTCTAAGCCTGGAAAATCCCACATCATCTTCTGCCACGTTCTCCTGGCAAAGCAGTCCTAGAGCCTGCCCAGACTCAATGAAAGGTCACAGGGATCACACTCTTCCTGATGGAAGAACTGGCAGCCATATTTAGTCCACCACAAATATCTAATTCTTTAGATGATCTTTCCCCCAGAAAAAGAAACCTGTCTTTATTTGTGGAAAAAATTTTCGATAAGACATTTGGTGCATTTCTAACTCCCTGGAAGACAGGTACGTGCTTCAAAACTACTGAATTCCTTCCATCCTCTGAGGATTGAAAAAAATTTTATCACTGAGAATTTAATGATACAGAACAGCAAACTCCACTCTGAAATCAAATACAACATCTGTAACAGTACAAAATAATAAGCAATCAAGGAGAAAAATTTGTTACTAAATATGAGTATTTGGAAAGAATTTGTCATCTGAATGTACAGAACGTTAGATACTACAGAATGGCCATAATTCACATTCATTCCTTATAAGGAAAGTAAATATTTTCACTTAAAATGTCCAGGTATTTATGTTTATCATAAAAATTACATAACTGGTCTTTGTGCCTATGTAATATAATCCACCTGCATACTCCACTTCCATTCACGCAGTAAGCATCTCCTTTGTGCCAGGTCCTCTCATCATAGACCATTTTCATAAACGAATTCTGCAAACCAAATTCCTTGCGTGATGGAGTCTATCCTCCCCTCCTCTCCCCTCCCCTACACTGCCACTGCCGAGTTCAAGACGGCTTCAGTCTTGCCTGGACTATTACAGCAACCTTCCTCCAGTCCTTTCTCTCTAGAACATGCTCAAATGGCCCCCCGGAGGGATCTTTCTAAAGCCATCACCACAGGATAACATCCAAGCTCCGAAGTCTAATGGGCAAGGCCCTCCACAGGCCGGTTGTAATCACTCTCTCCAGCCCTGTCTCTGACACACCCCCCCCCACCCCAGACACTTGCGAGTCCTAGGGTTCTGTAGTTTTGCCCACACTCGCCTCCTTTATCCTTCAAGCCTCACCTCAAAACTCGCCTCCTCTAGAGAATTTTCCCCAGGCTCCTGTTCTCAGCTCTGTCACAGCCTAACGACAGCATATTAAACTGTCCACTTTGTCTATTCCTGACCTCCAGCCTCAGCCTGGGGCTGTATCTTCTTCACCTTTTTATCTCCAGTGACCAGTGGGGCCTGGCCCGCCACCACCATTCGATAAACATTGTGGAATATCTCCTCCTTTAGACCCCAGATAACCTTCTAGAAGGTTAATTTTCTGGCTTGAGAAAATTTTCAGCTTTCTTGAAACATCCAAAAGCCGTAGTGCCAATAGGGATATATATATATATATATATATATATATATATATATATATATATATATTTTTTTTTTAACTTCACTTCAACTTTTAAATTTTTTTTCCTAATAAGCAGAGGATTCTTCATTACAGTCCTTTATTTAACTCTACATTGACATCTGATGTAATTTGCCTGTTTTTTAAGTTCCAAAGCTCAGTTGCTGGGAATTTGTTGGCCCAATCTAATCCCAGTACATTTGATCCACCACGCTGGCTTTTCAGAAGCCCCGAAAATGGCTCCTTCTGCAGAATTCAGTGGTCCCTGTGACACCAGAAACTGACCAAAGAAATGAGAGAGGAGTAGAGATGGCACAGTGAGCTCTCTAGAACTTTGCCATTTCCTAACACTGGGACCTCAAAGCAAGTGCATTTCTCCATACACCTCAGCTGCCCCATCTGGAAAATGGGGACTCACAGGAAGATAATCAGTGCCTCACAGCATTTAGCGAAGCAAGAAATGATGAGCATTTAGCACAGCAAATAGTCACCCACCTTGCTCTCCTTCTTCATCCTCAGGTAAACATTACAGAAGAAAGCAGGTTCCCACAAGCAGGAGACACAGGACGGGCAGCCAGCTGGGCCCTGCCACTCAGTCCAGGTCCAGCCCACATGCAGGAACTCGCTTTCTCTGGCCTGCAGTTGCCTTTGCAGACTGGGATTCCTAGGGAGGAGCTCACACTCCTGAGGTGATGAAGAGGAGACGCCACAGACACCATATACTATTAAGTACCGGTTTCTCCATGGTTGGTCAGCCAGGCTGCAGTGTCACAAAAGGCAAACCACGTTCTCCCCACTGTCACAATGGCTGCCGGCAATGAAATCCATCAGCCTCTCTTGTAAGTGCATCTGGAGGGACCCCTTTCCCCAGACATCATCACCAGACCCGCTCCTTTACCACCACCCAAGAGTCACCAAACACAGGGGAAACACTGGGTCCACCTAAATAAATTGCAGGCTGCATCCCAGAATAAGGAGTTAAAACCAAGTTGCTTCCATTAAGGTTGCTTCAGGGGAGCAGCAGTAGGGAAATTGGAAACGATCAGAGGTCAGGAATTGGAGGGAATTTAAAGATCATCTGGAGAGAAATAATGACTTGCTCAAGGTCATACAGCAAGCTAATGACGGAGATGGGAGTAGAGACCAGTGTTCTTGAAGCCAACTCCAATATTTCTGCCCAACAGGGCACGGAGAAGATGATGATGATTGGATACACTTCGGTATTTAGTGAGGGGAAGCATTTTAAGAGCAGAAGGACTACTGAAGTATGCATTGATTTTTGCATCAAAGGCTTGGTTAGTGGCAACCTTGCATCAGGCACGGAGGTAAAAGCAAAGAACGTGATAGATAGGCTGCTCACAAATGGCTTACAGTCTGAGTAGGATGAGGGGCAAGATAACAAGCAAATGCACCAAGTAATTACCATTTGTGACAGGAGCCATGAAGGAAGCAAAGAGGGCACTGTGGTGGCAAATAACACAGTGGAGGGAGGTTTTGTTTTGTTTTTTTGTTTTTTTAAATAAGGTAGTCAAAGAAGGTCTCATAGGAGAACTGGCCTTTAAACCAAGACCTGAAGGGCAAAACCCCAGCCACATGAAGAGCCAGTAGAAGAATATTCTAAGGAGAGAAAAAGAAAGAAGCAAGAAAGAGCTCTCCTCTTTTCTAGAAATAGTCTGTGGGGGCGTGGAGCATGAAGAGCAAAGCAGAGAGTGTAGGAGAGGGGACGAGCAGGGAAGTCTGGTCTCTTAAACCAAGGTAGGAAATTCAAATTTTACCGGAGGCACAAGAGCAAATCTACAGAGAATCCAAGCAGAGGAGAGACACATTGTATCTTCATTTCTTGGAAGCTGCTATTCTGCACCATGCCAGGTGAGCAAGCACAGAAGCAGGGAGCTCACTTGGAAACCAGGGAGGGGGAGCAGGAGAGCGGATGGTGCCCTGGGCTCTAGTGAGGACCCTGATGACAACAGAAAAAATACATGGATTCATGATCAGTTCAGAAATAGAACTGAGAAAAATTGTCAGTGGATTAGATTTAACTGGAAGGAAAAAGGTGGTCTTTTACCTAGGTTTGTCATTTAAGATACTGGCTGGCGACCCTAGAATTTAGAGAAATTTCTAAAGACCCAGAGTGAATGTGAGGTGATGAGTAACAAACTCTGGCTGAATCCAGGTAATCTGAAGAAAGTTGGTAGACCTCTCTAGGCCTCGGTTTTCTTATACAAAAATGGGATGACACCCACACTGTCCAATGATCAAAGGGATTTAGGGAGTACAGTGCCTGACACATATTAGTTGTCCATAAATGTTTCACTCTCCCAAAAATAACAAATCTCATTTGGGAACAGAGATGGTCCTCTGAAGGGTTTTTTTTTGGGGGGGGGGCGGTTAACTTAGTCCACTATAAGACAGAAAGCTTTTTAAATGTTCTAAATTAGTATTTTCTAATTCAAATTACTAGCACACATCATTATTTTATTAGGAAAACCTATAAAGCCTTTCAGAAGATCTACTTTTCTTTCATTTCTTTGTTGTTGTTTGACTCTCAAAGTTAATTTCAGTTTGGTTTTATTGTAATTTAATCTAGAGAAAAATCTTCAAATTCTTAAAGTTATTGCCTCAAAACTATGTCAACTTGATAAAATGAACTAAGGGACAACCATGGATTTCTCAACCACCCATTACATTAAGTTTCAATTCTAGGTCCAAACAGTATTTCCAAAGTGACTGAGTCAACGGAAAGAAAAAAAAAAAATGCCCCATTTTGTGGATTCCTGGGGAGGAACCACTCCAGAGGCACAATGGAACTCAAGAGGGTAGGTATTACAATTTGCATCCACTTAACCCTGCCGGAATCCAAATTTGGCATCTTTTCTGCACCAAACTGTAGAAGAGCAGGAAGCAGTTCTGGGGCTCCAGCTGAGACTCTAACACAATAAGGACGCACCCGGTTTCTCATACCAAACAAATGCTTTCAATGTGGAGACACAGAGATTGAGTATTTCAAGCATCAATAGGACTATTCTGCTATCACCTAAGATCTTCCCCCAACACATATAAACATGTATCTACAACATGCATAAACTTGTAGATAAAGGCTTAAGCCTTGTGATTTTGTTGGGTTGTTTGCTGGAAGAGCCAAATTCGTATAAAAAGAGAGGGTAATCTTTGTGATTTCTAGCCTAACACGTTCATTGGAGAATCATACTTACACTTTAGGGAGAAAAAATTATTTTTCCCCTCAAGACAAGTAATTTGGAGACCCTCATAAAGGTTTGTTTCAATTCTTACTCAATTTCTTATTCAATTTTCCAAAATAAAAGTAGAATGTATATACTTCTGGGGAGCTATGCAGTGCAAAACAGGGGTGTCCGCATAAAACCACATCCACATACTCACTATACTACTAAGCATGCATTCCTATGAAAAAGATGAATCCCCAACGACTGATAACCAAAGAACTTGCTATTCTAAGAGAGGGTAGCAGTATAATATGTTTCTAAGGCTAAATATCTCCTCTCACCGAGACTGTCATTTAAATTCCTGCCTAGCAAAGGGATTTTTATGGAAGGTTAATGCCTCCTATAACATTTATCCTGGATGGTGGAGCTTTTCGCATAATTTTCTGGGCTTTATTCCTGCAGTGTTATAGAACCTTATCTTCCCTCTAATAGCTTGCCAGTAAAGAGCCAGTGCATATAAAGGCAGTCGTTATTTCTCAGTTCAAGCCCTGATTTAATGAAATTCCAAATCTCTAGTAAAAGGAGGCTTGGGGTTAAGCCATGAGGGAAAAAAAGGGTGGGCCAAAGGCAGCTGTTATGGCCCTGCCTGGGTCTCACTTATGGAAGGTTACCCAGGACAGAGCTCTGGCCAGTGGAGGCTGCCTGAGGCTGCAAGGAAGAGCATTAGTCAGGCCAGTGGACTAAGTCAAGGACCACATCACTGCTTTCTTTGAAGGGATCTTCAGCTGGGGGAAGACTTTCCAAATACTCCCCATTTGCCTTTGAACTTATTTGCCTTTTCGTCATTTTCCTAATCCTTTTCATTATTTTGACATTTACTCGAGACCCTGGCATTTCAGTAAAAAATTTCCTTCCCCGTTACTTCTCTACCTTTCCTTCCTCATCCATAAGTGAGCCAACACTGATAAGGATCATAACAGACTGTATTTTCCAAAAATGGCCACAGCAGTATTTCTGGTCCTACCTGCCCTTCTGAGGCCTTGCCACTTCCCATCAAGAGGTACAGTCTATTTCGCCTCTCCTTTATACTAGACTTTGAGACCATCTTGTTGAATAAAATGCATGAAGTACCTGACTTCAGGGGCAAGGCAATGATAAGCAACAGAACTCTTGGCTGGTGGGCGCCTGGGTGGCTCAATCATTAAGCATCTGCCTTCGGCTCAGGTCATGATCCCAGGGTCCTGGGATCAAGCCCCACATCAGGCTCCCTGCTCAGGGGGGAGCCTGCTTCTCCCTCTCCCACTCCCCCTGCTTGTGTTCCCTCTCCTGCTGTCTGTCAAATAAATAAAAATCTTTAATAAAAAAAAAAACTCTTGGCTGGTTCTTTAGAACCCAGCCACCATGCTCTGAGAAAGCCAAAACCAGTCTACATCAACAGATGACATGGAGAGGACTAAGGCACCTAGTTGACAGCCAACCTCAACCAGCAGGCATGGGAGAAAACGGGCCTTAACACCGTTCCAGCCCTCAGGCTTCAAGTCTTCCAACTGGGGTCTCACATGTCATGGAGCAGAGATAAGTCAACATTACTCTTCCCTGTCCAAATTCCTGACCCATGGAACTGTGAGTGTAGTAAGAGTTATTTTATGCCATTTTGGAGTAATTTCTTTCACAGTGATAGTTAATGTAGCATTGATGCACTATAACCATGCCATCTGTAAGAAATTTAAAATATTTGCTGCAGAGACCTCTTGCTCTCCAGCAAATGCTCCTTGGGTACACTCCAGTGGTCCCTTGAGCCAATCCCTAGCCATTCAAGGGCAGCAGTGAGACACTGGGAGAGGCAAGGTCTCTGGAGACCCCACACAGCTTTCTTGTGGCCTCAGCTAAGTTACTTAACCTGAGTTTTACTAGCTCATCCATAAAACAGGGATAACATCTACCTTGGAAAAAAAAAATAATGTCTATCTTGGGAAACAAGGCATGTGAAGCTCTTTTGCACAGTAGGACCTCCATAACCCCCAGTGCATGCCTCCTCCAGGAAGTCTGCACCAGCGTGGAATTACTTGTTTTCTGCCCCTCCACATCACTCCTTTGGATTCCACCTAGCAAAACTTCCAGGAGTCAACAGAACACATTAGAAGGCCCATTGCCTGGGGCTCAGACACTGCTGGCCATTAAGAGATATCCATTCCCCATCATATCTTTGTGCACTTGGGTTATAGATGCCCACGTGTACTTTGTATCTACAAATCCACATAGGAGCAGAGGAACCTCATGAGAGGAGAGGAAATAAAACTAACTTTCTCGCCCCATACCTATTGATGTTCAAGGATTTAAAACATTTTTCTCTGACAGAGTGGCAGCAAAGTAGGAAAATACAAGAGACCCCTAAAAGGGAATTCATTGTAAGGGAAATGGAGTCAGAATTGGCAAATGAGACACAATACTAGATTAAAGGAAATAATTCTAGGCACAACAGGTAGTAAACTGAACCCCTCACAGACCCATCGAACTGGAGCCAGAAGTAGATTTGTAGGAAAAATAGCTGCATCACGACCTATACTCCTATAGGGTTGTACCACGTGGAGCACAGGTAGTTTCACTCTAGAACTGTGCTGTCTCATACAGTAGCTACTAGACATATGTGACTACTGAACAGTTAAAACGTGGCTCGTCCAACTTGAGATGTTAGTACAAAATATACACCAGGTTTCAAGGACTTCCCATGAAAAAAAATAACTATTTCATTAATAATTTCATATACATGTTGAAATAATATTTAGGTATATTGAGTCAAATAACATGTTGAAATTCATTTCATCTTTTTTTTTAATGTGTCTGTTAGAAAATTTAAAATTATATATGTGGCCCACACTAGATTTCCACTAGACAGTGCCACACTAGAACATCCTTGCCTAGGATACAGGGCATTGGAAAACCAAGTTGGCTCGAGCAAATCTGTACATACATATTTGCAATGGGATAACAAAAAGTCCTAGAATTCTTGGGGTCCAGGAAGAGCTTCATCAGACCCCCCTGTGGAGAATTACCAAGGCTCAGCCCTGCTCTCATCAACAGCTGCCCTCCGGCACTAGCCATGTGGTCCTAGACACACCCACGGCACACACAGGGCAGCCTGGAGATCACTGGCAGAGGAACTTCTCCAGGAATGCATCTTGGTCTCTGCTCTCCCTTTCCAGGCAGGACACAGAGGCGGGCCTCAAGGAGAACCAAGGACTCATGAACCTGGGGATTCTCAAGATCAGTGGGGAAAAAGAAGCCTCAGAAAAGGCAAGAGTTCAGCTAGGAGACTGAACTGAACCCCAGACCATGTTAACTTGGTGTTAAAAGTCACATAGCTTTATTTATAGTCCTGGATTATCAAAGCCTCCTCATTTTGGTTACATGTATGGTTCCCTTCTGCTTACGATTTCATTCCACATAATAATAATAGTTACCATTGAATGGTGCGGTTATACATTCGATACATATGTTGAATCATCTCTAAACCCCTAAAACATAGGCATTATTATCTACATCTTACAAATAACAAAACTGAGGCATGGAGCTGTTAAATCTTGCTCAAATTTTAGTAAATGACAGAATGTGGATTCAAACGAAGAGGTCTCATTCCAAATCTCACAGTCTGTAGTTTTCAGGAGCCACAGAATTCTAACCAACAAAACAAATGTGCTATAATTTATTTGCATTGATTAAATATGTACTTAAACTTGTATGTGTACTCCTTTGCAAATATTCGATGATGCTAAAATAGATCATGCCACAGACAGAAAGCGAGGACTAGGTTTCCACTTTTCACGCTGAATACTCTGACCCTCAGTTTCCTTTCCTACAAGACTTGCACTCGAGGACAACAGGAGAGTGATGGATTCACTTCTTGGTTCTGTGCCTACACTAGATCCTATGGCCCTTGGACATAGAGAGTCTTATCAAGCTTCAGTGGTCTTCTAGTTATTCAAAAGTCATGTAGCAGACATAGTTTCTCTTACGTGGTTTAGCCTTTATTGTGAAGGCAGCAGAGATCACTTTTAAACTGGGCATGAGATAATCAGATTTGCATTTTAGAAAGATCCCTGTGGGGTACTCTCACACACACTGGTGGGAGTGTAAATTGATACAATCCTTTTGGAAAGCAATTTGGCAAAGTGTACTAAGAGCTCTAAAATGTTTGACACAGTAATATCACTTTTGTGACTACTCTGAGGAAATAATCCTAAAACCAGAAAAAGCTTTATGCACAAAGCATTATTCATAATGGCAGGAAAATGGCAAGGACCTCACTACCCAACAATAGGGGAATGGTCACACAAGGTTAGTACATCCACTGGGTGGCACATTACTCCGCCATCTAAATTATATTCATGACAAGTTACCAATAACATCAAAAAACGATAATTTACTAATGTTAATATTAGAACACATCTTGTGGTAGATTATAAAAATGGCCACAAATCCTTCTGCCTAGGTCCATGCCCTTAAATAGGATGCTGCAGAATCTCTTGTCAAGAGGTCGAATCGAGTTCTCCATCCCTTGAAGTGTGAGCTGACCCTGTGACTTGCTTTAGCCAAAGGAATATTAGTAAAGGAGATGCAGCCAGAAGCTTGAAAAGCACTTATGCATTGGCACTTGCTTCTTGCTTGCTTGGAAGTCTTCCATCACCATATGAAGAAGCCTAGGGATAACCTGCTGGATGAGGAGAGATACACTGACCCAGTCCCTCCTGTGGCCCCACATGGCAGCCAGCCAAACCCAGAAGCAGAGTCATCTAAGTGGCAGCAAAACACAGATGCACGACTAAGGCCAGCCGATACTAGCAAAAGAACCACACAGCTGAGCCTGGCCCAAATCACTCCCCCAGAGAATAAGGAGCTCAGTCAATGGTTGTTACTTTAAGCTGCTAAATCTTGAGACCATTTGTTACACATCAAAAGTTCACTGATACAATATTGATCATTTTCAAAGCTAGGGATTGAGTACATAGGGGCCAGGGTTCATTACAGTATTCTCTGCTTTTGTGTATGTTTCATACATTCCATAATAAAAAAAATTCAATACATATACACATTTAAGCTAGAGGAAAAGTAAATGTTAAGTAAAGCATTTTAATGCAAATATATACATGCATAGTTTGATCCTAACTATACAAAAGAAATTTTCCATAGTAAAATACTAGGAAAAAAATATACCATTGATTTTTTTTTTAGCTTGTATTTTCTGAAGTTTCTATCATAAGCTTGATTTACTTTATTCTGGAAATATTTATAACTTTATTCATTTCATCTCACATCCCCCAAGTTTTTTTTTTCCTTTCCAGAGAATACATGGAGAAACAAGTAGAGGGGTGAGAAACTAAAGGCTGAGAGACAAATTCAGAGGAAGTTAAAATAGTCTAAGGGAAAAGTTACCAGGGGCCAAAATCAAGACACCAACAATAGAGCAGGAAAGGAGGGTACAGACGGGGGCAGAGAGATTGAGAATCCATAATGTGAGACATCACCTTGCACTGGAAGGACATTTAACCTGGACCATGGATGGGTTTCAGGGGGACCCAAGAACCCAACCTTAAAATGCATTCAAATTTGGATTTAAGTATGTAAACACATCTCTCAAGACAGAAAATCCACAGGTTTCATCAGATCCTCAAATGGTAAATGTGATCCCCAAAGCTGAAGACCCATTAAGCCTTGTCTCTCTGTAGACAGGGAAGAATTCAGTTTGGTCTTTAAACCCTACTCAAATCTGACCAGTCATAAGACAACCTGAATAGGACGTTGAAACGATCAGAGCACAGTCAGGGACTTTGGTCCCTGAAGCATGACCTACTTATGTGCATGATGGCCCAGGCAATGTCAAACTTTTGAGCCCATAACTCATCACATGCACTTTCCCAGTGTCCCTTAGAAGCTGGGTTCCATTGTGGAGAAAGCTAACTCCCGTGCAACATCATTTCCAGGTGTCAGAGCCATGGGTCCATCTGGGAACTCTGGCCTCCTGGAGACACAAGCAAAACCAGTTTTTCGAAATCGTAGGCTCAGACTGAGTTCAGCACAGCCTGGTCCCAGCCTCACCTCCAAACTCCACTCTCCCCCACCTTCCTGTTCCTCTTCACCCTAGCCTACTTTAAGTCCCCCGAAGTCTGTGCTTCTTCCTACCATAAGAGCTTTGCATATGCTGTTGCCCTGACTCTGTTCCACTCCCCTCCAACTAGTGAATTTATCCTTCAGATCTCAACCTTAATCACTATTTCCCAGGCCAAGGGAATGCTCCTGATGAAAGCTCTCAGGGCACTCAGCACAGATGAAATGTTGTATTTCTTTCTGTGATGATTGAATTAATGCCTGCCTCCTCCACCAGTAAGAATTATAATAAAAGCCAACGTCATTGGAATGTTCACTGTGTGCCAGACTCTATAGGAATCCCATGATATACATATTTTTTTTTTTTACTAGCATAACAATCCCATGAGGAAAATGAAGGATAGGAGAGAAACAACTGGACTGGGATTCCCCAGCAAGTAAGAAGCAGTGTTGTGATATAATCCCAGACAACCAGCAGCTGGAATCCACACTGACCTGGAGCTCAGGTCTTTTCACTGATTTATCCCCATGCCTAGCACAAGGTCAAATGCTTAATAGGGACTCCAGTAGTGGTGACTAAACTGACTAGGCTTGCCCAGCCTTGAACTGCACTGAACAAATCTAGACCTGGGGACAACCTTACAAATCACCTTCAACTCCCACAGAAGAGGAACAGGAGACCCAGAGACGGAAGGTGGTTTTCTTAAGGCCACACAGAACCAGGACTAGAAGCCAGATCTCCCAACACAGCCCAGTGCTTGTTCTACCTCATTAAATGAAAACTTCAAATTAAAAATAAGTATAAAATACTTAATAAGTATTTTTAAACCAATAAGGTATTAAACTCCCTATCCCGATCCCAACTTTGCTGCAGAATCAGAAGGGAAGAGAGATGGGTGGGTAAGCAAAGAAAACAATTTCTTTAGTAATTTGTATTTGGAGAAAAGTACAAGGATTATAGACAATTGCTACTCATGTAAATTGCTCCCTAAAAAATGATTTTCCCCCCTCAATTTACTAGTGTTGAGCATTTTTTTAACTCAAAATAACATTGATTTAGCAAGTCTGTGTCTTAAACTTACAATTATTTCAATGTGATCATCTGTTGTCAATTACTTTTGTTAGCTCAATGGCAACTTGTGTGGATCTTGATTTATGCAGAGGTGCACCATAATGGGAGTCTCTATAGGCCCACAGCGATGCAGTCTTGGCCATCAGAAACCCCCTCATCAGGGCTGGGAAGGCTCTTTGGATGTCACTTTAGCTGGAATTGGGGAAGTTTTGAGATTGGTGAAAAGGATAGGTGGGTTTTGCCTTGTTTGTAGAGCCTCATTTCTGTTCCTGTAAAGTCTCAATTTGTAAAACAAGTACAGTTGTTTTTAATTCCTCAAACAATTGCGTTGCAGCCAGAAAAATACCAAGACACTGACCCAGCCAACCAATTACATTATCCTCAACTTGCTTCTTTACATCAGGGAGATCCTCAGCTAAGATGGAAGTCAAAAGATTACTATTTTCAGTGATTCCAAGGGGCACATGCACCCCAATGTTTAGAGCCACAATGTACACAATAGCCACACTATGGAAAGAGCCCAGATACCCATTGACAAATGAATGGATAAAGAGGTGGTATATATACACAATGGAATATTACTCAGCCATCAAAAAGAATGAAATCTTGCCATTTGCAATGACGTGGACGGAACTAGAGGGTGTTATACTGAGCGAAATAAGTCAGAGAAAGACAAATACCACATGATTTCACTCATATGTGGAATTTAAGAAACAAAACAGAGAGACATGGGGAAGAGAAGGAAAAATAAAATAAGAGGAAAACAGAGAGAGGGGCAAACCGTAAGAGATTCTTAACTATAGGAAACAAACTGGGTTGCTGGAGGAGAGGTGGGGGGATGAGGTAATTGGGTGACAGGCATTAAGGAGGGCACTGGAAGTAATGAGCACTGCATTATATGCAACTGATGAATCACTAACTTCTACCCTGAAACTAATAATACACTATACGTTAACTAAATTGAATTTAAGTTAAAAATTTAAAAAAAAAAATTCTTATTTTCTAAGAGCACCTGGCTGGCTAACTAGGTTGAGCATGCTCTTGATCTCACAGTCGTGAGTTCAAGCCCCACACTGGGCATAGAGTTTACATTAAAAAAAGAGAGCGAGAGAGATTCTTATGTTCTAGATTTAGAGCAGTGTTTCTTTGGAATGTTTTAATAAATCTTTCCACAATGCCTTCAGAATGTTTTCTTTCCCGGTGGGTACATAGTTTCATTTTAGCTTAGGGGAGAAGGCTTTTTTTTTTTAAGAGTTCCTATCAGGTTCTGAATATCAACTTCCAATTTGGTTAACTCCTGACCACAGACATACCTTTTAAAACATCCTTTCAACCATCTTGCCAGGTTTCAGCTGGACAAGCAGTAACTATTCCTGGCAGTACTGAACAACCCCATGGACACAACAGGGCTCCTCAAAAAGGGGAAAGATTCTACCCTCCCAAGATCCAGAGCCATTTTCCAACATAACCAAAAGGAAGACGCAATTATTCTGAGAGCAGGGAACAATTATCAGAACCCAAGCCACAAAGGGAGCGCAACTCACATTTCTGTCCAGCCATATTTTTGAGGGCCCGCCCGCCGCCCCACGGTTGACAAACCAAGTTCTCCGGACACAAAACCAGACCAACGAGAGGCAACCACTGTCCCTGAGAGAAAGGATGGATAACCACCGTTCCCTCCAGCCAATCTGAATTTGCAATCTGAAGGGATGCCACAAAATCTTACCTTCCTCTCTGGACCACGCACCGCAGAGAGCGAACTTTGGTGAGAAGCCTGCCCCTGCTCCGGCTTCTTGGGGTTTCTCAGGATGCCAGCTGCAGGTTCCAGAAAGACTGGGGCGTCTCAGCAGGTCCCATCTTAGTCACCAGAAACTGCAGAAGAGGAAGAATAAGTTCCACCCCCCGTATAGGGAGTGCTTGGCTGAAGCCGCTTTCTCTCTCTAGGGCACCTTTTAAATAGATAAGCTTAATGAGGTTAAAAGTTCTCCACTGCGGCCACACGCTCAGACTTAAAACAAAATTTTTTCACCTGAGGCCTCACGTTGGCCCTCGTGCAGACGAAGACGGACACACGGCGGGACCCCAATCCCGTCGGACCTGAACCCGAACCAGTTTCTAAATTGGACCCAGTCCGAGGCCAGTCAGGTCAGGTTTCCAAGTCCCCCCGCCAACACACACACACACACACACACACCCCACTCCTACCCCTACTCCCACCCCACCCCCCCCCCTCTGGTCTGGTTTCTAAGTCAGACCCAATCCAACCCCAGACCGGTTCCGTTTCTAAATTGAATCCAGTCCGGCTTTTGAGTCCGACCCAGTCCCATGGAACGTTTTCAGATGTTCTCAGGCGCAGGCCTGAAAAAGCAATGTTCAGTCCTGAAAAGGAGTGAAAGCTGCTGAGCCAGACTAGGCCCCGGCACTTACCCACCACCTCCAGGGGCCTCCGGAAAGAGCGGCCCCAACAGGCGCTCCGCTCCTGGGCGTGGGGGTCTCCCGTCTCTTCTTCTGACACCAGGAGTGTTAAAAGATAAACTGAGGCCTATTAAAAATGTTAAGAGTTTATTTGAGCAAAACCGATTGTGAGCAGTCAGCACGAAGCCGTAAGTGGTTAGCAGCGCTCCACCAGTAAGGAGCTTGGGAAGAGATTCTTAGAAAAGTAGAAGCAAAGTAAGGAAACTATTGATTGGCTATAACTTAGAGCCCAACTGGCTGTTTTCCACTGGTTGTCCTTAGCATTTCCATTTCCCAACCTTGAGGCATTTAGGGGCTTAGATTTTGGTTTACTTAGGTAGGCCGCCCACAGCATTAGAGACACATCAGTCTACTGGCTTCCTTGTTTAATTAATTTAATACTGTTAGAATGATATACTTACCCACTTTAGCAGATGAGGATACTAAAGCCCAAAGAGGTGAGTGATTTGCCCAAGGTAACACAGCAAGCCCCAGGTTGCCTGAATCAGGCTTAGAACTCCATGAGAAATATGCCCGAGTGTCAACAATATGATCACTTTTCACAAGCCAGGAGGCTAATGCAGAAGGACACCGTGACATGCTAGTGAGCTACAGAGAATCCAGGTCAGAGACTGAATTAGATCCAAGAGCCGCTGCCTCCGATAGGGCCTCGTAGGACCACCACAAACACTTTGCAAGAAGGCTTCTGTCCTTTATTCTGGCATTGCCTCTACCACCAGCAATGACATTGAAGCTCAACCTTGGCTTATTTTGATGCTCCGGATTTTTTAAATGCCTTCTCCCTGAAAAGAGCTGTGGAAAAAGTTCATCATGTGCTCTTTGGAAAGCCTCTGCACCCAGAATAGATGCCTTCATGGTTAGATGTCACCAACAAAGCCCACTGCCTCCTAATGAAAGAAAACAATTATAAGGTCTCTTCAAAATGTTCAAGAAGTAAATGACACATGTTTTGAGAAGAGCATGGGTAAGCAGGAATGGGTCCAGAGGAACTCACCAAACTGAGACAAAGGAATATTTGACATGGAATAGAAAAAAAGGGAAACTGGACTGATAGAAAGGCTGCCTCAAATATTCAAAGGGCTGTCATGTAAAAGAGAGGCAAGGTATATTTCAGATGTTTCCAGGGTACAGAAAAGTAACAACCAAGCCTGCCAATGATGGGACAGGCGGGGCAGGAGGGTACAAGGGGTTAAGAACACAGGCTTATAAATCCTTTCTCCGCAACATATACAGCCTCAGTTTCCCCATCTGTAAAATGGTGGTGGCAGTAATAGTACCAATCTCATAAGGTTGTCGTGAGCATTAAATAAGATCATGAATCTTAGGGGCTTATCACAAAGCCTGACACACAGTAAGTCTTCCATATGATGTCATCCATTGTCCCTACTGTTCAGAGGAAGTAAGTTCTTTGTCCTTGGACATATTCAAGTAGCAACTGGTGATCAACAAGCCATGAAGCTGTGTTGGGAAAGAGATTCCTGCATTAGACAAAGGATCGGATTAGGTGACCTTAAATTTCCTTCCATTCTTGGCTTTCAAATTCTTTGCTTCACTGAAACTGAGGTTAATGTGAAATCCTCTATTGGACTACCTACCCTTGCAGGCTCCAGCTTTGGGGCTTTGTTTTTCCACCTTTGTACTTGCAAATCCTTGCTGTGGAGCAGAATCTGGAGAGCGAGTCTTGAAGTGCACAACCCAGGAAGGAAAGCTTCTTTTGCTTGTTGGCTGCATTCTTGGAATTCCCAAGATTCCAGTCCCTTTTCCTCCTCACATTGTAAACATTAGGTTCTTGTGGGGAGGACAAAAAGGTCACTTTCCAACAGCCTTTGCTCCCAGGCTCTGATCTGAATAATTCAACTCATCCTTGGAGAGAGCACCAGGCTCTGGGATGATCTCAAGCCATTTGACAGGCACGGTGCTGATTTAGGCTAACAAGGGGTCATTGTCTGAGCGCAAGAATGGCATCCTTGCTTCTTGGTGAGCAGAACCAGGTATGGGAAGATAGAACAAGTCCAACTGAATCATCATCACAACTAAACCAGCAGCAGTCAAGTGCCTTCCCAAATTCCCTTTTTTAGCAGGACCAAGCCCTTGAGGAGGAGGAGGCATTTATTGGGGATTGCTACAAATTCAGCTTTCCTGCCACTGCCTTTATAACTACCATATAAAGTAACTCCCACAACACAGGGAAGATAAGCTCTTTAAAGAAAATATAAAAGCATTAGCTTGGCAATTCACCCAAACCTCATCATGCACCATAGACATTTTTGAAGTTTAACAAAGAAAAGCACGTCATTAAAGAATACTGCTCTATCACCATTCTTATGCAAATCCTTCCAGATAGTTGGGTGGAAAATTCCATCTAACACACAGTAAGAAATAAGTGTTGCAGGGTAGAAATTTCAGCTATACTGAGTGCATCTATCACTTGTATAATCCAAACTACTGTATGTGCACTGACTACAGAATTAGTATTGATCCATTCACCATGTAAACATCAAGTACTTTCTATTATTACTTGAAATAGCATGCTATCACAATTTCTATTTCCTCCTTCTATCTTAAATAGAAGTATTGCACATTAGCCCTTTCCTTCATGTACTTTTTTGCACAGCTATCTAACTACAGTGTTCAGTGTGGTGCTGAGTTTCCTGCAGACATCTGCAGTATTAACATTAAAGCACTTTATTTTCAAGTCATCTCTGATGGAAGACAATACAACTTTCATTTACCCAAGAAACCTGTTACCAGAGCTTCTCTTAGAAACAAGCACATTCTCCTCTCTCTCTCTCTCTCCCTCTCTCTCCCTCACTCACTCTCTCTCACATCATCCTTTGTTTGCTACTCATCCCCATGCTGAGATCACCACCATCAGTATGTACCTCCAGCCCCACCCCCCAAGAGGACATGATCACCAGGTCTCTGGAGTTCTGAGGTAGTGGGAAAATATTTGCCAAGGCTGAGAACGCTATTCGATTTCAGGATGACTTGCTATGGAAGCTCAAGATTTGACTCTGGGTTGCATCGTTCAAATGTCTGGATGCATAAAGAAAAATTACTTTGGAGAATCAGTTCTGATGTTTGAAAGCATATAAAAACATAGCAAGGGGTGAGCCTTCTCTTTTCCCTTTCCTGCATACCACAGCATGACAGCAGGAGGAAATTTGGACTGGGTCCTGGACCCTGGAGGGTCAATTTTCACTTAAATAGCTCGGAGCCACATATGGCATAATTCATGTCCTCCGGTACCTGTGGCATTCCCTGGGTACCACAAGCATCCTGACCCAGTGCACAATGCTTCTTGTTACCTTTGCCATGAGGGGAATGACACACACTGCGTGTGACTTAACTAGATTTCCAGTGTTTTCAGAGCCCAGCAGCAGCCCTAGTCAGGACACATACAATTTCATTTCTGTCAATGGGAATCTATACATTGCAACCATCACCTGCCACAGAGCCAACTTTGATGAACGCATGTAATGCACTTTTAGCACGATCCAAGTTGGACAACACCGTTGTTCTCTTTTACCAACATGTGAAACCTACAAATTTTCACCTGAAAAAAACAAAAGCTGTGGCTTCTTTTAATGGAGAGAAAATATCCAGAACCAGCTGAGCACTATTCAGCCACTGGCCTCATGTCCAAACTCCTCTCAACTAATCTAAAAAGTAATAATAATTAACTAATTAATTGAAATTCTTCTTAATAAATGGCAGCTTTGTTGCCAAAGTCAACAAATGTAAACTCAAACAGATGAAATTATGAAATTGGATGGTGTGTGTTAAATATTCAAAGGGATTGTAAGGACATTATAAAGGAACTGTGCACCTACTTCTGCCTCTCATAAATCTCCATCTTTATTTCTTAACACCAACTATTTCAGTCTCTTGAATGCTCAACTGTGTTCAGAGCAACAGAGTTTTATTCACCGCCCTACGAAGTACCCCTTCCAGAAGTGGGACCAGATTTAAGATATGTGCCTGAGCACTCTTTCTTATGTATAATCATTTGAACTGGACTGCAAAACCTCACAATAGTGAGTGGGTCAGGTTGCTCCAACAATAATCACGTTAAGGTTTGGGGAAAATAAAATTAATTAATTAATTAATTAACAGAGTGGTTAAAATAAAAGCGGTATCCTAGCAACCACCGTTGGTTGCCTCTCCATTCCTCCTTCCTTGTTAACAACACCCTCTCTGATTTTGACCAGTTAACCACCCCTCTAGAGAAGGTAACCCTCTCCACTTCTTAGGGTAAAATCGTGAACAGGCAGTCACTGCTTGAACTAATCCCATTCTCTTGGCAGTGACCAGTCCAAGAGCAGACATGGGCCTCAACTGTGACAAACAAGACACGAGGGAATTGGGCTGGGGCCTTCAAGAGAAGAGGTTTGAGGGAGAGTCCACCAGCAGTCCACCAGCAGTAAAAACACTGTGCAGTGCTGGATCCACACATGACCCCTGACGCCAACAGTCATAGTATGCAAGAGGCAAAAAGTCATCATCCCTGTTGAGCTGCTGAGTTAAGCAAGCCTAAAGCAGCCCTACCCTGGGCTTCTTGTTTTAAAAAAAAAGATACAATAGTCCCCCCAGCCCTTATCAGAAGGGGATTTCAAGACCCCCAGTGGATACCTGAAACTGTGGGTAGATAGTACCAAATCCTATGCATACTATGCTTTTTCCTTTCCATGCATATCTACAATAAAGTTTAATTTCTAAATTAGGCACAGTAAGAGATTAACAACAATAACTAATAATAAAATAGAACAATTATAATAAGAGACTGTAATAAAAGTTATATGAATGTGGTCTCTCTCTCTCTCTCTCTCTCTCTCTCTCTCTCTCTGTCACTGCACTCACCCTTCTCTGTGTGATGATGTGAGGTGACAGAATACCTCTCTGATGAGACGACATGAGGTGAGTGGCTTGATAGATGTTTGGCTACTATTGGCCTTCTGAGGATAAGTCAGAAGAAGGATCGTCTCTTTCCAGCCTGCAATTGATGGTGGATAACTGAAAATGAGGAAAGCAAAACTGTTCGGGGGGTAGGGGGCACTACTGTCATCATTTTCCTCATAGCTAGGGTTCCCATTACTATAATCAAAAGCAGCATTTCTGCTACAGGTCATTATCATCCTTATAGATTGGTATGTTGAGAAACGACCCTCCACTCACTTCCTCTCTTGCTGCACCCTTGCCCCAGATGAACTTCTTGGTTGAAATGGGCACATTTATGTATTTGAGAAGACACGGGTTAATGTTGCTCTAAAAAAAAATAAGAGATACTGATGAATCTTACCATTGAGTACCTTCACCAAAGAAAGAAAAATTTCATGATGGCCTGTTAACCGAAATCTGCCCAGCACACACCCAAGAGCAACCAGCTGTACGTTGCTACAAGAGTTCCAAGATGGCTTCATTATTAAGAGGTGAGGGAGTGATTACAATAAAAAAGAAATGCATTCTTTGAAGGCCCTGGAGCTTCACAGCTTTTAGAAAATAAAGGCCTCACTTGACAGTAGCATTTTCCAAGAATGCTTAGGCACAGAAGCACATTGCTTTCTTCACCGAGAAGGTCATGCGGAAGTACTCAGGTTGAAGAGGGGCCGGGCCTCTCCTCCACCCTCTCAGTCCACACCCCATGACCACCTCTGAGTCATTTCCCCTGAATCGCTGGGACTCCCTGGAGTCATTTCAGAAATGATGATCTAAACCTAGGATGAGGGGCCATCCATGTTTTGAGTAATAGAATATTTTAAGCAAGAGAAAGACATGAAGTCCTAAAGTTTACACAAACAAAAATGCTTTTGTTTGTAGGACAACATGCGAAGCAATGATGAAGTGCTCTATCAACAAAGGAGAAATGGCCACAGCAAGACCAGTGAAGGATGACTCCTCACCTCTCGGTCAGGATTCACCTACAGTCCCCCAGACTAGGATCACCTAAGACTCTTGGCTGGAAAGAAAAAGAAGAGGTAGCTAAACATAGTTCGAGACATCTACAGAAAGACGTTAGGGAACTATGGTCTACACAGGAATTGTAGCGTACCTCGGGGTCAGAAAGTTGGGTTTATACCATAAACAATGTTAAAAGACTAAAGACAGCTTGGGAGAAAATATTTGCAGCACATGTAACAGACAAAGCTTAAATATTCATACTATATGGAATCTACAAGTCAATTTAAATTTTTTAAAAAGACAACTCAATATAAAAAATGAGGAAAGAGTATGGACAATTTATAGAAAAAAATACAGGTGACCAATAAATACATGAAAGGATTCTCAGTTTTACAACTAATTAGGGAAATGCAAAATGAAACAATGCAACACCACTCTCAGCCTTATGTTTGCAAAAATTTAAAAGACATAATAGCCAGGGTTGCAAATAAAGTAGAGAAATGGGCACTCTCACACATCTGATGGAAGTGTGAATTGAAACACAGTTTTGGAGGACAATTTGGCAATGTCTATCAAACTTAAAATGCAATTCCATTTTAGGAGTCTGCCCTACAGAGATATTTGCACATGGCTGTAAAGATACAGCTACAGGGGTACTTGCTGTAACATTGTTTGTAATTGCAAACACACAGGAAACAATGTAAATGCCCATCAGTAAGGACCAAATTAAATATGTTCCCATAGATTCATAAAATAGAACCACGAGCAAACATTAAAAACAATGAGGTAGATATGGATGTGTTATTATAGAAGCATCTGAAATGTAAAAAAAAAAAAAATGAATAAAGAAAAGCACATGTTCCAAGAAAAATTTTAAATAAAAGATAATGTGCATATATCCTCTTTTTAATATACTTAGTATGGTGCCAGGAATAAAGTAAATACCCAATACATATTGGAAGTATAAATGACTTATAATTATTTGCTAGAGGAATGAATGGCTGATGAATAAATGATGAATGTACATGTAAACACGAAAAATTTGAAAAGATACCCAAGGTTAGCTCAGTGTAATGGGAGGGAGAATCACTTTTCACGTAATATCTTTTTATAGATTGTTTTAAAATTTTTGCAGTTGCAATTTTCACATTAACAGAAATAGAAAAGTTAAAGATCCATCTCTGTTTTTGTTTAAAGATGTTAATTTCTTAATACTGAAAGATAAAGGAAAGACATAAGGAAAACATTTGCAACATACATAACAAAATGAACTCCACTAAAAGAGATCTTACCAATTAATAAGATAGACACAAACAGCAGAAAAAATAATAAATAGCCAAATGCTATGTGGCCAACATTGGTAATTGTCTACCTATAATCTATTCTTTCTTACAAAAAGGACCTTATTAGAGGGTGGGGCCAGCACTGTGTTTATTACCCCCCCAAAAAAGTACAAGTGACCAAAAATCTTGTGAAAAGATATTCAATCTCATATAATCAGAGAAATACAAATTAAACAAAGTAAAATACTTGGTTTTTGCTCATAACATAGGCCAAAACAAGAAAAAGATTTTTATTATCCAGTGTCGTCAAGGACTTAGAGAAAGGCATTCTCAAAGTCAAATTGGCACGATAATTTGGGCAGTAATTTGATATATCCATCAAATTTGAAATATACTCTCTTCAACCTAGAAATTCCACTTCTAGGAATCTGTCCCACAGAATCCCTTACACAATTACCCAAAGATCTATGTGCAAGAATGTTCCCTAGAGGCTTGTTCATTAGCAACAATCTGGAAACACTTTCATATATCCACCAGTCGAGCTGTGAACAAGAACAGGAGTCAAGATCTTTGCCCTGACAGAGCCTTCGTTCAGCTGGGGGCAGAGACAGATGATAAACAAGGACAGACGATAAACAAGGAAACAAATAAGCAAGATACGTTCCAGTGACATAAGTACTATATAAAGGAAATAAAATTAGGTGATATGATAGAGCATGTTTGGGGGTACAGAGGTGGACAAGGCAGAAGGGAGACTATTGTATATGAAGCCATTAGGGGGTGTCTCCCTGGAGGGCGACACTGAGTTAAGATCAGAACTGCGACAAAGAACTAGCCCAGCACATAGAAGGTCCAGAGACACCGCAGGAGGGAGACAAAGGATAACCAATAAGGAGGAGAAAGGGCCAAGCTGAGACTAGAGAGGAGAGTTTGGGAAGCCACTGGGGTGGTAAGCAAGGAGGGACATGACCAGGTTTGCCATTTTTAAAAGATCATTCTGGCTGCCAGGTGAAGAATGTACTGCAGGCAATACATGGATGGATGGAGAGCAGGTAGGAGGTCCTGGCAAGATGGACTGGTGGCTGAGAACAGGAGAGTGAGAGAAGTGTCCAGATAAGGGCATACTTTGGAGGTAGAGCCAACAGGATTTGCTAGTGGATTGCCCTTGGCGTCTGACAGTAAGTAAAGAAGGAATTGAGGATGGCACCAAATCTTGGGGCCTGAACAACTGGGTGGGCTGGTGGTGTTATTTACTAAGATGAGAAAGCCCAGGGGGAGAAAGAAGTTTGGTGGAGAAAGTACAGAGTCCATTTGGACTTGTGAAGCTTGAATGTTCTATGCGACAGGCAAGGAGAGATAAAGTGGGAAATTAACATATATATTTGCAGATGCACAGAGAAAAATCTGGGAGGTTATCCACCTAACCGAGAAAGGGACTCTCTCCCGGAAGTGCAGTTGGGGGTGGGGGGAGGGAAGATGAAGAGGAAAGATGCTACTTCTACATTTGACTTTATATACATTAATAAGGTTTGAAATCATTACAATGGATATGTATTACCTTTGAAATTTAAATAAATGAATATAAATAAAAGACTAACTGAGTGATTTTCAAATTTTTCCACAGAGTTTTTCTTCAAACAAAGTCTTATCCAGAATGCCCTTCCCATTGTCATCATTCAGGCCTCAGCTCCAATATCACCTCAGAGAAGCCATCCTTAACACAGGATCTAAAGTAGCTCCACTGCTTCCTTCCCCCAAGTCACACTGTTGCATGCCCTGTTTTATTGTGTTCATATCCCTTACAACCCAAAACTGACTTGTCTGTTTGTTTGTTTACTTGTCTTCCCTACTAGAACATAATGGTCAAGAGCAGGGATGTTGTATGCCCTGGTCTCCAAATAGCTCTAGAATCTGGAACAGTGAGTTGCATACAGTAGGCACTCAATAAGTACTCCTTTGATTAAAAAAAAAAATGAACTCCAATTTGTCCTCAGGATAGAAAGCTGAGCTGCTTCAGTTGAACCGAGGCTAGGGGTCCAGAGTCTTCTCTCTCCCTCTCTCTCTCTCCACTCCCTTCCCACCATCACTGGCTGCCCTCAGATATGTCCCAGGAACCCCCAGGGCCCTGAAGGAAACTGTAGAAACCACAGGACTGTCTGATGGCTCAGATCTTTTCCAGTTCAGACACTCTACAAAGGTCTGCCCTGAGCCCTCCTTCTCAGGAACTCCACCTCCTCAGTTTCCACCCAGGGTCACCAGAGCAGGTCTGGTCCAGACTCAGCTGGAAGCCTCACCCATCTCCACGTCACCTCCACTAGCACCACTGCCCTCACACAGGCCGCCCTCCTACCAGGTGCTCCAGGCTGTGCCCACTGGCCCCGCACCGCGCCTGCTCACGGAGTCACCCGTGAGTGCTGGCCCCGGCTTGGCCCTGGCTCAGTTCTGTACTGGGTATGGTGGACCCAGAGACAGGCAGACAAGGGGCCTGTCCTGCAGGAGCTGCACGTGGGAGATAACCCAGGCCATCATCAATTCCCTGGCATCCTAGTGGCTCTCACAGGAATGTGGTCAAATCCAACTCGGTCCCTAGTTCTTTCTGAAGCCTCCCCAATTGTCCTGAGGCCACACGGTCAAAATTAAATAAAGACTGGCTGTCTTTGTTCATGCACGGGGTTGCTGTCTTTATGAGCTATGGGTGATGGAACTACGCCACCTCCAAGAAAGGGAAATGCCATCTGTCTGCCTTGCTTGGCCTCAATGCCACTTCAAGCAGAGGTTAGCAAGCATTCCTAGGCATTTTCTTGTGTCCCTCCTGTGGCCCAGAGGGAATAGTTCTCACCCTCAGATTGCACTGCTTCCCAGCCTCAGCCAAGGCCAGGGGCTTGCCTATGCATTTGCTGTCTACCTTGGTCTAGGGCCAGCAAGAGTCCTGTGCAGAACCAAGAGCAGTTACTCATTCACTCTACATAAAGGTTAAGTCCCTGCCATTCTCCAGACCTTGCCACACGTCAGAATCATCTTCCTTATGCTCCCTTGACTACCGGATGTGCCTCTGCTTCTGGGTGGGCTCAGGGTGGAACTTAGGGTAGGCAGAGCCTCAGGGATAAAGCCGGAGAGACCAGAGCAGTGAGGAGGATTCTTGCGGTGCTCACTGCAGTGATTCTCAGGAAGGAGAGGGCTGGAGGAACACTGCTGGCCCCCTTCCCCAGAGCCCAGCACACGGTGCTCAGGGGCCACCTGCTGGCAGCTGGGGGCATGTGTGACTCTGGGGAGAGGGTTGCATAGACCCAGGGTTCCTACAGGAACACACACACAGAGGCACCCCAGTACATGGTGTGCACGCATGCGCCCACACAAAAACACACATCCCACATGCCCCAGCACGTGTGTGCATACACAGAGAGCCATGCATACATACACACGCACATGCAGACATGAGCTCAAGCATGCAAGCCGACAGACATAACAGAATCACATGTTGCTCGTAAGCGTGCACCTGCACACCCCTACAGGCACACAGGTTGCATATACATTAAAGTGCATATATATTAGTGCATATACATTAAAGCCCCTGACTGGCCCCTGACTGAGGCCCTCCTCCCCAGGGCCCTTTTTGCAATTCCCTTCCTCCCAGCCATCACTTAGGGAAAGACAGAAACCCACATGACTTCCACCCCTCTGCTCTCCTGCTCTTAGCAGGCAGGCAGTGCTCACTCCATGGCTCCGTTACCAGGGGCCCCTCAGAGGACCACAGCCCCACCTCAGCACAGGATTAACCTGCCAGCTTGCAACTCTCCTCACCTGGGGCCTGTGAGTGTGGACAGCAAGCATGTGGTGACAGAGGTGTGCCTCAACAGCATGAGAACAAAGATTCCAGGGCCCTGGTTGGCCGTGATGGCAATACGGGGTGCTGCCCACCCAGTCCCAGAGCAAGGTGGGCCGCTGCTGCACGGGCACAGGGTCTACAAAGATGGGGGGTGACGCTCTGGAACTGTCTGAGAAGCTGAAGCTGTAGGCAGACACCTCCAAAGGTTGGTTCAAGGGCTGACAGAGCCTCGGAAGCCCAGGTTCAAGGACCAGGAGGGCAACGCACATTCACTGACAGCCTGCTGCCTGATGTGTGTGGGCACCATTCCCACGCTCGTTCCGCTCTTCCTTCTCTGCGAGGCAGAGAGGCTCATGGGTCTTCCCATAACAAGACATCACCAGGTCCCATTCTTTTCCTTCTTAAATATCCCCCCGTTTGCCCCAGGGATGCACCCACAGGTCCAAGTTACCCTTAGCTTTCATCTGGGCCAGCAGCACAGCCTCCTCCCTGTGCCCCTTCCCTACTCTCGGCCCATCCAATCTGCCCTCCATAATCCAAACAGATCAGTTTTAACAACACAAAGCTGAAAGTCTCTCACTGGGTTCGATGACTTCTTGTTCAAAGGACCAAGAACCAAATCCAAATCTCTGCTTTGCACCCGCACCTACTTTTTGCCCCTGGTGCCTGCCATTCCACACCGGTCATTTTCATCCCCTCAAATGCCCGCTGCCTCCTCCCATACCAGGCGCTTTGCACATGCTCTTCCCTCTACTCCCCCATCCTCATGCCCTCGCCTGAGAAAATCCGCCTTCCACTCTCTCCTCAAACATCAGTTCCTCCTGATGCCTTTCTTGCCCCCTGATCTCTCTCTGCTAAACACTCCTAACTCCCCGTGGTTCCATTATAACACACAGCAGCACTTGCAATGACCTACTCATGCTGTTATGTGGCTTCCCTCGGTCTGCTCCGTCCCCTAGGCTCTGAGCTCTGCCAGGGAAGAGACCTCATCTCTTGCTCATTCTTTTATACCCAAGTTCCCAGAAACTGCACATGCTGGAGAAGATGATATTCAAGCCAGGTCCCTCTGCCTCCAAATGGTGTCCCCTAATTCAACAAGCTTCTCCATGTCTCGGAGGGAACAGAGTTGGCAGGGCTATGCCAAGAAGGGGGACTCGTCCTTTCTGGATCCTAGGACCCCTGACCTTATAGGTTAGTCCCTGGTTGGAATGATCCGAGCCAGCCCGTCCTTCCATCAGCCCTGGCTACTCAGCAGAAGAGACTGTGCATTTGTCTCTACCTTGGCAGGCCTCTGCTATTCTCGTTCTTGAGCAAGATGATAATGATCTGATTGGCAAAAGGCAGTGCTTACGTGCAATCCTGGATGAATGGAAATAAACCCACTAACTGAAGAAAAAGACCAACAGACATGAACGTCTTCTCGGGAAGGCAGGGGAAGCATTTTAACATGTGGTACCAAGGGCATACATAATAAAGCACTGACCAAGTAAAACTGTTAAACTGCTGTACATCTTTTTATTTTTTTTAAACTTTTTATTTATTTATTCATGAGAGACAGAGACAGAGACAGAGAGAGGCAGAGGGAGAAGCAGGCTCCCAAGGAGCAGGGAGCCTGATGTGGGACTCAATCCCAGGACTCTGGGATTATGACCTGAGCCAAAGGCAGACACCCAACCATCTGAGCTACCCAGGCACCCTGCTGTACATCTTTTTAGATATTCACCACCCAAAGGACAAATCAGGCCCTCAGAGCTCCTGAGGGCTTGTAGTCAGAGAACCCTGGGGTAGGCAAGCCTCCTTCTTCAGAGCAGCCCTATGACCCGTGGAGCCTCTTCAAAAACTAAGAATTTCAAGGCAGTGACGGCAGAGCGTCAGCCAAGTTCAGGGCCTTTCTGTGTAACTACACCGGTGGCACATCCATGAAGCTGGTCCTGCTCCTTCACCCTGGAAAACTGGGCAGCCCAGAACCACCCACATACAATTGAATTCTGGAAACATTCACTTACTAAACACCTCACCGGTGCCCTGTTCCTGCCTTCACAGAGCTCAGAGCCTGAGAGCAGAAAAGCAGTCAGGGCATAGCTGCTAAAATAACTCAGTGTATCTTTACTCCCCTGGAGGCAGGTGAGGAGGATGGGCTCCCTTCCAGGTCCCAGAATCTCAGGGGTGAACGATGACCTGCTAAAGTGAAAACATGCCCTGGAGATTGTCTCATGCACGGTGCCCTGAAAATTACTTTACTCACTCTGCAAAAGCCTGGCTGCATTTTGGTGGGGGGAGTTAGAGAAAATCTGGCCAACGACAGCTAGCCCCAGTGCTGTAAGGAAGGAAGGGTCTTTAGAAAGCCAGACGTCCCCTTGACTGTTTCATGACAGTAAAGTACACTCCTTTACCAGGAATTTTGACTGATGCAAAACTGCCTCCCTGAAAATCACCCAAGATGATTCTGCCTCTCTGTGCCAACGGGAGTGGGAAGTTTGAGGACTTCCTCTTCCAGAACACTGGCTGCAGTATTTTTGCCAAAGAAGGGCCAGGGAAGAGATCAAGACAAACTTCAACTCCCCACATACAATGAAAATAAAAGCCCCCACTGGTTGTCTAGCAGGCTAAAGCAAGCCTGTGTCGTGAGCTTTTGTGTTTCGCCCACACATGAGTGTCCTAAGGTATGTGTCATCTTGTCTTGAGACGCTAGAAGGCTGATGATTTTATTTGTGTTTTAATTTAACGCTCACAGAGTACTAGCCATGTACCAGGCACCATTCCAAAAGCTTGACAGGTATTAACTCATTAACCCATGTAGCCACCCCATAAAGTAGGTACAATGGATATCACTTCCACTCTACTGATGGGGAAACTGAGACAACCACAGAGTGAAGTTCCTTCAATGCCATGTAGACAGTTATTGGTAGAACAAGGATTCAAACCTAGACTGGCTCCAGAATCCATGCCCTTCACCGTTATGTCCTTTTGTCTCTCTTGGCTCAAAGGCAGACAGAAGAGAGTGCAAGCTTAATTCCATAATCTGGACCGTTAATTTGTATGCCATTTGGGTTTTAATTCCATAGGTATTTGCAAATGCCAAGTCACTTCGTCGTTCTTTCAAGGAAGTAGCTAACATGGATTAAGACTTCGAGCTATGGATTGAGACAGACCTGGATTCAAATCCTACCTCTGCCATTTGCCAAGCTGGGAAGGTTGGATGACTGATGTCAGCTATCTGTGCCTCAGTTTCTTTGACTGTAGAATGGACATAATAATGGCACCAGCCTTTAGAGTCACGGTGAGGATAAAATGAGTTAGTGCAAATAAAACTCTTGGCACAGGACCAGGGCCAGAGTGAGCATCCAATACAGGTTTGTAGTGACTTTTCTTAACACTATCATCTTCATTTCATCAACAGTGATTGAGAGACGGTGGGGCACAGTCAGAAGAAGATGGAATTTGGAGACAGGAAATCCTGGATGAAAATGCAGCCACATAGTATCCAAAATCTATAAAGAACTTATCAAACTCAACACCCAAATAATCCAATCAAGAAATGGGCAGAAGACATGAACAGACATTTCTGCAAAAGAAGACATCCAAATGGCCAACAGACACATGAAAAAGTGCTCAACATCACTCAGCATCAGGGAAATACAAATCAAAATCACAATGAGATACCACCTCACACCAGTCAGAATGACTAAAATTAGCAAGTCAGATGTTGGCAGGGATGCAGAGAAAGGGGAACCCTCTTACACCGTTGGTGGGAATGCAAGCTGGTGCAGCCACTCTGGAAAACAGTAGGAAGGTTCCTCAAAAAGTTGAAAATAGAGCTACCCTACAATCCAGCAATTGTACTACTGGTTACTTACCCCAAAGATACAAATGTAGGGATCCAAAGCGGCACCCGTGCCCCAATGTTTATAGCAGCAATGTCCACAGTAGCCAAACTATGGAAAGAGCCCAGATGTCCATTGACAGGTGAATGGCTAAAGAAGATTTGGTGTACACACACACACACACACACACACACACACACACACACACACACACACACACACTGGAATATTACTCAGCCATCAAAAAGAATGAAATCTTGCCATTTGCAACAACATGGATGGAACTACAGGGTATCATGCTAAGCGAAATAAGTCAATCAGAGAAAGACAATTATCATATGATTGCTCTGATATGAGGAATTTGAGAAACAAGACAGAGGATCATAGGGGAAGGGAGAGAAAAATGAAACAAGACAAAACCAGAGAGGGAGACAAACCATAAGAGACTCTGAATCCCAGGAAACAAACTGAGGGTTGCTGGAGTGGAAGGTGGAGGGAGGGATGGGGTAGCTGGGTGATAGACACTGGGGAGGGTATGTGTTGTGGCGAGCGCTGTGTATTGTGTAAGACTGATGAAGCACAGACTTGTGCCCTGAAACAAATAATATATGTTAATTAAAAAAAAAAAAGAAGTACTTCAAATGGCGGAGCCTATTAGGTGGAAAACTAGGCGGACAACAAAATGAAAATACAGCCACATAATTTGTTCCCGGTGGGGCCTTGTGCAAGTCACTTCTAGCTTCCTTTCCTCCTGCGTAAATGGAGATTGTACTAGAGTTACCTCGCCTAGCATTTGTCAAGAACACACAAGCTCATATGTATCAAAAGGGCGTGGTTATCTATCAAGAAACATACATACGGTGGTCATCATTTGTGTGACATAAAATAGCCTATGTATAGTGGATTGAATATAGTGGATTGAAAAACATATATCCACATCCTAACCCCCAGAATCTGGGAATGTGTCCTGTTTTGGAAAAAGCATCTTTGCCAATGTAATCCAATTATGGCTCTCAGGATGAGACCATCCTGTATTATCTGGGGGAGCCCTAGACAAGCATTCCTATAAGCGGTGGGAGAAAACCCCAAGAGAAGCGGGAGGAGCCACGCAGGGAAGATGTGAGGGGACCAGCCAGAGGCCAAGGACCAGCTGGAGCCACCAGAAAGGGGAAAGGGCCAGGAAGGGCCCTCCACAGAAACTTCGGAGGCAGCGTGGCCCTGCCAACACCTTGATTTCAGACTTCTAACCTCTGAAACTTGGACAAAATACCTTTCTGCCGCTTTAATAAAGCCACCAAGTTTACAGTCCTTTGTTGCTGGAGCCCTAGCAAATGAATGTGTCGTCCCTGGGGGAAGAAAAGGAAAAACAAAAATCCACGAGGAGGCTGTATTTGTTTGTTTGAGCTGCCATCACGAAATGCCACAGACTGGGTGGGCTTCAACGGTCGACCTTTGTTTCTCACAGTCCCGGAGGCTGGAAGTCCATGGTCAATGTGTGAGCAGACTGCACGTCTAGTGAGGACGTCTTCCCAGCTAGTAGACACCCACTTTCTCACCGGGTCTCCACACAGCCTCCCCTGCGTGTGCGCTCAGAGAGAGAACGCGGGGGTCTCTTCCTCTTCCTATGAGGACACCGGTCCTCCTGGATTAGAGCTCTACCTTCATTACCTCCATAAAAGCCTTTTCTCCAAATACAGCCATGTTAGGGGTTGGGTCTTCACCATAGGAATTTTGAGGGGGACACAATTCAGTCCATAACAGAGGCCACGTGAAGAGTGTGTTTGAGCCCAGAGCAAATAGCTACAGCTCTGCCGTGGCAAGTGAGGTGTTTTGGAGCCCAAGCTAGTGTCCTGGAGTGGGGACCCCCAGAGCAGGTAGCAGCAGAGGGAGGCCCGGGTAGACAACCTCCTGCACCCTCCACCAACTCCGCAAGCCTGCCTCACCCGCAACTGATGCTGGACCATTCTTATTCCCCTTCATTTTATTAGTAACGTGGTTGGTCCCCACAGCGAAACAACCACAAATTTCATTTCTGAAAAAAAGTTAATTCTTCAATTTGAAATACCTCCGAAGAGTATGTGAATCTCTTCAACATGTATGAGGGGTTGCGTTTATAAATAAATAACTGGATAGATTTGGGTCTGAACAGCAAACATGGCTGGAGTCATTTTCTTGCACAATTATGAAAAAGCAGTTTATCCCCAAGTGGGTGGGAATACACATTGAATCCAAACAGCAGAATTGTGAACAGGATTTGGGATTATACAGCAGGAGCACGTGGGGCAACTGCTCTGAAAGTTGAAGAGGTTCAGCATGTTAAATTAAGCCCTCTGACATCTTTTAAAACCTGAGGAAATCAGTCTTAAGTTTCTCTAACAGGTTAGGTTTTGATGAAATAAGCAGTTCAAACGTTTCAAATCATCCCAGCTTTGAAAACAAACAGCTGATCACCATCCATTCCTGCAGAGCCGTTTCCCTTGAATGTTTACAATGTATTTGTTCAAGAAGTATGTATTCAGTTCCTACTGGGTGCCAGGCATAAGGTTGGATGTAACCATAAACAGAAATAGACAAGGCCCAGCCAGAAGATGGGTCCACAGTTGGCACTGGGGCTCAGGAGCGGGGGTAACAGGAGACAGCCTTACTAACAGGGAGGCCCCAGTGCAAGAACTTAGAAAGGGAGGCAGAACACAGGCCAATTACAGGGAACCCAGCAAGTTTTCTGCAAACTTATGAATAGTAAGTGGTTATCCTGACTAGGGATGGAGAGGCGTGGGGCGGGGCACATCTCAGGCCACAGTGGGGGGAGGGGGTCCCAGTAGTACAAGCCAGGTGCCCCTTCCCTGCTCTACCAAGGGGGCGGCTACCACACTGAGCACACCCACCTGGGAGGAAGACAGGTGCCTGACACGGATGCCCCAGTCTCTGCTCCAGCCTGGATGGGGATGGGACAGGAGCAAAGGAGTCCTGATACAGGGACACCAGCGCATCCAGCTGTAAGTTGACAAAAAGAAAAATAGCCCAGAAAGTGAGGCTGGAACAGATTCAAACCCACCTGGTGAAAACTGGGTGGTCAGGGATTCCCTCAAGCATTGGGATTTTAAAGCCCCCAAACCAAATGCACACAAAGGGCCCAAGCTCCCAGTGAGTTTGGAACACCACCTCCAGACTTTCCTGCACTGTCAGTCTCTCACTAATGAGCAGCCTCTAGTCTTCGATTATTGTCTAGCGTGTCTCCCTGACCTGTAGCTCATGCGAGACTGGCAGAAGAGGTGAGAAAAGAGGAAGTGCAGGGAGAGGGGAGCCCCCCACCCCAAATCATCACATAGACTTTAAGTCAATTCCTTTTCTCTTTGGATTTTTTTCCTACCTGATCTTCTCTCTTCTGGAAACTTGCACTGGTTTCCAAACTTAAACGATGTCCAAAAAAAAAAAAAAAAGGTAGGGGGCAAATAGTCAGACTTACTTATCTGCCCTGTATTAAAGAGATCCTGGAGTGGTGATCTCGGAGAAGCCATGGCCTCCCTCAGCCTCACTTTTCATCTTTGAAGAACAGGAATGAATGAGGATAAAAGCCCAGCTCACAGAGCTAATGTTGGGATGAGAGAATTTCCACAATTTGCACACATGGGTGCATGAGTAATTGTTGGTACAGACACACCAAGCCACAGAAGAGAAGAGACCCGAAGCTCCCTCCCTGATGCCTGAGTGTCGTCCCCTGCACTAGACCATGAGGTTGTCACCCCAAGTACCTGTCCCAGAGATAAGGAATCCATCAAGAACAAGAGTATCTGCCCTTTCCTGAGTGCATCCTAGGCCCTTGGCATTGCACTAAAGGTTTCCCCTGCACAGCTCACTGTCCCTTCAAAATCAGCCAGTGAGGGGGCGATGGTTGTGCAATTCTGTGAACTTCTGTGAACAAAAACCACTGAATCATATGCCTTAAATGGGTGAATGGTGTGGTATATAAATTGTATCTCAATAAAGCTGTTCTAAAAACAAAAGCAAACCCTCCGTGAAAAAGGAGCTACTACTCTTCATTGTATCGATGAAGTAACTGAGGCTCAGAGGGACCAGAGCAGCCAGAAGTCACACAGTTCGCAAGGATCAGAGCCAAGATACCTGCCTCCCAGGCTGCTCCCTGCCCCTGGGAGGGTACCTTGCAGATGGCTTGCTCTCTGGGAGGGCTGGGGCCAAGCATGGTTGCGCCAATTCTCCCCACAGCCTCTGAGGCAGTGTGTCCCTGTGTTGGATAATGTGGATTCTCAGAGTTGCCACAGCTGCTGAGCAAATCTGCCTCTGTGGAGTTTCCATGGCTTCGTGCTGGTTCTCCCTCTGGAACCTCATGGAGTGAAGATGCTCTGCACTCTAGGAGATGCCTTCAAGTATCAGAACACAGCAGTGGATTCCTCTTTCTTCTTTTCTCCTTGGCCTGAGAGATACATGGGCCCAACAGAGGCTCGCAGACTACAGAGCTGGGAGACCAGTGATCCCCAAAAATCAGTTTGTGGATCCTGGCTGCACCACAGTCACCAGAGGCTCTAAAAATCCCCAATTCCATGGAGAGAGCCCAAATCAGTGGGTGTAAACCCAGGAGTCCATATTTTTTTTAGTAGCTACCAAGTGATTTCTGTCAGGGGGAAGGTAAAAAACCAAAAACCAAAAAACAAAACAAAACAAACCTATTATTTTTAAGAAAGAAACTGAGGGTGCCTAGGTGGCACAGTCAGTTAAGTGTCCACTCTTGGTTTCACCTCAGATTGTGATCTTGGGGTCGTGAAATCGAGCCCCGCATGGAGTCCTGTGCTCAGCATGGAGTCTGCTTGTGACTCTCTCTCCCTCTGCCCCTCCCCTACCTCCCTCTCTCTCACATGTGCTCTCTCTCTCAAATAAATAAATAAATAAGTTTTTACAAAAAGAAAGAAAGAAACTGAAGCTCATAGAGGGACATAACTATTTCAAAATCATATAGTCATATTCAAACCAGCTCACTTTTGGACAAGCTCACTTCAGTGTCAATGATTCTAAGTCCAGAAACTGATATGAGACTGTAGATTATAATGCAAAGGGTAAAGGACAGGAATATGTGATCCATACAAGAAGAGGTGCTATTGGGCACCTGGGTGGCTCAGCTGGTTGGGTGATTGCCTTCGGCTGAGGTCATGATCCTGGAGTCCCGGGATCGAGTCCCACGTCAGGCTTCCTGCTCGGCAGGGAGTCTGCAGAAGCAGACCCTCTGACCCTCCCCTCTCTTGTGCTCTCTCTCTTTCTCTCTCTCATTCTCTCTCTCAAATAAATAAAATCTTTTTTTAACAAAAGAAGAAGCGCTATTAATCAGCAACTTAATCCTAATACCTATTTTTTATAAAATGCAGTCAAAACAATGTAGGACATTTTATAGCCATCAAATTTAAGACGAACAACACGCAGTTTGGGTGAGGTTATACTGAAATTGATTCATTTGCACATTGCATGTAACAATTTAAATTAATATAATACCTTGCAAACCACTGCAGCATGATAAATGAAGAGCATCAGGCTGAGTCCTTTACTGAGGGCCTACTTTGTGCCGGTGTTGGAAATACAGGTACAAGTGAGAATTGCTCACTGCCTTCAAAGAGCTCACTGTGCACTGTGAGAGAAGTGAATGCTTGTTTCAACATTAAAGGTAAGTGGTAAGCACTGGGGATCATGACACCTTCTAAGGAGGACCTCTTGGCCTTACTTGGAGGCGCAGGAAAAGGATTCCTAAAAATGCTTGAGCAGGGGTACCTGGGTGGCTCAGTCGGTTAAGTATCTGACTTTGGCTCAGGTCATGATCTCAGGGTCCTGGGATCAGCTGCATCAGGCTCTGTGCCCAGCAGGGAGTCTGCTTATCTCTCTCCCTCTGCCCCCCCGCAATGCGCTCACTCTCTCTCTCAAATAAATAAATAAAAATCTAAAAAAAAAAAAAAAATAGAAAAATGCCTGAGCCAAGGCTTGGAAGCTTGCAAGAGGGAAGCCAGGGCTGCAGGTCCTTGGAGACAGGTGGGTCTGTGCCACAGAACCTTCAGGGTTCTGCTAAGAGTCTAGGCTTTGTCCTATAGGTTATAAGGAGGCATTGAAGGCTTTAGGCAAGGGAATGACATGCACATATGTGAGCTTTGAAAGGGTCCCTTAGGCCGCAGTGTGGAGGACAGCAGATGCACAAGAGCAGACAGGGAGGCCAGTTAGGGGGATGTGGCCACGGTCCGAGGGGGGAGCAGACAATGGACGCTCCCACAGAGCAGAGACAGTGGGAGGAGAGGAAGAGAGGGGTGGGAGAGGAGGGAGGGCAGGAGACCTTCTGCATATTCTAATCACCCAGTCACCAGAATTTAGTAATTCTTTGTGGAGATTTAAGGGCGAAAGAAGAATCGAAAACAATCTCAGAGGAAGAACTGGAAACTGAGCTCACCAGAGGCCAGTGATGCCCCGAGTGTCACTGAAGGCAGTCCTGTGGCTCAGGGGAGTGGGGACGTCCCACCTGCATTAGCATCCCAGGCACTGACTAGCTGCTGTGGGGAGAGTGGGGTCCAGGCAGTAGGGACCAGGAAGGTGTCACAGGTTTTCCCAGGAAGCCAACTCTGAGATGGAGATGAGTACGCCGGAAGTTTATTAGGGATCTTGGGATTGTTGCCCGTGGAAGGAAGGAGCAGGGCAAGGAAGCCGAATGAGCAGAGGGAGCAATAGGGCTATGATGGCGCCCTGACAGAGGGTCTCAGCCCCGAGGCTGGGATGGCCCCTCAGAGCTGTCCCAGGCTGGAGAGAGAGGGCCAGGTCTTTACATCCCGCATCCATCACAGAGCTGGCTCAGGGAAGGGGCTTCGGCAAGGCACTGTCTTCAACAGAGGCCATCCTGTACAATGGTGTGCAGAGAACAGTCCCAGAAGGTGGGGGGCCACGTCCTGCACTTTTAAAGAGGGATCTGCATGGCCAGCCCAGGGGCCACTGAGGCACCACTAGTGAGGATGTCAGAGTTAAGCACCAGGGCTGGCGCCAGTCTCCCGGTGAGGGGACTGGAAACCAGAACAAAAGCCCAGGTGTAAGATGGAGCCCCTCGGTGGGGGTTTGGGGGGCATGGAAGCCAAGCCTCCCTCCAGCTCTGTGGGTACCAGTCCAAGGGCAGCAGGACTCTTTTCAGACCCACTGGAGTGTTCAAAGCCCCACAGACTACTGCCCTCAAACATGACAGACTCGGTCCAGGCCAGGGTCCCTGGCACCTATTGCTGGCCCATGGGAATGGGAGGGGTTGGCATTCAGTGGTTCTCTAACCACAGTTGCCAGAATCTGGAAACAACCTGCCTATCCAACACTAGGGAACCAATGAGTCAATCATCGTGTTTCTATATCCTTTCAAATAATTCAGGCAACTCTTAAATCACATGAAAAATAGTTAGGATTCATTCAGCAAAGAAAAGAATGTGAAATATCCACCTCATCGGTATAACTATAGAAAATGAGCTCTGCATATGGACAGACACGGGCAGCAAAAATAGAAAATAAAACCACTGATTTTTATGACTGAGGGAGCAGGGATGGGTTTTAATTCCTATTACCATAGTTTGTCATAAATACTTTTTTCCAGCCTTGACCACCTCCCACGAGGTGGCTACAGATGCGTTCATATTGGCATACGGCTGGCCCATATCATACCCCATTTCATCCTTACAAAGACATCCGTGCACAGCCCACACTGCAGGCATACCTCCAAGCCTGCTAAGAGATTGTCCAGAGGCAGCCATTAGCTATGTCTCTGAGCAAAAGGGGTTCAAAAGTTGACAATGAGGAAAATATTTCTAGGAGGCAAGAAAAGAGGGTTTTATGCCTCCCAGTCCCAACAACTAGTAAGTGGGACATTAAAAGAGGTGGAGTATAGATCGATATTTAAGCGAAGTGTTTGTAAGAACAACTGATAGGCAGTTTTCAGAATAGTAAGCCCACTAGATTCAAGCAGATGCTAAAAACTATAAAAATAAATAAAGGAAACCTCATGTACAATGGAGTCATGAAACCCTGCAAGGGGAGTTCTCACACACTACCACTTGTAGCAAGAAGAGTATCTCCCCTCATCCAACTGGAAGAAGACTTACTTTCCATAGCCCAGCAGGGGAAAGGAAGAATTTCTCCTTGCCCAGCAACAGCTCAGCCAATGAGAACTCAGCAAAACAGCTGCTCCCCGCTTCCTCCTTTCCCCTACAAAAGCAAGCTCATCTCCTCTGTTCTCTGGACTTGCCTATGGTTCACCATTGTTTGCTTGTCCCAAATTGCAATTCCTCTGCTATTCCCAAATAAACTCATTTTGTGGATAAAATAAGTTTTTTTAAGATCAACAAGATCATCAGTCAAGAATGCTGTAGAAGAGTTTCAGGAGGTCAAAGACCCTGCCTTGATTCATCTAATCAGAAGATTTTATAGATGGTAATTTAAATAACTCAAAATTTAACTCAAAGAAGGTTGGGTAGAGACCAGCTAGGTCAGATCATGATAGATTCCTGGAGAGCCAAGTGAGATGGCCCAGCATAGCCCACAGAGAAGGATGTCAAGAGAGCTTGTGGTGATCCACTGATCTGCATTTGGGCTGCAAAACAACTCAGACCTTTCAAGGCTGAGTCATTCAAGAAGCCACAAACTTCCGTCTCTTCCTCATGCTCAAAAGAGTATGGTGAAGAAAAACCCCAAGGTTAACCAAGTGTCCCTTATTTCAATCATTTTTCCCTAAAAGTACTTTTTTTTTTTTTAACACCATGGTCAATGGTTTTTGAATGCAGGCTTTCAAGGTTTTTTTTCCCCAAGGAGTTTTAATTACAAATGGTCAAGTAGCCCTAAACCCCATTTCACACATGAACTGGGCTTTGATTCGCCCTACAATTCCCAAAGACATTTCTTTGTACCTTCCCTGAAGCCATCTAGCAAGCATTAAGTGAACTTACTGTGTGCCAAGGAATTGTGTTAGGTGTTGAGGACCCAAAGATGAACTAAGCCAGGAACAACAGGTGAAAGAAAGTAAAATTGCATATCACATGTGAGAAGAGCTGAAATGGAAGCACAGAGCATCATCCATGGGATTCTGCAGTCTTCAGAGTCAGGTGATATCTCACCTGGAAAGAAGAGGTTAGGAGAATTGCTCCAGATGGAGAAGGTGGCACAAGATATGACAGAAGCTGACATTTGTAGGGAAAAATGACAAAGCTGAGTTTCCCAAATGGCAGTAGGTGAAGGTGCAGAGAAAGGTAAATCTGTATAGGTAAAGAGGCTTCTGATCGAAAAAGATTTTGCATGCCAAGCCTAAGAGTTTGGATTTTATCCTGAGATTCATGGAGAGCAATGAGGGTTTTCAGGCAAGGATCCAGTGGAATTTGTGATTTTCATTTTTATCTTTCTAGAGCAGCAAGAGGATGGACCTGAGGAGAAAGGGACATGGCAGGAAATTTGAACTATCTGTTATAATTTAATCTGTCTCATTTAACTCTGACATCAACACCACGATAACCCACCCCTCACCTGGCAGATGATCTACTGTGATGTAGATCTGCTTCTGTAATGGAAAGATTCCGTGGTGTAGTTGAAAGAGCACCAGGTCTAGAAGTGGAAACCCCAGGTTAGAATTATGACTTCTTTACTGACCAGATGTGTAACCTTGAAAGAGCCACTTCATGTCTCTGATTCCTAGCTCTCAACATCTCCCAGAGATGTTGTGAAGACCCTGAGACAGGAATGTGACAGCTCTTGGCAAATCACAGAGCTCCGTGAATATGCTAATTCCATTGTCCTCCTGCTATATTGGGATAGACAGGGGTTCTCATTTCCCCCAGCATTAGCTTTTTCCATGGGGGTCCACCCAGATTTGGATTCCAGTTTTGCACTGTATTGAGAGAGTCTCAATAACGTATCTTTAGACAAAATTGTACTGCATAAAAGAGAGGGCCCATCTTTCTTTACATTCTGGTATCCCCAAGAAATTGAGGTTGCACCAAACCATACTCTGTCACTAGAAGGAGCTCATCCTTTAGCATCAAAGTCATTTAAGCTCAACTTCTCAAGAGGTCATCTGTTAGAGGACACAGAAAGCTGGGGAAGGTTAGTTGGTTGGTTGGGGGGTGGGGGCAGAATTTTAATCATTATTCATCATTAGTTCAGATCTCTGCAGTTAGGCTAGAATTCCATCCCAGGGCCACCATTTCCTAGTGTACAAATCTGGACAAGTGACTTCATTTCTCTGAACCTGTTTCTTCATCATTCCTATCCAATGGAGATGATTATTATGTGAGATATTGGACACAGAGTGCCCAGCAAGTACCAAGCACAGAACAGGAACTCCATAAATTCTAGAATCCTCTCCTTTTCACATTTTGCTACAAATAACAATAATTGAGAAATACATTTAAATGAAATTGAAAGGCAAACAGGAGAAAACAGAGTAGAAAGAGGCACGAAGGGCTGGTGACTGCTCTTGGTGTCAGATGTGGGCATCCCTCATTCTCACATCTGTTGAGCGAAGGCATCCATAGATGTAGATGCTGTTTTATAAGCCCCATGGCTAGATGAGGCAGTCACAAACAGATGGGCAGCTAGAAGTAGCTGCAAAATGAAGCAGGCATATGGACCACAAACTAGGGCTCCCTCTCCTTCTGTTGGAGCCATTGCCTTCAATTCCAGAGTCATTACCCTGAGGTGGGAGGGGGAAAATGTTATTTAATCGATTCCATGTCACCCTACCTTATATTTCTGAAATCACCATATTAATCCTGCCTTGTATTTCCACAGAGCCTTCTCTTGGTTTTCTAGCAAGTGGCTCTGACAAAGGCTGTGTTGAAACCATGCCAACACAACTGGTGGAAAAAGAAGATTTGAGTCAAACAACCAGGTTCCCTTGACCGAATTCCAAATCTCAGATGGGGTGATTTTTCCTCTCTGCATTAACCTTTTTGTTACTAAACCAACAGAGTCAACTAGATCTTTTGATTTCTCTTAGACAAAGGGAAGTGGGAATTCACATTTGTAAAGTACCTGTTGTGTGCCAGGCTCTGTGTTGGGCATGTCACTAACACTCCCACGTAATGCTCACAATCCTATAATGGGCAGGTGCTTGTCTCTGCTTTACTGATGAGGTGCCTGAGGCTCAGAGAGGCTGAGTAACTTGCTGGAGGTCACACAGCGAAGTCTGTGGGAGAGCCAGGTCTGGAACTCTTTTGTGTGAGACACCAAAGTCAGTTTTCACAAATACGATAAAAGTCTCTCTGAAATTGCCCTCTTTAAAGTGTTCCTATGTGATGTGCCCCCTTTTTAGATCTCAGCATCTCAATTTCTAAGTCTTTCTTGAGTGTTCCCTGTTATAAAATGGTTTCCATTTAATCCACCCTCAAACAACCTTACCCTCTTTATTAGCTATCACAATGCCCCACAAAAGGTAAGAATAGCCTGTTTCACATGTAGGGAAACTGAGGCTGGGAGTGACTTAACTATCTAAGGTCACTCAGTTGGCAAGTGAGGATTCCAGGTGCAGAAAAACAACCTTCTCTCATACAGACACTACTACCTCTAGACTGAGCTGGAAGGGGTACCACAGCACTCTGGCCCTCCGAATACAGAACTCTGGAGCATTATCCTCAGTGCTCTCCTGAGTTCTCATCTCAATACTGATTAAACATAGATTAGTCACCTTATCTCTGTCCCCACTGCCAGTGCCCTGAGTCAGGCCTCCATTGGCTCTCAACAAGATCCTTGCAAAAGTCAGCCACCTGCTGTCCAAATCTCCAAATCTCCCGCCTCATCAACCCAGCTCCTTGCTGTCAACAGAGGGTTCTTTTCAAAAAATTAATTCCATGGACTCACATAGCTGATGAAAATGTTACAGAGACACTCCCATCATCTCCCAGAGAAAGCCAGAATCCTTTAACCTGCAAAACAGCCTCCTTTATGTGCTGACCCAGGCCGCCTCTGTTTTCTCATTGATGCCACCCCAAGACCACGCCCTCCCCTACTCAATCACTTAACAAGGCAATGTAGTATTGGGTCTCTAATTAATGCTAATTCATTCCCCTAATGGAACCCCAGAGCTCTTGCTGAGCACCAGGACTCCCTTGCAGCTAGGTGTGGCCATAAAACCAGGTTCTGGCCAATGGGATGTAAAGGAAAGTGATGTTGGCTACTTATGGGATGTAGCATTGAAAGAAAGCTTCTTGTGGGGCACCTGGGTGGCTCAGTTGGTTAAGCGTCCAACTCTTGATTTCAGCTCAGGTTATGATCTCAAGGTCATCATCTCAAGGTTGTGAGGATGGACTCCATGCTCAGTAGAAAGTCTCCTTAAGATTCTTTCTCTCTCTCTCCCTCTGCCCCTCCCCCCTGCTCAGTACTCTTTCTCTCTCTCTCTCTCTCTCTCTCTCTCTCTCTTAAATAAATAAATAAATCTTAAAAAAAAAAAAAGACAGAAGGAACTTGGCTCCCTGAGGGTTTACAGAATATGCCACCATTGTGCTTGGTTTGGCGTCCTTGAAGATAAGAATTTGAGTGCATTTATTACAGAGATGATGCCAAGGCAACACCAGGAGGAAGTGGGGGAGTAAAACAGAGAAAGGAAAGGAACAATGAAGCGTACATTACTAAGCCGTTACCTCCATGGGAGGTGTCCTCCATGTCCCCTAATCACAATGGGAATACTGGGAGAATGTGGAACATGACCCAGAATTATCCTGCCCAAGAGGCAAGGATGCTGAGGGATTTATACGGCAACACCTGCAGAAATTGTTGGGAATTTTGGAGGAAGGGGACACTCCAGGCAGAGAGTGCTCTGGGGGCAGAGAGGGCCCGCAGGGAGGCACCAGTGCTGGAAGATGGATGGATGGTCCAAGTGCATACAAACGGTGACCGTGCGGGGGACGTGTCCACCCCATGGTACAGACGTGTCTGTGATACTCACCCACCTCTCCATTCCTTCATTCCAGCTTAGACTTTTATGAAAGAGAAAAGGAAAACTTCCATTTCCTTAAGTGACCATTATCTAGTCTCTTAATGCATATATTTCTGTCACAACAATAGTGTGACATTGCCTGCGTGCAAAGCCCTTCTCAGCCACTTACTAGATGCAAGGGACTGAACCTCTCTGCCCTCAGTTTCTTCTTCTGGAAAATGGGTCTGCTCATACTTCCTCAGAGGGCTGTTTCTTTAGGGTGCCTGGGATGCCGCTTGCAAAGCACCCAGCACACTGCCTGCCACGGAGTGAAAGAGTTGCTCTACTTAGTTCACTTCTAAGAGCACTTTTCAAAAGCTACCCTTGAATTTGCCCTCCTAGTCTGCATAGTCTCCAGGACAGGCCCCTACCAAAGGCAGAACATGATGCACTGTCCCAGAGCAGTGCTGTTGTTAGCAAAGGTTCACTCTTGCAGAGATGCTCCCCACTCCCCAACAATGAAATCTCGCAGGAAAATGACCTGAAATGAGACCAGCCCCCCAGGGAAGCCAGGAGAGGAGGGAGAAGATACCAGCACTCCCAAAGCTTTCAGCAGAGGTTCCCTAGTCACCCAGCTCCTCTGGCCCCAGCCTCCAGCCAAGCTGCAGGGAGCCAGTGCCCCATTGGCGTCTGTGAATGAGCAGGGACAGGTCACCCAGGCGGTGGCCTGGCTCATTTCCCAGCTCTGCTCAATTGGCAACACCAAGGAAAGCAGCTCCCCCAGCAGGCACCCTGGATGTCTGCAGACTGTTGGCCCTCACCTCCTCCTCACTCCCCGCCCCAGCCCCCCAAGCGCTGTAGGGAGCAGAGAACACACCCCAGACCCAGAAAGCAACAGCTCCTCCCTTTCAAAGATCAGTCTATGGGAACCTGGAATCCTTAACAATTGCAGGGCTGCCCAAGGTAAATATCTGTTGACTCCTGATGGATAGCAAGTGCTCAGTCATTAAGATTAGTTGAAATTGAACCTAGGGGGTTATTGTTTTAACTGTTACTCTCCCCGGGTGCTATCACACATACAGAACCGGTCGTTAATATTAATTATTCAGTTGGCTTCTATGGAGTACTTCCCTGAGCCAGGCTCTATTATTAGCCAGGGTCTCAGAAACTAGGAGACGGGCTCCATGACTTTGATTAAATCATGTCTAGCTGGGGAAGCCACTGAGCAACCAAGGAACTTTACGAGTGTGATCGGTCAGCGATCTTTAAATGTTGACTGATAGGAATTAAGCTGACTCTCAGTTTGTAGCTTGCTGGGCCCCACTCTCAGCGACTTAACCCAGGGCCTGCATTTTTTTTTAAATAGACTTTATTTGTTAGAACAGTTTTAAATTTACAGAATTGAGAAGACAGTACCGTGAGTCCCCATATACCCTCTCTCCCAGTTTTGTCCATTATTGACATCCTAGATTTGTATAGTTCATTTATTAAAATTTATGAACCAATATTGATACATTTTTACTTACCAAAGTCCATCGTTTATTCAAATTTCCTTAGTTTTTTTTTTAAGATTTTATTTATTTATTTGACAGAGAGAGACACAGCGAGAGAGGGAACACAAGCAGGGGGAGTGGGAGAGGGAGAAGCAGGCTCCCCACGGAGCAGGGAGCCCGACGTGGGGCTCGATCCCAGGACCCTGGGATCAGCGCCTGAGCTGAAGGCAGCCACTTAACGACTGAGCCACGCAGGCGCCCCAGACCTCCTTAGTTTTTACCTAATGCCTCTGTCTGTTCCAGAATCCCGTTCAGGACACCACATGACACTTAGTTCATCTTCGGCGGCTCCCCCTGGTGGAGACGGTTCCTCAGAGTTTCCTTGTTTTTCGTGACTTTCACAGTTTTAAGGAGTACTGGTCAGGTATTTTGTGGGGTGCCCCTCGACTGCATGTTTTTCTCATTATTGGACTGGGGCTGTGGGTTTGGGGAGGGCAACCACAGAAGGAAGATGCCATTTTCATCACATCATATCAAGGGTACGTACAATCGGCAGGACTTATCACTGTTGATACTGACTTCAGTCACGGACCGAGGTTGTGTTTGTCAGTTTTCTCCACTCTAAATCTACTTTTTTTTTTTCTTAGTCGCTTCCATACTCTACTTTTTGGAAGGAAGTCACCGTGTGCAGTCTGCACCTAAGAAATAGGAAGCTGCCCTCCCCATCCTTGAGGCCAGAGTACCTACACAAAGTATTTGGAAAACTTCTGCATGGGAGATTTGTCTCTTCTCCCTATTGATTTATTCAATCATTTTTATGTCAGTATGAACTAATGGCTATTTATTTTACACTTCAGGTTACAATCCAATGCTGTTGTGTTTGGTTGCACAAACCGTTCCAGTGTTGGCCATTGGAAGCTCTGTTTTTGAAGAATGGTTTTAGTAACAAAGACTTGGGTGCTGGGTGGAGGGCCTGCATTTTATGTAACTTCTAAGTTTTCTATGTAAACTTACAGGAAAGTTACAATAAAGCATTGCATTTTGTGCCATTTGCTGTGTCATTTGCTCTTTCTCTCTGTATATAATTTTTCTAAGCCATTTGGGACATCATGGCTCTCTACCGCTAAACACTTCAGTGTCTATTTGCTAAAAAGAATAAAGATGTTCTCTTACATAACCACAAAGAGTTACTGATTTCTATAAATTCAACATAGATGTAGAATTCTTTTTTCTAAACTACCACCCATTTTCCAATTTTGTCAGTGGACCCAACAATATCCTTTATGGAGTTTTTTTCTGCTGGTACAGAACTCAGTCTAAGATTAGGTATTGCATTTACTTGTCATGTCCCTTTAACCCCCCTGTAATCTGGAATAGTTTCCCAGCCTTGCTTTGTCTTTTATGACACCGACATTTTGTGAACAATATCATCTGCTTTTTGAAACAGAAAGTTCCTCACTGGGGATTTGTCCAACTGCCCCAGAGTTGACCAAATTATGAAGTTTGAAGGCATAGTCCTCACATCTGATACCAACTGCAAATTCAGGGAATTACCCAAACTACCCTCAGATTCGATAATTTGCTAGAAGGGCTCATGGAACTCACGGAAGGCTATTTTACTTACAGTTGTGGTTTATTGCAGGGAAAGGACACAGATTAAAATCAGCCAAAGGAATAGATGCACAGGGCAGAGTCTTGGAGGGTTCCAAGCAGGAATTTTCTGTTTTCCTCTCTGTGGGTAGTTAGCACACATTGGCCTCCCGAGAATTGATAGGCGACAACACTCACAAGTGTTGGGTGAGGGAAGCCCACTCAAGCCTCAATGCGTAGAGCTGATATTGGAGTTTCATCACATGGGCATGACTGACTGATTGACTGATCACCCATGTGGTTGAACACAGTCCCCAGGTCAACCTGTGTCACATGACCCAAGTTCCCCATTCTCTTCACAGGATTGGTCTTTCTGGTGTGGCCAACCTCCACTCCTGTCAATGATGACACAGAGCTTAGGGCAACTGCCAAATTTCTTTGGGCAAGGCCGAACTCTTTACTGTGTGCTGATGGTTTTTCCTAAATAGATCCCGGTTATGCATTCCTAGCTGGGACAGCATTGAAGCCATGCTGCAGCCTTCTCAAAGTATCATATCTAAAGGCATACACTGTCACCCCATCTATCTGCCTCATACTGGTGATGTTAATTGTCAACATCCAGTCGAGGTATGGTCTTTCTCCACTGTATAGAACTTGTATTTTCCTTTGCTTCTAATAACCCAACTATTAAAAGGGGGGATACAATTTAAGATCAAGCAAATATCCTACACCTAATCAAAATTCCCCTAGATTTAGCATCTATTGATGGGTCTTGCCTGAACCAATCTTTACAGTGACAGTTGCAGAATATTGCTGGGCCATCCCCAGCACCCCCTCCAACTTCACCGGTCAGCACTTCTCAGCTACCATAAGCAAGGAGGACCTGCAGCTTTAATAAGCATCCCCAAGTGATTCTGATTCAGGAAGTTTCCTTAACATTCTCTGAGAAATACCCTGACAAGCTAATCTAATTTAGGAACAAAAACTAGAGTAAGTCTCTACTTAGTGGATGAGGAGACATTCATCTGTAGGAGAAACAGTTGCAATGGCCAGGGGTGTGGAAGAGTCTAGCTCATTTGGGAAAAGGCTAGGCTTGGGACCTGGAAGAAAGAGGTCTTTCTTCCTTCCTTCCTTCCTTCCTTCCTTCCTTCCTTCCTTCCTTCCTTCCTTCCTTCCTCCTTCCTTCCTTCCTTCCTTCCTTCCTTCCTTCCTTCCTTCCTTCCTTCCTTCCTTCCTTCTTTCTTTCTTTCTTTCTTTCTTTCTTTCTTTCTTTCTTTCTTTCTTTCTTTCTTTCTTTCTTTCTTTCTTTCTTTTCTTTCTTTTCTTTCTTTCGTTCCTTCTTTCTTTTTTTAAGATTTTATTTATTTATTTGAGAGAGAAAGAGAGCAAGAGAGAGAGCACAAGCAGGGGGAGCGGCAGAAGGAGAGGGAGAAGCAAGCTCCCCACTGAGCAGGGAGCCCGATGCAGGACTCAATCCCAAAACCCCGGGATCGTGATTTGAGCTGAAGGCAGACTCTTAAGCAACTGAACCACCCAGGCGCCCTGAAAGAGGTCTTTTTTTGATTTCCTTTGCTTATTTTCCTTATCTTCTTTCCAACAGCTTCATGCTCCTGCCTAAAACCCTTCATTTTTACAGAATATAACCAAATCCTCTTCAATATCATACCCCCTTACTAGTCAAAGTGATTCAGCAGCACCTGCTGCACTTGGGGGCTTGTGAAAAATGCAGAATCTCAGACCTCATCGCTGACTCACTGAGTTGGAATCTGCATTTGATCAAAATCTCCACATGGTTTGTTACCACGTAACATTTTGGAAAACACTGACCTTCAGGACCCCTTTTGATCTAGCCCCTGACTCTTCAGCCCTATCTCAGGCCATCCTTGCCCTAGAAACCAAACTCTAACCATACTGAAGCATGTGCACTCCGCTGAAAATGCCTCCTCCTCTCTCCAGCCTCCAAATAGCCTTGTTACCAGCTAGTCCCTTGCCTGGGATGCCCTGACCTATCCCCAACCACAACACAATGAATGCTTGCTTCCTGTTCAACATTCTGGACTCCGCTTAGAATCATTTCCTGCAGTCTTCCCTAATTCCACCAACCAGGTTAGAAGCCCCTGTCATGTGCTTCCAAGCCACCCTCAACCTCCATTCTCCCAGCTCATATCCCCTGTACAATAAGTGTCCATTCTCCTATGTTTCCCTCCACTGAATACTGCAAGCAATTTAAGGGCAGTGACTGTGTCTTATTCATTCATTCCCTTATTCATTCCCAGAACGAAGTGCCTGAGCCCTAATGGGCACTAGTAAAATTTGTTTAATTAAATAATAGGTATATGCTTGATTATAGTAATAATTAACATTTATTTCGTGTTTACTGTGTGCCTGGCACTGTTCCATGTGAGATACACACACCCACACCCATACTAATTATGCATATATAATTATTATGTCCATTTTGCTGATGAGAACACTGAGGCACAGAGAAGTTTGGTTTCTGAACCAGGATTACAGTTAGCAATTGCTGGAACTAGGATTTGAATCCAGACAGTCTGCAAGTTTCTCACAATGTGTTTCTTGATACAAAAGTATACTGGGAGGAATGCAAGCTAGTTTTTCTCTCAAAGTCCTCTGTGGATGGGTAAGTTCCAGCAGACAGACCCTCATATGCACAGAACTTAACACCCCATCACCATCAGGGCAACGTGCCGTTACTGTTTGCAAGGTACCTGCAAGATGGGCCACCACTTGTGAGTGCTGAACTTGCAAACCACAAAAAGGAGAAGAAAGGAATAAGGAAGTTCAAATGAGCTTTTAAGTGAAAAGGATAGGACTGTCATAGTCTGGCACAGTCTTTAGGACAGGGACGGGCCTTCTAACCATCTCAAAAGGTAAAATGCTCAAGGAAGTTTATCATAAAGAAAGGGACACGTTTACAAAAGTTGCTAAATTAAACTTATTCATTCCATACATGTTCTGAGTTCCTATCGCTATATTCGCCCGGCATTGTACAGGTACAGGTGATGAAACAGCAATGAAAGGGACAGACAGGGCCCTGCCCTCAAGGGACTTACAGCCCCTACGGATGTTCATAATAATGGATTATTACCATATACATGCTGTATCTGAGTCGTAACTGAAGAGAATAATATCTCCTTGTAAGAACATGTGTTTCAGGATGATACAGAGGCAAGAGTCAAGCCTGGCCTTTACTCTTACTGGCTATGTGAGCCCAGGAAAGTCATCTCAGCCTGTGTCCTCTTTTGCAGATGCTAATTATCCCTTTCTCATGGGCACTGAGCCATTCCTTGATTCAACAAACACTACTGGATATCTGCTAAGGGCAGGAACCGGGGGCAGAAATAGGAAGAATACAGTCTCTGGCCTTCAGGTGCTCATAGCAGGTGGGGGACAGATACATAACGCACTGAGAAATTCCCCGCTCGATCCCCAGGGCCCATTTGGCACATAACAGGCATGCACGAGGAATGTTACATGTTAAATGGATACATGTAAATTAAAACACCACAAGGCTATGTGGTAAGTGTATGACAGGCCTGCATAGCCACTCATTTATTCAATTTTCCATTCAAAGTTATTTACTGAGCATCTATTATGTGCCAGCCACTCTATTAAACCCTAGGAATATGGCGGTAGACAAAACGAAGATTCCACGGAACTTGACCCTGACGCAGTGTTCACTGTACTAGAGAAAAATAGATGATAAATCAATCAATCAATGCACAACTTCATACCAGGAGTATGAAGTGCTATGAAGAACAACAGAGCAGAATAAGGAGTCAGAGAAAGTGGGGGTGGTGCTCTTGGACCTGTCAGGATACACTGAGCTTGCACCGTGGAAACAGACAATGCAACATCTCAGGGGCTTTGCACAACATGGGTTTACTGTTTGCTCTTATGAGGCTTGAATGCTTCGTTCCTGCTTGGCCTTCCAGATGCAGCTGAGAAATCATTTCCTGTCCCTCCATCCAGTTTAGAAGCCCCTGCTGTGCACTTGCACACAGTGCTGCTTAGGGCCGGCCCACTACAGTGCTGCCACCTCAGCTCAAGGCTTCCCGTCCCCCACGGCAGGTGCCGGAAGAAGCAAGAGGCAAGCACCTACAACCCCGCCGTGTGATACACAGCACTTCGGCTCCCACACCATGGGCCAGAGCTAGTCAGCAGCTTGACCTAAATTCCAGAACTCAAGGAAACGTGAGTCCTCTGCACCACAGAACTTGAGAAGAAATCAATATTCTTTTCTTTCCTTTTTTTTTCTTTCGGCTTCATCGAGGTATAATTGAAACCAGTATTCGTGCACATTAGTAATGGGCTAATGTCTACCAAAGACTTATTTTTTTTTAAAGATTTATTTATTTATTTTAGAGAGAGCAAGAAGTGTGGGTGGGGGGAGGGGCAGAGAAAAAAACCTTCTAGCGGACTCTCCGCGGAGCACAGAGGCCCGATGCAGAGCTCCATCTCACGAGCCAGAGGCTTAACAGATGGAGCCTCCAAAGACTTATTTTTAAACACATGGTCATGAAGGCTTCTTGGAGGAGGTGATTTTTGAGCAAAGTCTAAACTGAAACGATGTCATGAATAAATCTGGGGAGAAAAGTGTTCCAACCTGAGACAACAGCTAATGCAAAAGTCCTGAAGCTGGATGTGCTTGGCATGTTTAAGAGCAGCAAGGCTGTCCGAGCCGCAGAATGCTGGGAAGTTCATAGGCCTCAAACAGAGGAGAGCTGATCTGGGCTACAGAGGATGAATCGGAGTTGGCCAGACCTAAAAGAGGTGTTCCAGATAGAAGGCAGAGCAGGGCCAATGATGTAATGTGGACAAAATGAGATGATATAGGTGAAAGTACTTTACAAAGGAGACAGGGCTCCATTCACACTTGCTGTCATTACCCACCATACGTATAGCAAAAAGTATTAGGGCAAATGGTGAAGGAAGGGGAAGAATCTGGGAGGTAGCTTTGTCGGGAAAAAGAACCTTTATGAGAGAAGAAAAGAAATCAGTGAGAGAACACTGGCATTAATAAACATTGGCAGCCTTTTTCTGACGAGCCCTTTTGGTATTCTGCAAACACTGGATGAAGTTGTAGAATCTGCAAATACTTCATCAAAACCATTCTGTTGCTGGTTCTGCTACCATCACTATTACTGCCACTTAGGAAACTCACAAGAAAACTCTGAGAAAAATCATGATAGGAGATTATGTATCATATTAGAAATTAGCCTGATTAGATATGTATTAGTCAGGGTCCTCCAAAGACATAGAACTTCCCAGAGGAGAAATGGATAGATAATGAAGATTGGCTCATGTGATTACAGAAGCCAAGAAGCCCCATGATCTGCCATCTGTGAGCTGGGGCCTGGGAAACTTGGTAGTGTCAGTCCCCACCGGATCCAAAGGTGTGAGAACCAGGAGCACTGATGGTACAAATTCCAGCCTGAGAGTAAAATACAGATGTCCTAGCTCAGTCAGGCAGAGAAAGGATCCCCCTTGCTCTGCCTTTTCATTCTATGAAGGCCCTCAATGGATTGGCCAATGCCCACCCAAATTAGGGAAGGCAATCTGCTTTACCAAGTCCATTGATTCTAATGCTAATTGCATCCAAGACACCCTTACAGAAATTATTGTTTAATCTAGGCGCCCCATGGGTCTAGCCAAGTTGACACACAAATTTAACCCTCCCAAGATGCCAGTTTCCAAAGAAAGACATCATTAAGTCGACCCATCCTTCAGAACCAAAGTTGGCAGTCTTGGTCTCAGGAAAACCAGAGAACCTAGGTTGTCCCTCCAGGAACCCATCTCTCCACACATGGGAAAAAAACGGCAAGTGGTTATTTTTATGGAAGCAATAGAACATGGTAGTTAAGAATACATGGCAGATCTGGTTCTCATCTCATCTCTACCATGTGCAGTAAATATATATAGTATATGTGTGTCCTTGGACAACCACCTTCTTCTCTCTGCCTTCTTCCTCATCTATAAATTAAAAAAATAATAATAATACTATCTTCCTCAAAAAGTTGTGGTGAGAGTTCAAGGAGAGAATGCATATAAAATGCACAATAAATGTTAGTTCTTGTCTATACATTTAAATATTAGGAATCCTACTACAGTTAGAAAAGGGTTCATGGAAAGCTTGAGAGGAAAATGTATAATGACAAGGTTAAATTGCAGATATTCACATTGCGACCAGAAGGAGAGAGGAAGAAAGAACTCAACTTCATTAAGGCTTAACCATGTGACAGACACTCTTAGACCCTAAATCCTTTGTCTCGTTCATTTCTCACGACCTTCTCTGAAGAGTGAATTGGGCACTATTGTCTTCATTTTTCAGAGACTGAGCTTCAGACAAGTTTAGTATCTTGCTCAAGGTCACTTAGTTCCTAAGTGGTATTTTTTTATAGCTGCAAAAACCTGTTCTCTTTCCATTACAGGAAAAATGTTTCTGCATGTTACCAATATCCTTGCTATTATTCTCAATACTAATGTTAATCATTAATCTCCCAAAGAAGCACATCTGAAGTCAACTCTCCAGACTCAATATCAATTCATTTTAGGTATAAAAGTGACTCTTATTAATGGGGTTTTCAAGAGAGTCACAGCACTTACTACTATTATAACCTGGGGTGAATTCCCTAAACCCTCAGCCTTTATTTGCTCACCAGCAAAATGGAGAGAACAATGCCTTGCAAAATCACGATGAGATTATATATGGGAAATCACCCAGCAAAGTGCCCAGTTTTTTAATCTAAATCTTCAAATCAGCCCTATAGAGATAGTTTGGAAATCCCTTACTGTCAAACACCATTGAAGTTATAATCTAACTTCTAATAGCCATGGTTACTTTTGTAGATGTAAGGAAATATTTCTTTGGGCAAATTCTTTTGTGGAATTAAAAAAGCAAGAGAGTTCATCTTTTTCTAGGTTAAGAATAAACAGGAAGAAAGTAGACACTGATTGAACTTTATAACCCAATATTATAAATTTCTTATTTTTACCTACCAGGGAATATATTTCACTTTTGCTGTATATGAGGGGATATGCAAAACAAAACAAAACAAAAAAACAAAAAAAACGCACACACTGGATTTGTTAAAATAATCTATAGGTTGAGCTTATTAGCTTTTAAAATTGACTTATTATTTGGGATTAAGACAGGAATCCTAATACGAGTATTAAAAATATCTCCCAGATGTACAAAATCAGTGCATTCCAAAGTTGCCTGCTGATTCATTGGCTCCAGGAAGGGGACAAGAAAGCTGTGCTTTCACAGATCACTCCAGGTTATTCTTAAAACCAGGCAAATCTGGAAAATACTATTCAAACCCACCTTGCAAATTTCAAGATGTTTCACCTCCCCGCGAGGCTACTAATTTTGGCCTCAAGTATTTTTGGCCAATGCAACTACCAAATCATTAAACAATTCCCTAATGTGATTGACAATTAACCTTTAATAAAGTACTGCTATAATTAATTTCAGAAAAGAAAGCACTGCTACAAATGAAACCTGTCGGCCCATCTTAGCAATGAAGAAAGTATTCAGACTGCATTAGAACAGAGAAGCCCACTTTGAGTAGGGAAGAGAAGATGCTCCAATGGATCTCTTTGATCAAGTGATTTAAATGAGGTCCTAGCTGACATCCAGGAGCCCAGGAGCCCACATACAACCCCACCTGTTTGTGCGCTTGAGAAACTCCTGTCTCTGAGCATCACCGCACAGCCAGGCAGAAAATGATGAAGGGCGAAGAAATTATGAACAACCAGGGCACCTGGTGGCTCAGTCAGTTGGGCATCTTCTTTTGGTTCAGGTCGCGATCTCAGGGTCCTGGGATCTAGTCCCATATAGGGCTCCCTGCTCAGCGGGGACTCTGCTTCTCCCTCTCTCCCTGCCCCTTCCCCCACTCATGCTCACTATTTCTCTCTCAAATAAATAAAAAAATAATCTTTAAAAAAAAGAAATTATGAACAACCGAACTTAATGAAAGCTAATGAACATTTACATAAGGCCACAGGATTTACAGAGCCCTTTCACAAACATCTTCTCATTTACCCTTCAGAACAACTCTGTGAGGTAAGTTATCTTCACTTTACAGTTGAGGACATCAGGGCTCAAGCTACTTATCAAATTGTCCCTGAACACTGAGATTTCCAGATTCTAGGTTCCTGGCTCTTTCAACACTCGGAGCTGCTTTGACAGACAATATTGAACTCGAGGGAAGGGGTTTCTGGGATGGAATGGAATGAAAAAGGCAACTGTTATAAATCAAGCAGAATAAAATATAAGTGGAAGAAAAGGATGAGGGCCCTATCACAGTTGTCGAGAGGGCATTCGAGAGTTCAGAAAGCAATTGAGACCAATGACAGCAAATCAACCTCATAAATTTCCAAAGCTGTGCTAGAGTGAAAGCTTGTCAGGGCAGACCCAACACGGAAAGGTCCTTTGCAAGAGGGAGAATATTTCCATTATTGTTCCCAGGTGCCAGCCCCAAGAGCACGAGGAGTACAGCCAACCTACAGGGTCACCAGAGGCTCATCATGCTGAACTTGATGCCCTAGGCCTTAAGGCCACACATTAGAGACAGGCATCCAAGCCTACGGAGCCAGAAGCCCTTGGGTCTGAGATCAGATGTCTCCTCCAGGGTCTCCACTCCAAGCCCCTGGCACTGGCCCCATCTAGATGACTTTGCCTCTCCCCTGGTCTCCTGATTGTTCTCCCTGCTTCCAGCCTCCTTCACTCTCTGCAAAGTGCCATTTCAAACGGCAACCCTAGTCGACCCAGCCTCATTCCTCTAGCAAAAGACATTCAGCAACTCCCAGGATGCCTGAGACATGGGTAAGTGTTGCAGGTAATAATTTCAGCACCTGAGTCACGCTGCCTGGGTTCAAATCCCAGCTCCCCTCCCACCAGCTGTGGATCCTTAAGAAGTTACTTCTCTTCTCTGAGATTCCTCAATAGTACCTGCCTCACCAACTATAATGAAGCACTCAGCACAGTGCCTTCCAAGGGGTGAGTGATCAGCAAACAGTGGCTATTATTGCTCTATAAAACACCAACCCGAGGAGATATAATTGGAGTGTTTGACCAGCTCATCCTTTGCTAGGAATTGTCCCAGTGTAGGATGGACCCCCAGCTATTGCAAAATAACTCTGTGTCTCCAAATACTAGTTTTCCATTTGTTCAACAGTTGCTAAGAGTCTACTCTGAGCCAGAAACTGTTGTCACTGCTGGGGAATCTCCATCTTTTTTTTCTATAAAAATTGTATATATTCAAGGTGTTAAAAGGTTCTGTACCATATTCCGCTGTGTTCATGGGGTCTGGGGACCATGTCAAGCATTGCTCTGACACCAGCTGAGTATCCCATGATTCAACTCAATTCTGACACTGTCTACCTGGAGATAGCATCACATCCCACAGGTTAAGGGCTCAGTCCTACAAGACTGCCCCCCTCCACATACACACTTCAGATGCCAGTCCCGGGCCCGCATTGTCACCTGGAGTTCCAACAACCCCCTCCTTGGATTTGATTAATCTGCTAGAACGGCTCACAGAGCTCAGAGAAACATTTTACCTGCTAGATTACCGGTTAGTTATAAAAGGATGTAACTCAGGAACAGACAGATGGACAACATGCACAGGGCAAAGTGTGGGGAAAGGGCACAGAGCTTCCATGCCCTCTCAGAGTACACCACTCTACCCAAATTTCCATGTATATTCACCAACCTGGAAACTCTCCGAATCCTCTGCATTTAGGATTTTATGGAGGCTTCACCACACAAGCATGACAGAATATTGACTCCATTTCCAGCCCTTCTCCCCTCTCAAGAGAATAGTGGGTGGGCTGAAAATTCCAAGCTTCCAATCATGGCTTGGTTTTCCCAGGGACCAGCCCTCATCCAGGAGCCCAGGAGCCAACCCAAAGCTGTCTCGTTAGAACAAACTGACACTCCTACCACCCAGGAAATTATAAGGTGTTTAAGAACTCTGTGACAGGAACTGAGGACAGAGACCAATATATATTTTCTACTATCTCCCTGGTGCACAATATGATGTTCTGATATACATATACATTGTGAAATTATTATTACTACAGCCAGGTTAATTAACCTCACACAGTTACCTCGTGTGTGTGTGTGTGTGTGTGTGTGTGTGTGTGTGTGCATGTGTGTGTGGTGTATATAATGAGAACACTTAAGGTCAACTCTCTTAACAAGTTTCAAGTATACAGTATAGTATTATTAACTCTAGTCACCATGCTGTATCTTAAATCTCTAGAACTTATTCATCTTGCATAAACTGAAACTTTGTACCCTTTGACCAACATCTCCCCATTTTCCCACACTTCCCCACTCCGGTAACCACCATTCCACTCTATGTTTCTGTGAATTTGACTTTTTCAGATTCCATGTATAAGTGAGATCGTGCAGTATTTTCCTTTCTGTACTTAATTCGTTTAGCATAATGTCCTCTAGGTTCATCCAAGTTGTCAAAAATGGCAAGATTTCCTTCTTTTTTCAGGCTGAGTAACATATATACTATACACATAAAAATATAAAACAACCTTTATATTATTTATATAATAATATAAAGTAATATTTATATTATTTATATAATAATATAAAGTAATATATTAATATATTACATATAATGTTATATACTATCATATATATATTCTCACAATTTCTTTATCCATTCATCCATTGAAAGACACTTAGGTTGTTTCCCCATCTTGGCTATTGTGAATAATGCTGCAATGAACATGAAGTATGGCTCTCTATTCAGGATATTGATTTTATTTCCCTTGGATATATACTCAGAAGTATATGGGCTTGTTTGGGGAATATGGTAGGTTTATTTTTAATTTTTAGGAACTTCCATACTGTATTCCATAATGGCTGTGCCAATTTACATTCCCACAAACAGTGCCCCTTTCTCCATATTCTCGCCAACAATTGTTAACTTTTTTTTTTTTGTAATTCCATCCCAAAAGGTATGAGGGGATATCTCATTGTAGTTTTGATTTGCATTGCCCTGATGATGAGTGATATAGAACACCTTCTCAACTACCTGTTGGCCGTCTGTATGTCTTCTACATGCAAGACGTCTATTCAAGTTCTTTGCGTATTTTTTAATTTGGTTGTTTGTTTTTATACTATTGAGTTGTATGGGTTCCTCATATATTTTGGATATCAACACCTACCAGATGTACAGTTCGCAAATATTTATTCCCAATCCGTAGGTTGCCTTTTCATTTTGTTGATCATTTCCTTTGCTGGGCAGAAGCTTTTTAGTTTGATATGTCCTACTTGTTTATTTTTGCTCTTGCTGCCTATACTTTTGGTGTCAGGTCCAAAAAATCATTGACAAGACCAATGTCAAGGAGATTTTCCCCTTTGTTTTCTTCTAGGAGTTTTACGGTTTCACATCTTAGGTTTGTCTTTAATGCATTTTGAGTTGATTTTTGTTTGGTGTAAGGTAAAGGTCCAATGTCGTTCTTTTGCTTGTGGATATCCAGTTTTCCCAGCACCATTTATTGAAGAAACTATCCTTTCCCCTTTGAGTATTCTTGGTGCCCTTGCTGAAGACTGACTCTGTATGGCTAGGTTTCTATCTGGGCTCTTGATTCTGTTCCATTGATCTGTGTGTCTGTTTTTATACTGTTTTGATTTTTGTAGTTTCATAATATAATTTGAAATCAGGAAGTATGGTGCCTCCAATTTTGTTCTTCTTTTTCAAAATTCCTTCAGCTACCGTGGGTTGTTTGTAGTTCCATATACATTTTAGAATTGATTTTTCTATTTCTGTGAGAAATACTGGGATTTTGACAGGTATTGCATTGAATATGTAGATCACCTTGAGTAGTATGGATATTTTAACAACGTTAATTCTTCCAATTCATGGCACCAATTTTGTATATCTGGGAGACAGATGCGAAGTAATTAAAATGTCATCTATGTCCTCTCAGAGCTTACGTTCTAGTAAAGTGGACGGAGCCCTCCTCCCCAAGACTTTCGACTTTGGTGTGTTCTGGCTGACCTCTTGGAGAACCTCTAGCAGCAGAAGGAACCAGGGTCAGGAACCAGAGTAGGATGGTCTGAAGGAGGAGAGAAGAATAAAGCAGTGGCCCCAAGAGGAGCCATCCTAAAGGGCAGACCTAAAGGGTAGGACACTCCAGCCTCCATGCTCATGAGAAACTTTTGCACTATTATAACAGGTTCCTCCCTGGGGACAAGACAGGTCCAATACATTGATATTTACATGAATCCAACCATAAAAAAAGTCTATGCATGGATGCAGGGTTGTCACAGGTAGGGACCAGTCTACATATATTACCTTAATGAACATTCTCATAGCCCTGTAGCTCTGTCAAAAATGTCACTTCATTTAATCCTCAAAACAATCATATCAAGGAGTTTTCAGGCTCATGTTACAGATGATGAAACAGGTTCACAGAGGTGGTAAAATTGCCTGCTTTATCAGTAGCAGAGTGGCAATCTGGACTCAAGTAAATCTGGCTCCAAACCTGTGCTTTCAATAGTATATCATCTCATCCAAAGAACAGAGTTTCATCAGTTCTGCTTTAGTGGCCGGAGTATTCATGACTTCTCCCCTTCCTGCACCTAGAGTATGTTCACCTCCATGTCCTCAACTCCAGGCCCTGTCTCCAGCTATGGAGACCATAGAGATGAACGGGACATCAATCTCCATCTCAAAATTTCCAGTCTATAGGGATGTATTAACCATGATAACAACCCTAAAATCTCAGTAGTATATTTCTCACTGCTCTCACAGTCCCATGCAGGTCTGTGAGGTTTTTGTTCATGCCAGGATCCAGGATCTGGATCCTTCCATGTGTCATTCCACCAAATCAGAGTCCTCCACCTCCAGTTGGTTGGACAAGAGAAAGACAGCCAAGAATATTGCAGAGAAACTGTAATGCCCAGGTGTAGATTTGGAAAACATCATTTCCAACCACAGGATACCTAGGAAGAGCATACGCAATTATAACCATCCCGCCAGGCTCTGCTAGAGAAGTAACTGGAAAACAAAGTAGCCGGTGCCCTGTTCTCTAAGAGGTGAGTCGAGTATGATACAAGTTAAGAGGAGGGCCAGTTCCCTCCAGCCCAGCTGTCCGGGAGAAGAAGAGGCATTATTTCGGTCTCAATGGTCAGGCTATATATTCTGGAGCAGTGAGGTTAGTTCTCTATCCACTAGGGAGAGGGAGAACTGGACAAGCTCTCCTTCTGTGGCAAGCTGAAGCCCACCTTGCCCAAAGGATTCTGTTCTTCACCAGACTCCCTCTCCCACAGGCAGGAGCCCCTGCCTTTAGCAACAAAAGTGAACAGTTCTCCCCGTCCTTCCCTGTCTTCATGCTTTCAGTGCCCTGGACCTCAGGTGCAGATGCTGCAGAGTGGAGCTGTTAATCTTCAGGCTGAGAGTGACAGGAAGAAGGTCAGCCTCCTCGGTGCAAAGGTTCCTGACTCTGATTCACAACCAGGACTAAAAATGATAACTCTAATACCCAATACTTAGAAAATAAGACTTCAGCACTCACCTCTAATAAATTATTGAGTGCTTCTCTTTTCTCATCCTCAACCTCCATTTCTCATTCTTACTGCCTCTACCGGATTCCCATCCCCTGAGTATTACATAACATCATAGTGTCGATTTCCCAAACTTGACTGCTGATGTGAATTATCTGGAATACTTGCTAAATATACAGATCATCAGGCCTCTCCCCCAGAAATGCTAATTCTGGGAAGGAGCCCCCCAATCTGGATTTTCTAAGAAGAGCTTCAGGTAATTCTTACCTTCATAAAAGGCTGGGAAAACACTGATATAATGCATATGCCGTGGGGCATTACTTAACAGCGATTTCATACAGGTCTCACGGTCACCAAGGGGACTAAGTGGAAACTGGAAACAAGGAAGGTAAGTGACTTGCCCAAACTCGACCACAAGGAAATGATAAAGTTGAGATCAAGCCAAGGCTTCCCAACATCAAAGTTACCCTCTTGCCCCTTCATTATCCTTCATTCCATCGTTGGACGCATCTTCATCCTGGGCTTCCCCTCTGCCTGTGGCTATGACCGGGGTGGGAAGGCAGGCCGTGCTGACTAGAAGAGCCACAAAGCTTCTCTGACATCTCTTCCACCTGTGGCAGGTGCGGTGGCGAGGCAAGGATGCGGCTGCCGGAAGTTGGCTGAGGAGCCCGGCCGAAACAGGAAGCAGGCAGGGATGACGATGCATTCCTTTCACTGCAGGAAACTAGCATTGGGGGCTACTCAGGAGGGGCCAGGACCTGGACTCTCACTAAACTAAACTGGAAATCATGAAAGGTCAGAGAAGGCAAGGAACCAAGTCCGCAGTGGTCAGCCAAAGTAGTGGTGAAGCCCTGAGCCCTTGCCCACTCTTGGCCTTGGTCCGGTGTCCTCTCCTGTGGGACGGGAGGGGCCCTATTCCCAGGGCAACACCCTTTGTGGTTGTCGTTGCTTCCTCCTCCTGAAACACTTTCTCCAGGCACCGCATTTCCTAATCCCTTTTCCTGGAGCCCCAGGATAAATACCTGCTCCTTTAGGAAGCCCTTGTTAGTACGTCCCAGGATCCCCAATCGGCACTTCCTTGGAATTAATTGGCACTGAACCCCTCATATTAGTGTTCTTTGGGACATAGACTGAGTCGCATGTGGTTGGGCAGGAGCCCAGACACAACGCTGCAGCTCAGCACTGAATGACGCACTGACGTGGCCCAGATGGGCCCTGGATACCCACAGCGAGGCCGCCGGCTCTGGGAGGTTGCCTTCCACCCAGCCGCTGGGGCCTGGCCAGAACTCACACCTCTTCACCTCCTTCTGGCTCTCTTGCTCTGAGTTGTATTCTCTTTCTCCTTCTCTCTCTTACTTTCTCTTTTTCTCGCTTTCTCTTTCCCTCCCTTTTCCTCTCTCTCTATCCCCCACCTCCCCTCCCAGACTCAAATGCTCTTCCAGTGGGGTTTGTCTCTCTGTTTCTCTCTGTCTTTCTCTCTCTTTCTCTCCCCCTCCCTCCCTCCCTCTCTCTCCCCATCATCACAGGTGGGGCTCAGGTGAGAGATGAGTCACACCTGCTGTTTTGGCACACTTGAGCACCATGCTGGCACACACTTGCCAGTCACCGGGGCTAGCTTTTGCCAATGAGCTTGTTTCCTCTTTATTCCGTGTCTGTGGCCCCACCATGGGCAGCCTTTCTTTTCAGTTTCTGCTCCCTGCTGGCTTTGCTCCAGAGCCCATGGGTTTAGAATGTGCTGGTGGAGACTCACAGAGCTTGGGTGAGCCGGGCCCACTACGACCTCAGCTGCAGCTACTGGAGCTTCTCCGGGGAGTGAGGGAGTCTCAGTTCACAAATCCATAAAGTTCAACTTGAAGTTCAAGTCCCCCCACCCCCGCCAAGTCTGGATGATTCTTGCCGGTACATTTTCTCAGTAGAACACCCCACAGGGTGTCTCTGTTAAATGGGCATTTCCATGGTATCTCTGAATTTTCATGGAAGCCCAAAGCTGACAGGTCCTGGATCTCCTAATTCGTCACCCACCTTCCAAGCTTGTAAGAGTCAGAGTAAGGGAGTCTTCGAAGAGAGTTGCCCATCTGGCAGAAAGCATCCGACACTCCCGTCCCTTCCCTACAAAGCAAGGAAGTGGGCAGGAGAGAGGTTACTCATCCCACCTTGGCCCACAGAGAGCTACCTGTGACTGCAGAGTGGAGAGCCATGCAGGGCTGAGCTCCACCTCCTCGGAAGGTGAAGCAAGGCTGACATGGGTTTTCCCATGGGTTAAGTGGTCTTCCCCCAGAGTAGCTAAGCTGGAGCCATCTTCAAAGAAGCCCCACGCAGGAGGATGGGGCAGGCTGAAGAGATGCCAGCAGGAAGAGTCTGAAGGTATTCCTTCTGAGTCAGAGCTAAGGAGGGGTTGTTGGCTACCAGCCAGAGAATTCATCGCCCACGCCAAAGATTCCTGGGAGGGCCAGGGCTGGGGCTTCAAGGACTCACAGAATCTCTCCTTGAGCAGTTGGGCATCTGCCACACAGACAACACCAAGGCCAATTATGCCAACAGCTGTCAAATAAGAATTAAGATTTCCCTCTTATTCCTCCTTCCCACTCATCCAGAAGCAGGAGAAAGGGAGCTAGCTGGGAGGCGAGGTAAAAGAACAGACCACGTCTGTCTCTCTTCTCCAAGGCCGGAAGCTGAGTCCAACCTAATCTAAATCAAACTGAGCTTTTCAATACTCCAGAAATGAGTCTGTTCTGATACAAGAAATTGCCAGAAAAGCTAGTACCTCTGAGGTACTAGCTGGGAATAGGAAAGAGATTTCCAACAGAGCTGGTTTAAAGAGCAGTGGTTGATAAAAAAAATAAAATAAAATTATTTTTGGATTTTACTCTACCAAGTTCAACCCATTCAACTTATAGATCAGTTGTACTTGTAATTCATATATGCTCAGATGTAAGGCATACTAGACTCTTAGAGGAGGCGGGCATTCAATGTGGACTCTGAGATGGGAAGAGAAGCCAACTGAAGGGATCTTGGGAAGCTAACCTGGCTCAAGACCAGGCTGGTGTGGACCAGTATGTAGGTCTCAGCCTAGCTCCCAAAGTCTGATCATCCACATGCCTGTGTTGGGCAACCTGCTCTGAAGGATGTTGCAGTAATGGGGGTCCAAGGCTCAGAGGGCAAACACTCAGAAATCAAGAGGCGGTGGACATGGTTCTGGAAGATTCAGAAAATTGAGAGGGGACCAGGCACATTCCATCACCCAGAGGGCAGGGTAGTGTCCAGAGGAATTAACCAGGGTACCTGGATTCTAGCCAAATTTACTGAATTTCAGGAGGCTGACTTCCACCCAAAGATGGAAGTGAAGAATTAGAAAGTACAACTGATAAAGCACAAGGCAGAGAACTAAGACAGAAACTAGTCCCATAGAGGGAGGCAGAAGTGCTCCTTATGTGCAGGGACTCAGTTCCATGAGTTTGCTTCTTAGGAAATGTTCCCTGACAGCCTCCCCCCACCCCCCCACCCCACCTGCCCACCTCCTCTCTGCTCAGCCCCGGACTGGGTTAAAACTTCCTCATTGTTTTCATAGCATTCTGTGCTTCCCTCTAATTTAGTCCCTATACTATACTATACTATATTACATATAGTATAATTGTCCCCTTTTCTATTCGCATCAAAGGGCCTGGCAGGGATTCATTAAATGTTTCCTAAGTGAATGTGTAAGTGAATGAATGCATGAGTGAGTGAATGAATGGATGAATGGATGAATGAAAAGCTACATAGGTGACTTGGACTAGGTCCTGGTGGCATACAGGTCTAAAAGTTAGTTAGCACAGAACAGACGTTAGCAGGTAGGTTAGGGTGTGGATAAAGAAGAGACTAATGGTGGTGGCTAACTGGTGGAACCTGGATCTAGGGTAGATGTTGAATTCCTTTTAAGGACCATAGTGTCAAGGGAAAGGAGTACAAGAGCTTTCCCAAACATGATGTGCTCAGGACTTGAGGAAGGAGAGGTCCTATCAGGCGAAGATATTGGAAAATCCAGTGGGACTGGATTGCTGAGGAAGGCAGAGCTCTGGAAAACAGGATGGCAGCTGATATCAAGATGGCAGCTGATACTGTGGTCTTTCTAGAGTGTTTCACAACTGACCCTGGAGTGTTTATAGCATAGGGACCATAACAATGTGAGTCCATCTTCTGTATTAAATAACTCAAGCGCAACCATTCGTCAGCAGTGCCTGGCACTGTGGTACTACAACTTGTAGGCAGAGGAATCCTATCCAGGGGGCAGCGATGCAGCTCCTACTGAATGCGGTTCCCACTGAATTACAGCTAAGGGAGAATAATGTCATTTGGGAACATATGCTAAGAACACCTTCCCAATAAAATTCTTTAAATTAAAAGCCAGTGTTTAAATCAGAGTGAGCATTATCAGTATCAGTGAGACCCAACTGACTCCAACTTCCAGAGGAATACATCAAAACTCATATTACCATGTACATCCATATTACCACAAAAAGTGAAGCTGGACAGACAAGGGGAGAATGGTCAGACATCACACCCAACATAATTTCAGATCTCTGAGCCCCATGCCAAGATTCTGCCAAACCTTATGGCATCCAAGAGATGGGAGTTAGATAGAAAAAGCATATGGCTAGGGTGGGAGGGGTTGAGGAGGAATTGCACAAGAAACAGACTTGCTTTTCCAGAGGTCTGCTTCAGCATCAGACTGTTGAGACAAAAATATGCTGTTTGAAACACACAAGAAAATGTCCTTAGTATTGCCTTTTAATACAAGGAATCATGTCCCTGGGGGCGGACCACATCCAGCCTCCACCTTGCACACACACAAAGTGCAGGCATGTGTAGGGCTACACACAGGAAATGTAATTCCCAGGCATCTAGACCTTTTGGGGTGCTGTCAAAGGCATCTGGCAGAAGTAACTTGATTACTTGATTCAAGACCCACACTACATGTTTTGCAAGTATAATTTTTTTATTATTTCTTAGGGGGTAAAAAAAAAAAAAAGTACACACATAAAATTAAGTTTTGGCATATTTTTAGTGTTTTTGCCAACTGTTACATGGGGGAGGGGTGTCAGCTTTGGTTCTTTAAATTATGTATAAAAAACAAGTGGTCATAAGTAATTTGAAAAGAGAAAAGGAAAAGAAAGCTATCACAGAAAGCCAAAAGGCTATTTCCACTGGGCTAGGAAAAGCCACTCCAGGAATTTCAAAAGTGGATGGATATGGAGCTTAGAGAAAAACAGGTCAAGTCGAGCATATCGAAGCAACAGCCTGTCCTCCATATTTAACGTGAGACTGGGCCGTAAATCTAACAATAGTTAGACACTGTGCCCAAAGCGCATTCCTTGGTTCAATAAGCTGTGTAACACCAAGCAAGTCGCCCTCTCTAAATTAATTAAGAGTTTTGGAGGACCTGCAATGTCTGCTGCTATGCTAGTTTTCACAATCATGTCCTTTCGAAACTTCTCATCGCATCCGTGAGGATGTAGGGATTGTTATTCCCAACTTCCAGTTGAGGAAACTGGAAGAAAGAAAAGTTTTAGAACCTTTCCAATGTTACACAGTGTCCTGGAAAATCAAAATGGGCCAGGGGGTGGAGTGTCTGAATTAGGGAGAATAATGCCAAACCAGGAAACCAGCAGAGGGAAGAAAGGGAGCAGAGCAGATCAACAGCAGGGACCTGTGAGGTTCTGCCCTATCTGGCCTCATTTTCATTTCATCCACCTGTTGCGCTGACTTCCAAGGTAACTTGAAGGCTCCAAAAAACTTCTGATGCTCAGAAATGCTGATTCAGGATCCAAACACAGGTAGGGATGGGGATAAAGATGATGAGAACGGTAATGACCGATGATGAAGACGACGAGTAACATGAAGGCAGTGGTGATAAATAAAGCAATACCACCTGTGGTGCTCTTTCCCTGTGCTAGCCACTCTTAGGTACCTCAATGCTTTATCTCATTTTATTCTTACTGTAACCTGTGAGATAGAGATTACCATTTTCCTCCATGTTACAGATGAAGAAGCTGAGGCTCAGAGAGAAATGAGTTCCCCAAGGTAACAGAGCTAATAGTTGAAACCCAAGTCCACCCGACAGATTCCCAAGGCCATGCTCTTCACCAATACACCTGGTGGTCTTCACAGAGCCCGTTAGTCACAGGTCCAGTATGGACCTAATACCCCACCTCACCTTGGGAAAAATGTAACCAGAGTAATTCCTAAGGTTCCATGCAGATAGGCAATTCTATTACCATGACTTTGTCATTATCATTACAAATACATCCAAAGTATGTTTACCTTCTAAATTTTGGTTCTTTTTGTTGTTGAACAGAAGTTTTTCATTTTGGGGGTCCAAACTTGGAACCCTGTCTCTTATTTTTCTGTGACTTCAGTGTTTGGTAAGGTATTCTTCTTTGGGGAAAAAATGATAACAACTCCATTTTACATTAGTCTGTTTTCGACTGTGCATTCTTTTAACTCTTGAATCCATCTGGAATTCATTTTGATGTATGGTAGTAATCAGATTTTATATCCACTGGTCTAGCTAACACTATTTCTGACAAAAGCCTCCTTACTGCCTTTTCCTGCAATTACTAACACAAGATAAGTCGTTCTTTTCTCAAAGTTTAAGTTTCCAAATGATTTTCCAATTACCTGAATTCCTACCAATATGATTCTCAATCTCCCTAAGCTATGTATAGGTAATGCAACATTAAACTTTTTAGCAAATAAATTTGACCAGAAAGAAGAAGAGAGCACACACTGCCTGAGCGACTGGGGTCCCAAGTCCCAAGCCGACCCATGGCAAAAAGGAAGACTTCTGAAGGGTTTATTGACTTAAAAAAAAAAATCACCTTTATTTGAAATTTCCAAATAAACCAAGTGTATGCTTAAAAAAATCTTTTTTTTTTCTCTTTGACCAGAAAAAGATGGCTAAGATGGCAACTTAGAAAAGACATTTGAATGTCTCCACTCCCAAATTTCCATGAAAATGGCAAACATATTTAGTCAGCAATCCATTAACAATTTGTAGACTGACCCCAGTGAAGACTACTAACGTTGGTATCACCCCAGGGCATGTACTACATTTAGCAAACAGCTAAATTTATTTTCTAGAGAACAAGCAAAATGCTGAGTCTTGGAGGTGAGATGCCCCAAGTCTTCAGAGTAAAATCACCCCATCTATGAAGTAAGAATACTGCAGGTCAGAAGAAGAAGAGGAAATCCTTTTTTTAAAAATTGCATTTATGAAATAGATTTACTCCAAGAAGCAGCAGAAATTTTAAAGCATTTATGAGTCATATGCTCAGCAAGACTCAAGAATATATTGAATCTATGAAACTAAAACAGAGTCATGAAAAAGTAACAATTTGACATCAAGAAAGATTGGATGAACATGAAAATAAAACTGGAATTAAAACTGTAATGGAAGCAGACAGATACTGCAGAAAATTGGATTACCACAGTGGAAGAGACACGAGAAATTTAAAACTCTAAGCAGGAAAAATAAACATTTTTTTAAGTGTAAGAAAATATGGAGGATACAGTGAGGAGATTCAGTCTATGTATGACCCCGATGTCCACAATATTCTAGTCTTTATAATAGCTTTATTGAGATATAATTTACATCCTGTATAATTTATCCATTAAAGTGCACAATTCAGTGGTTTTTAGTACATGCACAGAAATGTGCAACCATTATTACCATCAATTTTAGAATATTTTCATCACCCCAAAGAGAACTCCATACCCTTTAGCTCCTAAACTCCTCATCCTAGTATAGGCAACCACTAGAATACTGCCTATCTCCATGAATTTGCCTATTCAAGAAATTTCATATAAATGGAATGCTACAATATGTGATCTTCTGTGACTGGCTTCTTCCACATAGCATAATATTTTTAAGATTTATTCACTTAGCATGTATCAATATTCCTTTTTATGACCCAATAATGGACATTCGGGTTGTTTTCACCTTTTGGCTATTGTGAATAATGCTGCTGTGAACATTCACATACAAGTTTGTTTGTTTGTTTGGCAGACATATGTTTCCATTTCTCTTGGGTATGTACCTAGGAGTGGAATTGTCACTGGGTCATATGGTAATTCTACATTTAAATTTTTGAGTAATTGACAGACCGTTTTCCAAAGCAATGTACCATTTTACATTCCCACCAGCAGTATATGAGTGTTCTAATTTCTCCACATCCTCGTCAATACTTGTTATCTGTCCTTTTAATTAGAGCCACCCTAGTGGGTATAAAGTGGTGCCTCATTGTGGGGTTGATTTGCATTTCTCTGATGACTAATGATGTTGAGCAGCTTTTCATGTGCTTATTGGCCATTTGTAGATCTTCTACAGAGAAATATCTATTCAGATCCTGTGCCCATTTTTAATTTTGTTGTCTTTTTATTATTGAATTGTAAGAGTTCCTTAAATATTCCAGAGATAAGTCCTTTATCAGATATATGATTTGCAAATATTTACTCCCATTCTGTGAATTATTTTTCATTTTATTGATGGTGCCCTCTGAAACCTTTTGAAGCACCAAAGGTTTTAACTTTGATGAAGTCCAATTTGTCTATATTTTCTTTGGATACTTGTGCTTTTATTGCCATATTTAAGGAACCATTGCCAAATCTGGGATCATGAAGATTTATGCCTATGTTTACTTTAAGAATCCTTAGGGGAATACCTCTTACTTTTAAGTGATTAATCCATCTTGATTTTCTTACATTGTGTGCAATAGGGGTTCAAGTTCATTCTTTTGCATTTGGATATCCAGTTGTCCCAGCCCCACTTCTGGCCCTTTGAGTCACTGTGTTCTTTAATATCCAAGAGAAATAATTCAAAACCTCAGCCCACATAGCTGTAGAAAGTTCAGTGCCATCACCAGTATTTTTAACGATTCCTTTATGGAGAAATGTCATGTTCCATCATCCTTCCTTCTGAACTCTTTTCTATCACAGATGCTGTATGTCTCAGAAAGATGCCCATGAACTGTCCACATTGCAAAAGAAGTCCTGGGAATGGCTTCCAGGTCACTTTCCTCCTGAGGAAGCATGCCCCGGCTGGAGTCATACATGTCACATACATAATCCACCACTTGAGCCATAGCTGATGGCACCAGGAAGCAGTTGCAAAGGTCTGAAGAAGGCCAGGAACTTAGAAGATCACTTGATAAAGACACTACTTACGAGGTATTCCATATGAATGGGGGGAAACTAACCCAGTCAAGTCCTCTCTTTTGAGAACTATAAATGTTCTCACTAATGTCGTGAGATTAATGGGAATTCTAGATCACCATAATTGATCACCACCAAGGATGATTTGGGTTTACACAGAAACTCTTAATAATGCTAAGTTTTCTAGTAAATGGGTGTAATATGTTCTCTTTTTTTTTTTTAGGGATCTCTATGAATATAATGTTTTATTGTAATAATTTCCTAAAAATAATCCTTTCCTTTATGGGATAAGCCTTCCTTGGTTCTAGTGTGTCATTTTCCACTCACTTTTTTTTGTTAAGACTTAAGATTCCTGAGAATGGTCTATGGGTTTCCTTTTCATCCATCTCTCTTGAGAATATTTAGATTATGCTACTTTTTGATTGGCTTTAAACTCATCAGGTTCCCTATTCTAGAACAGTACCAATGATAGTGAAATTTTTTACAATTCTTGTCAACTGAGGAAGAATTATCCATAATCACCTCTAGCCTGGACTGTGTTTTCCTTTTTTTTTTTTTTGAGATTTAATAATTTTATTTTTATTTTTAAAAAAATATGTTGAAATTTGTTATTCTCTTATCTTCTTATATTTCCAATGATTTTTGCTATGTATATTTTGATGCTATTCCTTAGCACATACATTTGTATTTCCATTAAATCTCCACTCTCAATCGGTGTTTCTCGGTGACTGGCAGCATCAGCCTCACCTGGAAATTTGTTAGCTGTGCAAATCCTCATGCCCCATCCCAGACTTAATGAATCAGAAACTCTGTGGGTGGGGCCCAGGGATCTGTTTGTTGACAGACCCTCCAGGTGATTCTGATGTGCCAGTTAGAGAACCACTGATCTATATCAGCACTTCCAGCAGCATAAAATGATTCTAAAATGAGTTATTAGTGATTCCTATAACCATTCTCTTTTTTGTTTCCATTTTCCTAATACATCCTTGCCTTTTATTTTATAGTTGAACATAGCAAACCACTGAATTTTATGATCAAATTGGAGGAAGTTTAATATTTTTTAAACAGGAAATTTTAAACTACTTATATTTATTCTCAGACTTGTTATGCTCGCCTTTCTAATGCCATTTTATATTTTCTGTTTTTCGTTTCTTTGATATTCCTTTCTGTTCCAGTTTTCTTTATAGGTTAATCTTTGTTTCACTCTTCTACAAAAATTTGGAATTCCAGTAATGAATTCCATGGAAAACTTTCAAAAGCGCTCTCAAATCTATTTTTATCAAATACAGACTGTAATTTTTACTGTAATCTATTGAAAATATGAAAATTAGCACTTACATTTTCTCTTGCCTCTATTCCTTCCATTCTGCTTTCTTCTATTTTGAATTCAGATAATATTATTTTCTCTTTTAAATGTATATATAACATGTATAATTTCTTTACTTACAGTCTTTTGCCTTCTGTCACCATTACTTAAATCATATCTGTGTATTTAACATAGTCAATGCTCACTGCAGTGTATGCCATCTCAAGGATCTGGGACACCTTGTGACCAATTTGTTAAGCAATATTATGTGGGTGGGATATTTCTCCAGATGCCAAACATCTCTGAAGGTATCTTCCTATTTCCTTCACATAGGAACCATAGCCTTCTCCACTAAGTTCTACAGACATCGCTACATTGTTTCCTGGCATTCAGTGTTGCCAAGAATTCTAATATCAATCTGCTTTCTGCTCACTTGTCAGAAACAGGTTTTTTACTTTCTTTTCAGGATGCTTGCAGGGTTGTTTCTCTCCTTTGAAATCCAATTTTTAAAAATTTTTAAAAAATATTTTAAAGTCGGAAATCCTGGTTTTTTTTCCTATGTTTATTGCCTCCACTCCATTTGTTCTGGATTCGTTTTCTAGAATGCATATTAATCATGAAGCTAATTTCTGCTTTCTATCGCTGACAGTTGCCATCTTCTTTGATACTGCTTTAATATCTTTGCCCTTTTCCTCTGCATTCTGAGAACACCTAAAGTTTGTCTTCTACCTCACTTAATTGCTTTTTTAATAGTATCCAGTCTCCCCTCTCTTGATTCCTCTGTAGATTGTATTTCAGCTACTATATTTGCTCATTTCTGTGCATCCTTTTGTTTTCTTACTCCCTTCCCTCCCAAGAACAGCCCGGTCAGTTTAATAGAAGTATCTTTGCATGTCTTGTTAGGAATTGGTATTTTTTTTAAATGTGTTTTCAGTTTCTTATATTAATATATCTCAGAGGAAAGTGAATTTGCTTAGTCACAGTACATTACCATGCTTCTCTTGTGCAACAGAATTTTTCCACAAACCTTATATTGATTTTGTTCCATTATGAAGGATGTATACACTCATCCTTATGAAGGAGATATACACTCATCCAAGACTGAGGCATTACCAAGAAAGAATTGCTTCGGGACTGATCAGAATTTGGGCGAAGAGGTAGTAGAAGAGAGTGTCTTGCCAACTCCTTCACATTCCCAGGTGCAGATCGAAAGGAGAGAAAAGTTGCAACAGGTTATAAATGCAAAGATTAAATGACCGTGAGAGGGGCAGGACCACCTGTGGGAGTCTCTTAACATCTGTCGGAACCAAAGGCAGGAAGAGGCCTTGAATACATTCTTAATCCCACTATCTTTCGGGGCCAGAAGGAACCTAAAGCCCAGGGAAGTCATGCTCTCTCCCCAGCTGTGAGATAGTCTGCACTTAAATCGAGGTGCCTGACCTCCAAACTCAAGCCATTGCATATGACCACACAGGCTCTACATGACACCATCCAGAGAACTCCATTCACGTAGCTACACCCCTGGAGCTATGCACCACGGCAGCCTTGATTTAAGAATTACATTTTTTAAAATGCTTGGAATTTTCTTTGGTCACTAATCCAAGGCAATTGCCTCTTTATTATAATATACTCTTTTCATTTTATGAAAATATCATCTTGACTAATTCATGTCTTCAATAATCCTTCTAAAGTTTTCTTCTTTTCCCTGAATTATCTGTATATTCTCTGAAGTCAGTGGTGTTAGTTCATTTTCATTTTCTCTTTCTTATTCTCTTCATGAGTTTGGCGATCATTGGTTATCCAACCCCTCATCAATATGTCATTTGCAAATACCTTCTCCCATTCAGTAGGTTGCCTTTTTGTTTTGTTGATGATTTCCTTCACTGTGCAAAAACTTTTTACTTTAGTATAGTCCCAATAGTTTATTTTTGTTCTTGTTTCCCTTGCCTGAGGAGATCTACCTAAAAAAATGTTTCTATGGCCAATGTCAAAGAAACAACTGCCTATGTTTTTTTCTAGGATTTTTATGGTTTCAGGTCTCACATTTAGGTCTTTAATCCAATTTGAGTTTATTTTTCTGTATGGTGTAAGCAAGTTTCATTCTTCTGCATGTGGCTGACCAGTTTTCCTAGCAGCATTTATTGAAGAGACTGTCTTTTCCCCATTGTATATTCTTGCTTCCCTTGTCATAGATTCATTGACCATATAAGTATAGGACTTGTTTCTGGGCTCTCTATTCTGTTCCATTGATCTATGTGTCTATTTGTGTGCCAGTACCACACTGTTTTGATTATTACAGCTTTGTAGTATATCTTAAAATCTGGGATTGTGACACCTCCAGCTTTGTTCTTCTTTCTCAAGATTGCTTTAGCTGTTTGGGGTCTTTGTGGTTCCATACAAATTTTAGGATGATTTGTTCTAGTTCTGTGAAATCATGTTGATACTTTTTTTTTCCTTTTTTTAATTAACATATTATGTATTATTTGTTTCAGGGGTACAGGTCTGTGATTCAACAGTCTTGCACAATTCACAGCACTCACCATAGCACATACCCTCCCCAGTGTCCCTCACCCAACCACCCCATCCCTCCCACCCCCCTCCACTCCAGCAACCCTCAGTTTGTTTCCTGCGATTAAGAGTCTCTTATGGTTTATCTCCTTCTTTGGTTTCATCTTGTTTCATTTTTCCCTCCCTCCCCCATGATCCTCTGCCTTGTTTCTCAAATTCCTCATATCAGTGAGATCATATGATAATTGTCTTTCTCTGATTGACTTATTTCACTTAGCATGATACCTTTAAGGGTGAAAGGGGTTGAAATGTTTGTGCTCAGTCTGCTCTTGGACTGAAAGCTAGATAGAAATTTTCCAACAATTAAAATAAAGGTTGAAAGCAGCTGAGAATATTAAGAATATTGTTTTAAGAAACTTTCCTGAAGTGCCCTAAAATGCTTTTATTCTAAAATTTAAAAATTTATATTTATATGTTCTAATTCTGGGTAGAGTTTATAAAAATTCTATGTTTATATATTCTGTAAGTTTTATAAATTTTTAAATATTTTATTTTTAAGCAATTCTGACATCCAACATGGGGCTCAAACCCATAACCCTGAGACCAAGAATTGTATACTCCACTGACTGAGCCAGCCAGGCACCCCAAATTCTATAAATTTATATTTATATACATTTTATCTCTTTATGATTTATATTTTATATACACTTTAAAACTCTATTTTTAAAGACTACTGTGTATTTTTTCATAATGATAAAAGGATGTTTTAAGAGGGTGTTGGGAAAATATAAGAACAGCGGTTTAAAACTCTGTCCCTAGGGCACCTGGGTGGATCAGTAGGTTAAGCATCTGACCCTTGACTCTTGATTTTGGCTCAGGTGATGATCTCAGGCTTTTGAGATTGACCCCCCCCAACCCCCCCCATCGGGCTCCATGCCCAGCATGGAACCTGCTTAAGATTCTCTCTCTCTCCCTCTCCCTTTACCCCTCTCCCTCCTCCCCACCCCAGCTGCTCTCTCTCTTTAAAAAACAAAACAAACAAAACAACTCTATCCCCAAAATTCTGTAATTATGTGTGGTGACAGATGTTCACTAGACTTATTGTAGTCATCATTTTGCATTATATACAAATATTGAATCATTATGTTGTACTCTGAAATTAATATAATGCCGTATGTCAATTATACCTCAATAAAATAAATTCAAAAATATAATAATAAAACTATGTCCCATTAAGATCTGAGGTTTGGCAGAGTTGGCTCAAGAATAAAAGAGAAGGTTGAGGGAACAGATTCCCAGTGTCCTTGCCATTTTTATCTATTTTATATATTTGGAATTTTGTATAAGATTTCATCTGGAAAATGATCACCATTGCCTTAAAAAATGAAACACACTATATTACAGACTTTATATTTGGTTTATTTAGGTTTGCTGTGATTTATAAATAAGCTTTGTTTTTTATTTAACAATCATTGAAGAGTTGTCCGCCTTTAACAATCAGGATTTATTTTAGCTCTTAGAACAGCGCCTTCCTTGATTGCATCACAGGTTTCTCCTGCCACCTGGTGGCAACATATGTCTATTGCAGGGGCAATTTCTAAATTTAGTTGGCATGTGCTGAAGTTGCAAATACAACTCATAAAACAATGATTTGTGGAGGGTTTTTTTTTTTTTTGAGTATAGCTGAAACACAATGTTAATTAGTTTCGGGTGTACAACATAGTGATTCAACTTCTCTTATTCCCGTGACTTATTCATTCCATAACTAGAAGCCTGTATCTGCCCCCCTCCCCTTCACACTTAGCTCATCCTCCAACCAACACCCACTTCCCTCTGGCAACCATCAGTTTGTTCTCTATATTGTAGGACTGATTCTGCTTTTTGTTTTTTATGTATTCATTTGTTTTGTTTTTTAGATTCCACATGTGAGTAAAATCATCATATTTGTCTTTTTCAATCTGACTTATTTTACTTAGCATAATGCCCTCTAGGTCCATCCACCTTGCAAATGGCGAGATCTCATCCTTTTTATGACTGTGTAATATTCCACTGTGTGTGTGTGTCTGTGTGTGTCTGTGTGTCACATCTTTTTTACCCATTCATCTATCGATAGACACTTAGATTGCTTCTATATCTTGACTATTGTAAATAATGCTGCAATAAACACAGGGGTGAATATATCTTTAAAATTAGTGTTTTTGTTTTCTTTTGGTAAATTCCCAATAGTGGAATTATTGGATCATATGGTATTCTTATTTTTTTTTAATTTTTTTATTGTTATGTTAATCACCATATATTACATCATTAGTTTTTGGTGCAGTGTTCCATGATTCATTGTTTGTTCATAACACCCAGTGCTCCATGCAGAACGTGCCCTCCTCAATACCCATCACCAGGCTAACCCATCCCCCTACCCCCCTCCCCTCTAGAACCCTCAGTTTGTTTTTCAGAGTCCATCATCTCTCATGGTTCGTCTCCCCCTCTGACATACTCCCCTTTTCTTCCTCTCCTGTTATCTTCTTCTTTTTCTTTTTTCTTAAAATATGTTGCATTATTTGTTTCAGAAGTACAGATCTGTGATTCAACAGTCTTACACAATTCACAGCGCTCACCATAGCACATACCCTCCCCAATATCTATCACCCAGCCACCCCATCCCTCCCACCCCCAACCACTCCAGTAACACTCAGTTTGTTTCCTGAGATTAAGAATTCCTCATATCAGTGAGGTCATGTGATACATGTCTTTCTCTGATTGACTTATTTCACTCAGCATTACACCCTCCAGTTCCATCCACGTCGTTGCAAATGGCAAGATCTCATTCCTTTTGATGGCTGCATAATATTCCATTGTGTATATATACCACTGCTTCTTTATCCATTCATCTGTCGATGGGCATCTTGGCTCTTTCCACAGTTTGGCTATGGTGGACATTGCTGCTATAAACATTGGGGTACACGTACCCCTTCGGGTCCCTACATTTGTATCTTTGTGGTAAATACCCAGTAGTGCAATTGCTGGATCGAACGGTAGCTCTAATTTCAACTGTTTGAGGAACCTCCATACTGTTTTCCAGAGGGGTTGCACCAGCTTGCATTCCCACCAACAGTGTAGGAGGGTTCCCCTTTCTCCACATCCCCGCCAACATCTGTCGTTCCCTGACTTGTTAATTTTAGCCATTCTGACGGGTGTGAGGTGGTATCTCATTGAGGTTTTGATTTGGATTTCCCTGATGCCAAGCGATGTTGAGCACTTTTTCATGTGCCTGTTGGCCATTTGGATGTCTTCTTTGGAGAAATGTCTGTTCATGTCTTCTGCCCATTTCTTGATTGGATTATTTGTTCTTTGGGTGTTGAGTTTGATAAGTTCTTTATAGATTTTGGATACTAGCCCTTTATCTGATATGTCATTTGCAAATATTTTCTCCCATTCTGTCGGTTGTCTTTTGGTTTTGTGGACTGTTTCTTTTGCTGTGCAGAAGCTTTTTATCTTGATGAAATCCCAATAGTTCATTTTTGCCCTGGCTTCCCGTGCCTTTGGCGATGTTTCTAGGAAGAAGTTGCTGCGGCTAAGGTCGAAAAGGTTGCTACCTGTGTTCTCCTTTAGGATTTGGATGGACTCCTGTCTCACGTTTAGGTCTTTCAACCATTTGGAGTCTATTTTTGTGTGTGGTGTAAGGAAATGGTCCAGTTTCATTCTTCTGCATGTGGCTGTCCAATTTTCCCAACACCATTTGTTGAAGAGACTGTCTTTTTGCCATTGGACATTCTTTCCTGCTTTGTCAAAAATAAGTTGACCATAGAGTTGAGGGTCCATTTCTGGGCTCTCAATTCTGTTCCATTGATCTATGTGTCTGTTTTTGTGCCAGTACCATACTGTCTTGATGATGACAGCTTTGTAATAGAGCTGGAAGTCCGGAATTGTGATGCCGCCAGCTTTGCTTTTCTTTTTCAGTATTCCTCTGGCTATTCTGGGTCTCTTCTGGTTCCATACAAATTTTAGGATTATTTGTTCCATTTCTTTGAAAAAAGTGGATGGTATTTTGATGGGGATTGCATTGAATGTGTAGATTGCTCTAGGTAGCATTGACATCTTCACAATGTTGATTCTCCCAATCCATGAGCATGGAACGTTTTTTCCATTTCTTTGTGTCTTCTTCAATTTCTTTCAGGAGTATTTTATAGTTTTCTGAGTACAGATCCTTTGCCTCTTTGGTTAGATTTATTCCTAGGTATCTAATCGTTTTGGGTGCAATTGTAAATGGGATAGACTCCTTGATTTGTCTCTCTTCTGTCTTGTTGTTGGTGTATAGGAATGCCACTGATTTCTGTGCATTGATTTTATATCCTGCTACTTTACTGAATTCCTGTATGAGTTCTAGCAGTTTTGGGGTGGAGTCTTTTGGGTTTTCCACATACAGTATCATATCATCTGCAAAGAGTGAGAGTTTGACTTCCTCTTTGCCGATTTGGATGCCTTTGATTTCTTTTTGTTGTCTGATTGCTGTGGCTAGGACTTCTAATACTATGTTGAATAGCAGTGGTGAGAGTGGACATCCCTGCCGCGTTCCTGACCTTAGGGGAAAAGCTCTCAGCCTTTCCCCATTGAGAATGATATTCGCTGTAGGTTTTTCATAGATGGCTTTTATGATATTGAGGTATGTACCCTCTATCCCTATACTCTGAAGAGTTTTGATCAAGAAAGGATGTTGTACTTTGTCAAATGCTTTTTCTGCATCTATTGAGAGGATCATATGATTCTTGTTCTTTCTTTTGTTAATGTATTGTATCACGTTGATTGATTTGCGGATGTTGAACCAGCCTTGCAGCCCAGGAATAAATCCCACTTGGTCGTGGTGAATAATCCTTTTAATGTACTGTTGGATCCTATTGGCTAGTATTTTGGTGAGAATTTTTGCATCCATGTTCATCAAGGATATTGGTCTGTAATTCTCTTTTTTGATGGGGTCTTTGTCTGGTTTTGGGATCAAGGTAATGCTGGCCTCATAAAATGAGTTTGGAAGTTTCCCTTCCATTTCTATTTTTTGGAACAGTTTCAGGAGAATAGGTATTAATTCTTCTTGAAAGGTCTGATAGAATTCCCCTGGGAAGCCATCTAGCCCTGGGCTTTTGTTTCTTGGGAGATTTTTGATGACTGTTTCAATTTCCTTAGTGGTTATAGGTCTGTTCAGGTTTTCTATTTCTTCCTGGTTCAATTTTGGTAGTTGATACATCTCTAGGAATGCACCCATTTCTTCCAGGTTATCTAATTTGCTGGCATAGAGTTGCTCATAATATGTTCTTATAATTGTTTGTATTTCTTTGGTGTTGCTTGTGATCTCTCCTCTTTCATTCATGATTTTGTTGATTTGGGTCATTTCTCTTTTCTTTTTGATCAGTCTGGCCAGGGGTTTATCAATCTTGTTAATTCTTTCAAAGAACCAGCTCCTAGTTTCGTTGATCTGTTCTACTGTTCTTTTGGTTTCTAGTTCATTGATTTCTGCTCTGATCTTTATGATTTCTCTTCTCCTGCTGGGTTTAGGCTTTCTTTGCTGTTCTTTCTCCAGCTCCTTTAGGTGTAGGGTTAGGTTGTGTATTTGAGACCTTTCTTGTTTCTTGAGAAAGGCTTGTATTGCTATATACTTTCCTCTCAGGACTGCCTTTGCTGTATCCCAAAGATTTTGAACACTTGTGTTTTCATTTTCATTGGTTTCCATGAATTTTTTTAATTCTTCTTTAATTTCTTGGTTGACCCATTCATTCTTTAGTAGGATGCTCTTTAGCCTCCATGTATTTGAGTTCTTTCCGACTTTCCTCTTGTGGTTGAGTTCTAGTTTCAAAGCATTGTGGTCTGAAAATATGCAGGGAATGATCCCAATCTTTTGGTACCGATTGAGACCTGATTTGTGACCTAGGATGTGATCAATTCTGGAGAATGTTCCATGGGCACTAGAGAAGAATGTGTATTCCGTTGCTTTGGGATGGAATGTTCTGAATATGTCTGTGAAGTCCATTTGGTCCAGTGTGTCATTTAAAGTCTTTATTTCCTTGTTGATCTTTTGCTTAGATGATCTGTCCATTTCAGTCAGGGGGGTGTTAAAGTCCCCCACTATTATTGTATTGTTGTCAATGTGTTTCTTTGCTTTTGTTATTAATTGCCTTATATAATTGGCTGCTCCCATGTTCGGGGCATAGATATTTACAATTGTTAGATCTTCTTGTTGGATAGACCCTTTAAGTAGGATATAGTGTCCTTCCTCATCTCTTATTACAGTCTTTGTTTTAAAATCTAGTTTGTCTGATATAAGGATTGCCACCCCAGCTTTCTTTTGGTGTCCATTAGCATGGTAAATGGTTTTCCACCCCCTCACTTTCAATCTGGGGGTGTCTTTGGGTGTAAAATGAGTCTCTTGCAGACAGCATATGGATGGGTCTTGTTTTTTAATCCAATCTGATAGCCTGTGTCTTTTGATTGGGGCATTGAGCCCATTTACATTCAGGGTAACTATTGAAAGGTATGAATTTAGTGCCATTGTATTACCTGTAAGGTGACTGTTAACTGTCTGTTGTCTGTGTTCGTTTCTGCTCTTTGCTGTTTTTAGGTTCTCTCTTTGCTTAGAGGACCCCTCTCAATATTTCTTGGAGGGCTGGTTTCGTGTTTGCAAATTCCTTTAGTTTTTGTTTGTTCTGGAAGCTTTTTATCTCTCCTTCTATTTTCAATGATAGCCTAGCTGGATATAGTATTCTTGGCTGCATATTTTTCTCGTTTAGTGCTCTGAAGATATCTTGCCAGTCCTTTCTAGCCTGCCAGGTCTCTGTGGATAGGTCTGTTGCCAATCTAATGTTTCTACCATTGTAGGTTACATATCTCTTCTCCCGAGCTGCTTTCAGGATTTTCTCTTTGTCTCTGAGACTCGTAAGTTTTACTATTAGATGTCGGGGTGTTGACCTATTTTTATTGATTTTGAGAGGGGTTCTCTGTGCCTCCTGGATTTTAATGCCTGTTTCCTTCCTCACATTAGGGAAGTTCTCTGCTATAATTTGCTCCAATATACCTTCTGCCCCTCTCTCTCTCTCTTCTTCTTCTGGGATCCCAATTATTCTAATGTTGTTTCGTCTTATCGTATCACTTATCTCTCGAATTCTGCCCTCGTGATCCTGTAGTTGTTTCTCTCTCTTTTTCTCAGCCTCTTTATTTTCCATCATTTGGTCTTCTATATCGCTGATTCTCTCTTCTGCCTCATTTATCCTAGCATTTAGTGCCCCCATTTTTGATTGCACCTCATCAATAGCCTTTTTGATTTCGATTTGGTTAGATTTTAGTTCTTTTATTTCTCCAGAAAGGGTTTCTCTAATAACTTCCACGCTTTTTTCAAGCCCAGCTAGTATCTTTAAAGTCATGATTCTGAACTCTAGGTCCGACATCGTACTAATGTCCGTATTGAGTAGGTCCCTGGCTGACGGTACTACCTCTTGTTCTTTTTGCTGAGGTGATTTCTTTCGTCTTGTCATTTTGTCCAGAGGAGAATAGATGAATGAGAGAACAAAAGGCTAACAGGTTTACAACGTCCCCAGCAAATATACTGTATACAAATCAGAAAAGACCTGAAACCAGGGGAAAAGAAAGGGAAAGAAAGAAAAAAGAAAGAGAAAAAGAAAAAAAAAGATAAAAACAAAAACAAAACAATTCAAAAAAGGCAGAATATGATCAAATATGATCAGGCTAGTGCATAGATCAGTGCCACACACTAGATTTTGGGCGTATTTTGGTCTGTTAGAAAAAAGTGCCTCCTAAAATTTTAAAGGAAGAAAGACATATATGTACAAAATAAGGGTTGATACAATGAAGGGATGGAAGATGACTGTAAAGATGAAAATTATAAAAGATTTTATAAAAGGACTTGGTAAGATAAGTTGTTTGAAAAAAGAAAGAAGATTTAAGGAAAAAAAAAAAAAGGAAAAAGGGAGAGAATGTGATCAGGCAGGAGACTAGAACAAAGCCATACACTAGTGGTTTAGGGTATATTTTGATCTGTTAGAAGAAACTGTACCTCAAAATTTTAAAGAGAGAACAACTTATATATATATGCCAAAAACAAGGATAACTACTATGAAGGGATAAAATATGACTCTAAAAATGAAAAAAAAATAAAAAAAAATTTTTTTTTTTAAAAAAGGGATTTATAAGATGTTGGTTGAAAAAGGGAAAAAGAAAAATAAAAAAAAGTCAACAAAAATTAACTTTGATGAAATAATGAATCATGGTAAAAAAAAAAAAAAAAAGAAGCCATGAATCTATGTGCAGTATTCCCCTAGCGCTGGAGTTCTCCTATTCTCCTTGATCGATCAACTTGGTCTTGGCTTGCTGGCTGTTTCTGTTGATCTTCTGGGGGAGGGGCCTGTTGCTGTGGTTTCCAAATGTCTTTGCCGGAGGCGGAATTGCCCCGCCCTTGTCGGTCCGGGCTAAGGAAGCTGCTCCAGTTTGCTCTCAGGAGTTTTTGTTCCCTGCAAGCTCTCGGTACAGCTTTGGAGGACCAGGGCGAAAATGGCGGCCTCCCAGTCTCCGCCCGGAGGAGCCGAGAACTCGGGGCCCCACTCCTCAGTGCGCCCCCAGAGAAAAGCAGTCACTCCCGTGTCCCCGGTCTCTGGCCGCACTCCGTGCTCACCCGGCCTGTGATCGAGCGTTGCTATCTCTGGCACCCGACCCCGCTCGGAGTCTCCAAACCCAGCAGATCCCTGCAGTGCGTTCCCGCACCGCTCCTCCCCGGGAAGGAAGGGGAGTCTCCCCGGATCTGCTGCTTGTTGGGTCCTTGCTGGGGGAGCCGTGCCCCGACTGGGCCGCAGATCACAGTTTATGGCAACCCCGAGCTGAGAGCCCGCGACTCTGCTCCGTATCTGCAGCCAGCTTCCCCGCCCCGACACCTGGGAGCTCTGCCGCACTCAGGCACCCCTGGTCTCTCTGTGACCCCAAGGGTCCTGAGACCACACTGTCCCGGGAGGATTCCACCCCCCGCTTAGCCACTGCAGCGGCGTCCCTCTGCCGAGCCAACTTTTAAAAGGTCCGATTTTGTGTTCCGCGGCTCTAGCACTTGCCAGAAGCGGCCGGCGGAGGCCCCTCCCCCGCCGTCTATCCTCCCGAATATCGCCTCGGATTCACTTCTTCGGACGTCCTACCTTCCAGTAAGTGGTCGCTTCTCTGTTCAGAGAGTTGTTGCTACTCTCCTGTTCGATCTCCTGTTGAGTTCGTAGGTGTTCAGAATGGTTTGATCCCTATTCAGCTGAATTCCTGAGACCAGACAAAATCTAGGTCTCCTACTCCTCCGCCATCTTGCTCCGCCCTCTGGTATTCTTATTTTTAATTTTGGGGGGAAACTCCATGCTCTTTTCCACCATGGCTCACCAATTTACATTCCCACCAACGGTGCATGAGGGTTCCTTTTCCTCCACATCCTTATCAACACTTGTTATTTCTTGTCTTTTTCATTCTTGCCATTCTGACAGGTGTCAGGTGATATCTCATTGTGGTTTTGATTTGCATTTCCCTGATGATTAGTGATGCTGAGAACATCTTTTCGTGTGACTGTTGGCCATCTATGCAGAGGGTTTTTTTTTAACATCCATTATAAATTACAAGACAATTCTACATCCATTATCTCATTTTATCCTCTCACCAGCTTTGACAAGTGGATATTCATATTTTCTCCATTTTCCACAGAAGAAAAAGCAGCCTAAAAGCTAAGGAACTTACCTTAGGTGATAATCAAAAAATTATGAGATTGGGACTCAACCCCAAACTTGTAACAGTTATAAGAGAATGATGAAATTATCTAAAGAGTCCTAAATCTAGAGAGATATGGGCTGGAAATATAAAATTGATAGCCACCCAAATAGAGGTAATATTTGAAGTTACAGACTGATGGACTTGGAGCCATGAAAATGACAAAAAGGGATTCCAATACACAAACTAAGATGGTATGGCTTAGTAATGGCAGGTAAGAGGAACACAAGGGAGCTCACACCCTTGGCGGTCTAAAGTCACAATCTGAAGGGTGAGCAGGAAAAGGATGCGGAAGGAGAGGAGACATAATAGTTCTACCCCACACAGTCCAGATCAAACCTGAAAGTCGAACTTGTTACGAGGGACACAGATGTGACACAAAAAATAATAAAGTTTGACTATTCATAGCCTCTTTCCCTCCTTACCACTCAGTCCCAAAAGGATTCTTTCTTGCCCAATTATCTAATCAGTCCCTAGATGTTTTTGTGACTAGTGGGGTAATCAAGAAGAAAAACAATACAAGAAGAGGGAGAAGATATCAGGATTTAAAACAGAAAGGGAGGGAGCCTGGGTGGCTCAGTCGTTAAGCATCTGCATTCGGCTCAGGTCATGATCCCAGGGTCCTGGGATCGAGCCCCGCATCGGGCTCCCTGCTCTGCGGGAAGCCCGCTTCTCCCTCTCCCACTCCCCCTGCTTGTGTTCCCTCTCTCACTGTGTCTCTCCCTGTCAAATAAATAGATAAAACCTTAGTAAAAAAACAGAGAACTAAGGACAAGAGAAAAAGAATTAATACAGAGATGGAAAGAGACCTTACAGGCTGGGTTTAGAAGAGAATATTTTAGACTTTGGGATGGGAGGGAAATGAGACTTTGTTATAGTTGCCTTGTATGAGAGATTCGTAGAGAGAGAGAGAGAACAGAACTGGGCACAGCCCCCGATGGGTCATCAGGTAGAGATGAGCTGTCATAGAAGAAAGAGATTATAGAGCATGTCACGAGTCCCAACAGATGACAACAGATGACAAGAGGTGAGAAAGGGCCACAGATCAAAACTCCTGAGAAAGAGCCCAAGACCAGCGTGATTCCAAGGCAACACCTGTACCATCCATGATCGGCCTCCAAGACAGAAACCAGATCCTCAGCGTGGATGGGTCCTGACCAAATAAATGCCAGAGTGAAAGGGCCACATGCCAGTGAATAAAGGAGAGAAAGAAAAGACTGAAAAACACCTTCTGGCATACTCAGGTGCAATAAGAGAGAACTCTGCCCAGGCTCAAGAGCCCACTCTGCCATTTTCTAACTGGTGACTTTGGAAAATTCCTCCCCTCTCTGGGCTTCCACACCATCCTCTAGATACTGAGTGGATGTTGACCTCTAGGTGAGTGGGTCACCTCTGGGTGCTCTTCTGGCTCGGCCTGCCTCTGCCTCAGCATCCCATTTGGTTGCAGTCACCCTACCTGTCTCCCTAGAGACAGAACAGGTGGGACTGAGGGAAGCAGATCTTCTTGTACTGCTGTGGCTGCTGCCAAGGGGATTTCCAGCCCCCATCCCCCTTCTCACCACCGTGCCCTTCACAGTGGCTTCCCACCTACTCTTGGGGCATAACCTCCAGCCACCCTCCTTCATACAGCAGGCACCACCCACATTCAGCTTCCCCCTTGCTTGGCTCTGGGCCTCTCCCCCTGCTCTGTCCACCGTCTGTACGGAATGTGCATGGCATCTGCCAAACACTTCTGGTTTACGTTTGTCAAAAGATTCTATGATGGAAAGTTCTGTTTCTCAGTAGATTCTATGATGGAAAAGTGCGAGTTCCTCCCTTCTCTGGTTCTTAGACTCTCCTAGAATTCTGGAGCTGGATGGGCTTCTGATAATTAACTATTTGTCTTCCATTTCAGATTGTCATCTCTGTGAGGACTCAGTAAATATTCATTAAATCGTTTATTAAATAATTTATTAAATTAAATAATTAGTGAATGAATGGATGCATAATGCTAACAAATCCACAGACTTCTAGTGAACAGGCCTCTGCGCTCATCCACCTGCCTCACTCTCTAGACTATGGCCATAATGCCTCCTTGCTGTTCCACACACGTGCCCTGGCACCAAATCTTCTGAGACTTAGCCTCAGATATCTGGCCTGGCTCACCCCCTCAGCACACCTCCAAGCTCTGCTCCCATGTCACTCTCTCGGAGCCTTTCCCAGACCACCATATTTAAAATTTTCAACATGCCCCCCCCCACTTTGAAACTCCCTATCTCTCTCTCCTCTTTATTTTTTCCATAGTATTTACCACTTTACAATATATGACATAATTTACTTATTTTATTTACTTTCTATCTCTTCCAATAAGTTTCATGAGTAAAAGGGCTTGGATCTGTTTTATTCACTGCTATATGCCTGGTAGTTGGCAGTGAATTATTTGTTGAATGAAATCCCTGGTTCTCAAATCGTTGGATTCCAGCATGGTGTCTCACTCAAGTAAACTAATTCAATAGCCAAAAATAATTCAGACCTTTTATTGTGTTCTTATAAACCGCTAAAGGAGGTGATAATCATAACCCAAGTGAGCCTTCTCAAAATTGTCGTTCCATCCTTTTGCACTTCTTAGATTCCAGCAGCTGTTTCCTCTAAAAACTTCACTTCCATGTCTCTTCGTGAACTTTCCCCAAGTGCCTTGTCCATGCGGGTTCTCCACTTTACCTTCCTCACAGGCCAGCACCCCCCCTCCATCCCCCCAGCCTCACCAAAATTCACTGCCAGTACTTCTGCTTCCACCATCACGGAGCCACAGTAGGATGAGACTCTCCCTCCCTCACTATGGAGGGAAATGGGCCAAATGCCCCCAAGACACAAAGTTCTCTCACTCTGAGTGCTTTTCCTAAGGTAATTATAAGAAAGAAGTTTTTGGGTAGTAATTTTGTCCATTTGTTACAAATGCAACCTCAGAAAGCAAAGAGGTCAAGGGCCCCAGGATTTTCCCAAAGAGTCACTATATGGGTTTGTTAGTTGAAGCACATGTGTTATTGTTAACTTACCTACAACCACTTTGGGAGAGGTTAAAGATGTCCCTTCCCTCTAGTTTGAGAACCTTGACCTTTGTGCAGAAGAGAGGCTGGAGGACTGGAGCGTATGGGTGACTCTAGAAGAGAAACTGAATCCCACCCTGACAGCTTCACCCTCATACTCATGTGCTCAGCTCAGCTCAGCTCCGAGAGGGAGATCTTACCAGCTAGAGAAGCATATTCCAGGGAGCAGTCAGGCTACAGAGCTGTTGGTTCCAGGAACCTGATCATCTCAGCTGGTGGCCAAGACTCTGGAGTTAGAATAGGCACTTACCTGGAGAAAAACTCAAAGGGGACAGGAGCCTAGAGCTCCTGCCCTTGAATCAAGGGTACTAGAGAGCAAAGACCAGAACTACCCCCTGAGCCATCGCTGGAGGGGAGAGAGAAGAGCTGGGACTGGAGGTGAGCCACACAACCAGGATCTCCCCTAGGGGCAAGTGTTGTGCAGCAGAGGAGACATGGGGAGCAATGATGGGATCAGCCAGTAGGTCACAGTGGGGTCCCCCAGTCCCAGTTGGGCCTGAGGATCCTGACTCTAAGCATGTGATGCACATAGAGCAAAGCTGCTGGTAAAATTCCTCCCTTGGTCAGAATGGACACAAGATCTAGGAGCAGGAGGAAGCCTGCAAGAAGGGCTATCAGAGGACATGGAGCAACCAGAAAATTCATTCACTCGACAAATGTTTACTGAGTGTCCACTACTGCCAGGTAGTCTTCCTCTTGGAGCTGACATCCCTCTATTTGGGAGGAATCACAACCACAGAAGGCCCCCAGCAGCCATTCTTGCCTGGCTCCTCCAAACACCCTTGATCCACAGTCTTACAAACTTCAGGGAGTACAGTCTGTTTGCACGAGATATACATTTTAACCCCAGAAAAAGTTTAACAACCACACCAAAATCATAGTGCCTTGAAAAATAATTTTTAAAAAAATATGCCCACGCTGATTTTATTACTGGTATTTCCTAGAACTCTTAGCAGCCTACTCAGGATTCCAGGATTCCACAGAGCACAATTTAAAGTCTTTGTCCTCAGTCAGGCTGACCTTCCAAAAAAAGAGGTGGGCATACTCTCTATCCCCCAAACAGCAGTAGCGGTGAGATATATCAAAGTAGAGTGAGCCAGGCTTCATTACTGGAGCTCTGAGGCCCGAACTGGGTTCCCAGAGGGCCAAGTGGACTTGTAAATAGATGCAGTAAAAGAGTAAATAATGAATTTGTGCAATTGGAGGGAAAAGCTCCAAAGCAGTTCTGGTGATGCAGAGACAACCATTTAAACGAGAGTGCCTGGGCATGCATCTCACCCAGCAGATGTAATGGCTTCATATACATTCATGAGCTTTGGTCTCCCAACTCTGCCTCTTTTTCAGTCACAGTCATAAAAGACAAAGGAAAAGTGAGAGGAGAGAGAAAGATAGATAAACTTCAAGGGTCCGAATTGCAAACACAACCTACAGTTTGTAAATTGCTTGGAGACCTTTGGAGGGAGAATCAAGGAAATGAAAAGTAGAACATACAGGAATATTACTGTTTAGGGGAAAGTCCCTGCTCTGGGCATAAAATCTTGTCTGGAGAATGGTTGAGAGGCACAATACTGACTAAACGTGAGATTGCTTTGTATAAAGGACGTGCCTTGTTCTTTGCTCTGCATTCTTCTGCCTGCCTCCTGTGGCCACCTCCAAGGTCATTTCCTTGTGGAAACTCCAAGGCTCTATGATTTTAGTTATATTAAAACCAAGAACCCAGGAGTCCTGGCTATGTTTTTTGGCCTCTGCTACCTGCCGCCCCTCCCAGGTGGATCCTCTGAGAGCCCAACCTGCCACAAAGTCAGGTGGCCTCACAGCTTGGACGCCTCAGACGCCAGTGTTGGAGTTTGTGTTTAAATACCAGCTCAGCCACTTTTTGTGTAACCTACACCCCCTTCCAGGAAGGACTTAAAGTCATCCACAAAAAGGCTTTTCAATTGTGTATACTCGTGCACGTGTTGCCTAGTAATTTGAATAGGGGGATTTATTGTTTCTAGAAATAAACATGAACACACAAACACACACACAAGGTGAGGGAATTGGCTGCCAGTAACTTGAGGTCAAGCTACTGTTGCATGCTGGGGTCTTGTGTCCTCAAAGGCAGGTGCATGTTGCTAACTTCAGCTGGGAGGAATGCAGCAGTGCAGCCCCAAAGAATGAAAGATCACAGGCCAGCTTCTGTCTTCCACACCGGGCTGGGTTTAGACCAAAGGCAGCCGAGCGCCAAGCAGCCAGCTCAGCTGGGTCATGGGGCCCCGCTGCCCCTTCCCTGTGAGTGAGACTGACCCCAGGCCCCGGCAAGCTGTTAGGGGGCTCCGCGCTGCCGGAGGAGCAGCTCTTCAGAAGGGATGAGAGACGAAGGTCGTACCCATTCGTGTTTAGCCCTGGCCTCTCGGTGGCTCTGAGAATCTTTGGCCCAGGGCCAGCTTGGATAATTACATTTCACCTGCCCAGACCCTTCCATGGTTTCCCCGGAGAGATGTATTCCTCTTCCACGGCTGCCGTGATCCAGAACATAAATACTCTCTCAAAAGGCAGTATTCTGTGCCTGGGCAGCTGAGGTTTTGTTCCTTCAAAGGAAAATTCTCTGTAACAATGCACTTACTTTCATTCCTTCATTCCGTCAGCAAACATTTATTAAGCAACTACTTAATGAGTCCTAAGCACTGTGCTGAGGGCTGGATGTGCAAAGAGGAATTAGAGGATACATTTTGGGGCCCTTTAAGAAGTTCACAGTCTAGTAGGAAAACCATCAATAGGACTAGTAAATGCTTTTGAGAATGGAGAATGACTGGTGAAATGAAAAGGATTCTAAATCTCCTTAGAAGAGTCAAGGAAGTTTCCAGGACCAGTGAGGTTAAAGCTGAACTTTTAAATAGAACCTCAATGAGCAGATAATGAAGAAGAACATGCAAGGCAGGGGCCAAATACATATGCAGAGCAAAGAGCTTGGGGTCGACAGAATAGAAGGTAAGGTGGCTGGAGTACATGGTATGAGAGAAACGGGCAGGAAGGACAGGCTGGAAATGTAATCTCTGGTTAAGCTGTGAGGAGCTTGGAATAGCATGGTAAGGAACTTTATAGCATCTGAAGACTTTCAAGATGTGGAATAAGACCATACTCTAGTACAGTCCCTCTACGGCAGGGTGGAGAGAAGAACTAGGAAGCTAAAGAAAAAGAGGTGAGAACAAAAATGTGGCGCTGTCATCCTAAAGCAGTGAGAAGTAGTGGGAGTTGAATGAAGCAGAGGCGGTGGGAGAGACGAGCAAACAGATACACAGTCTCAGGAAAGGAAATCAATGGGTTCTTAGAGCCAGTCTGGATGACATGTGAGAGAACAGAAGGATCCAGAAGAGTGGGCACATGGATGGCAGGACTATTAAGCAAGATGCCACAGGAGGCGAGTAGGGGCAGGAAGGGCTCAGGTGGAGATTACAGAAGGCACTGGAAGTGAAGGCCCAGGCTCATTAACTTCCACAAGTTCTCTGCAATGACTGCAGGCTGAGTTTTGTCAACAGATTTACCTCTGGTAGCTTATGCCAGTGGTCCCCAAATCTGAGCTTAAGAATCACCTAGAGTGCTTGTTAAAACACAGATTCCTGGGCCCCACTCCCAGATTTTCAGATTTAGTAGGTCTAGTTTACCTAACCCAAGAATTTGTATTTCTGGCAAGTTCCCTGTGATGCTGACATGACTGACCTGGGGCCCACAATATAAGAATCTCTGCTCTAGACTTTTTGGGGGGGCTATTCTCCTATTTGGTCTGATATTTTCTCTGAGAGGGTAACTAAAAGGGCTGATGCAGGTGGAGATGATCAAAGATGTTCCCTATTACCAGCAGAATTTCAAGGATTCAGTTCTAACCATTAAGAACAAGTGTTTGAATTTGGTGGCTGCTTAGTATCTCATTTTTTCTTACTCAAATGATAGGTTTTTAAAAAAACCTTAGCCTATAATAATAGGTAACCTATTTTTCGAGGGCCTACTATATGCCAGCCTTCGTGATATGCACTGTCTATGCATTGTCTCATTTAGCTCTATCAATAATTCTGTGGAGGTGAGTACTATTATAATCTCCAGTTCTCAATTGAGGAAACTGAGGCACTGAGTGGTTAAAATTAGCCCAAGATCAAGTTGCCATTAAATGGTAGATTTACTTCAGTCTGTGCTCAGATACTAGCATATATATTGTCTCCTTTCCTATCCTGTATTTTGTTCCATGAAATAGGCTAGTTTACTCCAAGACCAGAATCTTCCATATCCTGTCATTAGCCTACAGTGGTTTCCTGAATCTGTTTTCAAAAATCTGCCAGCATAGAGCTGGCAACCTTGATGTAGTATAATAATCATCTTTCAGCTTCTTAATAACCCTTGTGCATTGAACAATCAAGAGAATGGAAGGGTCAAGGGGAAGGCAACGCCCTGTAGTGCGATGAATGTGTTTGAGGACTTTCTGTGAAAACGCCTGGGGGATACATAGGCATTTCTAGCATATTACAGTGTAAGAGACTCACAACATCTGTTCCAACAACATCTCTAGACAGTACATCCTTAAAAGACAATTTTCATAAAGCCCTAAACAATTAAGATTTTTTTGGCCACCTCCAAAGAAAGCAAACAAAGCAAGTAATTCATGCAAGTTTTCCATAAAGAATCTATCTAGTAGTTATTTAGCCTCTAGGTCATATGCCTAAACTGTGAGACAGAATGTGTCCTATGAGACCACAGGACATCAGAAATTCTGACCTGTGTCCCAGCATTATTCTAATGTAAATTCCTAAAAGCTAGGGAGTATGAATATGGCTGATTAAAGAACCCAAAGGTAGCAGAACAACTCTCTTTTAAGGAGAGTAAGCTCTTTGAAGAGCACAGATGAGTGCCTTTCTGGAAAAGACAATGTTAAAAGAAAATTTCGGGAGGACCATCCTCAAACTATCCCAGAGCCATGCCTGACTCAAATGCTCCCAGGCCCACCAGCAGGGGTGACCTGGGATTAAGTCTTGCAGTTAAGGGCAAAGAATCTTCAAGGCAAACCCTCACATGTAAGCCTTCTCCCAAATCTCTGTCCATACTACTGGTCTTTAATATCACCACTAGAGCTTGGACTTAAAATCTTATTTCTTGGCTTGGGTCCTAAAATGCCACCCTCTTGGAAGCCCTTTTCCCAGGGTCTACCATCAATTAACACTTTCACCACCAAAACCATCTCCATACCTGCAGCTGGATAACGCCTTACTTTAAATTGGCCAGAAGAGTTCAGAGAGAATGCTGCCTTCTGCCTGAATTCCAGCAAACTCTTGGCTTTAGCTCCTGCTGCCCTGTTCCAGACACACATCCCTATCCCTTGGAAATAGAGGCTATCTATCCAACATTGCTAGTCCTCACAAAATGATTTCCTCTTCTTCCTGGGCCCATAGCCCAGTTTCTCTTGCAGTGAGATGTGGCCATATGATTCAGTTCTACCAAAGGAAAGTAAGAAATGGTATTCCAGGTCTTGCCCATAAAAAACTTGGATGTGCCTCTTTCCCCTTCCAGTGGCTGGGTATTTCCAGGGCAAAGTTGGAAGCCATGTATTAAAGATGGCAGAGTTTATCAACCTGGATCACTGAATGTCTGTGCAGAACATAGTTCCACCACCTGAAGGTATTAGACAGCTCATGTGAGTGAAAAACTTGAGTATATTTGAGCCACTATATATTCTGGGAACTTTGGTTACTGCAGTTGGCCTATCCAACTAATACAAACCTGGGACACACACTTTGGAACTTCAAAACTTCCTATGAAGTTACAATCATTAAAATAGAGTGGTATTCATTAATAAAAAAAAGGATAAGAACCATATGATCCTCAGGGTACCTGGGTGGCAAAGTCAGTCAGGCATCTGCCTTCAGCTCAGGTCATGATCTTGGGGTCCCGTGATTGAGCCTCATGTCGCACTCCCTGTTCAGTGAGTAGTCTGCTTCTCCCTCTCCCTCTACCCCTCCTGCTTGTGCTCACTCACTCTCTCTCTCAAATAAAAATAAAATCTTTAAATTAAAAGAACCATATGATCCTCTCAGCAGATTCAAAAAAAGCATTTCACAAAATACAGCATTCTTTCTTGATGAAAACCCTCAACAAAGTAGGGATAGAAGGAACATACCTTTATATCATAAAGGCCATACATGAAAACCCCACAGCTAATATCATCCACAATGGAGAAAAACTGAGAGCTTTTCCCTTAAGGTCAGGAACAGGGATGTCCACTCTCACCACTATTGTTCAACATAGCACTGGAAGTCCTAGCCTCAGCAATCAGACAACAAAAAGAAATAAAAGGCATACAAATCGGCAAGGAAGAAGTCAAACTCTCACTCTTCACAGATGACATGATACTCTATGTAGAAAACCCGAAAGACTCCACCAAAAAATTGCTAGAACTAATACGTGAATTCAGCAAAGTCACAGGATATAAAATCAACATACAGAAATCAGTTGCATTTCTACACACCAATAATGAAGCAGCAGAAAAAGAAATCAAGGAATCAATCCCATTTACAAATGCACCAAAAACCATAAGATACCTAGGAATAAACCTAACCAAAGACGTAAAAGATCTGTACTCTGGAAACTATTGATCACTCATAAAAGAAATTGAAGACACAAAGAAATAGAAAAGCTTCCAAACGGATTGGAAGAATATTGTTAAAATGTCTGTACAACCCAAAGCATTCTACACATTCAATGCAATCTCTACCAAAATATCACCAGCGTTTTTCACAAAGCTAGAACACACAATTCTAAAATTTGAACGGAACCAGAAAAGACCCTAAATAGCCAAAGTAATGTCAAAAAACAAAAGCAAAGTGGGAGGCATCACAATTCCAGACTCAAGCTATATTACAATCATCAATTACTGTAATCATCAAGACAGTATGCACTAGCACAAAAAAGGACACATAGATCAATGGAACAGAATAGAGAACCCAGAAATGGACCCACAACTATATGGTCAACTAAACTTCAACAAAGCTAGAAAGAATATCCAATGGAAAAGAGACAGTCCCTTCAATAAATGGTTTTGGGAAAACTGGACAGCGACATGCAGAAGAATGAAACTGGACCACTTTCTTACACCATACACAAAAATAAATTCAAAATGGATGCAAGACCTAAATGTAAGAGAGGAAGCCATCAAAATCCTAGAGGAGAACACAGGCACTAACCTCTTTGACATCGGCCGGAGCAACTTCTTACTAGACACATCTCTGGAGGCAAGGGAAACAAAAGCAAAAATGAACTACTGGAACTTCATTAAGATAAAAAGCTTCTGCACAGCAAAAGAAACAATCAACAAAACTAAAAGACAGCCTATGGAATGGAAGAAGATATTTGCAAATATCTGATAAAGGGTTAGTATCCAAAATCTATAAAGAACTTAATCAAACTCAACACCCAAAAAACAAATCCAGTTAAGAAATGGGCAGAAGACATGAATAGACACTCTTCCAAAGAAGACATCCAGATGGCTAACAGACACATGAAAAGATGCTCAATATCACTCATCATCAGGACAATACAAATCAAAACCATGATGAGATACCACCTCACACCTGTCAGAATGGCTAAAATTAACAACACAGGAAACAACAGATGTTGGCGAGGATGTGGGAAAAGGGGAAATTTCATGCACTCTTGGTGGGAATGCAAACTTGGTGCAGCCACTCTGTATAACAGTATGGAGTTTCCTCAAGTTAAAAATAGAACTACCCTACAACCCAGCAACTGCACTACTACGTATTTACCCAAAGGATACAAAAATAAAGATTCAAAGGGGTACATGCACCCTGACGTTTATAAGAGCATTATCAACAATAGCCAAACTATGGAAAGAGCCCATAAGTGTCCATCTACAGATAAATGGATAAAGAAGAGGTGTGTATATATATATATATATACACACACATACATACATACATATATACACACAATGGAGTATTACTCAGCCATCAAAAAGAATGAAATCCTGCCATTTGCAATGACGTGGATGGAACTAGAGTGTATTATGCTAAGTGAAATAAGTCAGTCAAAGAAAGACAACTACCATATGATTTCACTCATATGTGGAATTTAAGAAACAAAACAGATGAACATAATGGAAGGGAAGGAAAAATAAAATAAGATAAAAACAGAGAGAGAGGTAAATCAGAAGAGACTATTAACTATAGAGAACAAACTAAGGGTTGTGGGGGGTGGGTGGGTGGGACATGGACTAAATGGATGATGGGTATTAAGGAGGGTACCTGTTGTGATGAGCACTGGGTGTTATATGTAAATGATGAATCACTAAACTCTACTCCTGGAACCAATACTACACTATATGTTAACTAACTTGAATTTAAATAAAAACTTAGGGGAAAAAACTAACTAACTAAATAAAATAATAAATACCTCTAAGTATATATTTTTTTAAAGATTTATTTGAGAAAGAAAGAGAGACCAGGAGAGAGAGACAGCACAGGAGGGAGGAGCAGAGAAAGTCTTAAGCAGACTCTGCGCTGAGCACAGAGCCCAAGGTGGGGCTCAATCACACAGCCCTGAGATCACGACCTGAGCCGAAACCAAGAGTTGGATGCCTAAGCAACTGCACCACCCAGGCACCCTACCGTAAGTATTTAAAAAAAAATCTTCACCTACCCCCCCCAAAAAAAATATGGTACTGGCATGAAGACAAACATACAGATCAATTGGATAGAAGAGAGAGCCCCAAAATAAAACTTCACATATATTTTTGGCAAGGGTGCTAAGACCATTAAATGGGGAAAGGACAATCTTTTCAACCTAAATGGCCACATGCAAAAGAAAAAAGCTGTACCCTTTCCTAACACTGTATACTCAAAATAGATCAAAGACCTAAATATAACTCCTAAAACGGTAACGTTCTTAGAAGAAAACAGAGGACAAAAACTTCGTGACACTGGATTTGGCAATGATTTCTTAGACATGATACCAAAGGCAAAGGTAACAAAAGAAAAAAGAAACAAATTGGGCTTTGTGATTATTTAAAAACTGTGTGCATCAAAAGACAATAGCAACAGGATGGGATAAAATATTCGCAAGGCATATATCAAATAAAGGATTAATATCCAGAATATGGAGAGAATTCCTAAAACTCAATGAAGAAAAAAAATTTAATGGACAAAGGACTTGAATAGATATTTCTCCAAAGGAGGTATTCATATGGTCAATAAGTTCATGAAAAGACTCTCAACATCACTAGTCATTTGGGAAATGCAAAAGTACAATGAGGAATCACCTCACACTGGTTATAAAAAAAAATTAAAAACAGAAAATGGTAGGTGTTGGAGAGGATGTGGAAAAATTGGAACCCTTATGCACCACTATCAGGAATATAAAATGGTATAGCTGCTGTGGAAAACAGTATGGCAGATCCTCATAAAACTAAAAATAGAACTACCATATGATCCAGCAATTTCATTTCTGGGTATATACCTAAAAGAACTAAGAGCAGGGTCTCAAAGAGATATCTATACACCCATGTTCATAGTGGCATCATTTACAATAACGAAAATGTGCAAGAAACCAAGGTGTCCACTGAGAGATGAATGGATAAACAAAATGTGGTATATGCAACCAATGGAATATTATTCAGCCTTAAAAAGGACAGAAATGTTAAAATATGCTTCAACATGGATGAATCTGGAGGACATTATGCTAAGTAAAATAAACCAGTCACAAAAAGATATATACTGTATGATTCCACCTATATAAGGTAGAGTAGTCAAAAATCACAGAGACATAAAGTAGATCAGTGCTTGCCAGAGGCTGGGGAAGGGGGAAATAGGGAGTTATTGCTTAATGGATACAGAAGTTTTGGTTGCGTAGGATTAAAAGTTATGGATATGGATGGTTGTGACAGTTGCACAACATTTTAGATTGATTTAATACCACTGAACTGTACAATTAAAAATGGTTAAAATGGTAAATATTATGTTTCACTTATTTTACACAGTAAAAAAATGAGAGAGTTCCAATTTCTAGTTCCACATGTAAGGAGCTTGGAAGTCACCATTCTGTCCTAACAAGGAAAAGCTGAACAAAAATTAACACTTCTTGGATCCATAAGAAAGGAGAACACAAAGAATAAACCACTGCCCCCAAGATTGCAGAAATAAACAGGCAAATAGAGGGAGTTCACAGTTTACTAGAGCAGACTCACCAGTAGAAACTGCCAAAAAATCAGTGCTAGGTAGGAAACCCTAAACTGTACTTGATGAACTACTGAAGCCTCAGTGTGGACAACTCTGAGAGTTAAAAACTTCAGGGGACCCAATCATATTGTGAGATTTACCTGCAGAAGCTCAACTAGATTCCCACAGTAAATATAGGGGAAAAATCTCCTTGAGCTTCCAGCAGGGAAAAGGAACCATTTTGAAATAAGTCAGAGAACTCTGTTCTTAACAAGGCCTGCCCTAAGGAGTATCTAGTTAACCAGAGCCTGAACTGCTTGGATATTATCAGAGCCTAACTGATCTGGAGAAGGGAAATACCTAACATCAGCCCATGCTAGCCATTCTGTCTCACTTAAAGGGGCAGGAGGAAAAAAAAAAAAAAAACCACAACCTGAAACACTTGTGATGCTCACAGTCCAGAGGCACAGGCTCACTGAAAGACAGAGACCTAATCACAAGACTATAAAATGCCTCCCCTCTCCCCACACCTCACCATCGTATTACTAAAGGCCTATTTCCAGCAGTTTCTTCCTCATGATATATCATGTCTATCAAGAAAAAATTAGAAGGCATAGCAAAAGTCAAAACACAATTTGAAGAGACAGAGCAAGCATCAGAACCAAACATGGCAGGGATGTTGGAATTCTAGGCTGGAATTTAAAATAACTGTGATTAATATGCTAAGGGCTATTATAATGGATAAAGCAGACAGTATGCAAGAATAGATGGGGGCAAGCAGTGCAAGCAGGAAGACAGAAATCATAAATGAGAACCAGAAGAAATGCTAGGGATCAAAAACACTAACAGAAATGAAGAATGCCTTTGATGAGCTTTTTTAGTAGAATGGGCGTGACTGAGGAAAGAATCTCTGAGCTAGAGGATATATCAATAAATCCCTGGAAACCAAAAAGCAAAAAGAATAAAGACTGAAAAAAGGAACAGAATAGTCAAATACTGTGGGAATACCACAGAAAGTATAACATACATGTATGCAAATACCAGGAGAATAGAGAGGGAAAGAAACAGAAGAAAAATCTGAAATGATAATGACTGAGAATTTCACCCCCAAACCAATGTCAGACACCAAACCAGAGATCCAGGAAGGTCAGAGAACACCAAGCCAGATAAATACCAACCCCCCCAAAACAAACAAACTACAAGGAAGTATATCATTTTCAAATTACAGAAAATCAAAGACAAAGAATCCTGAAAGAAACCAGAGTGGGAGAAAAACACCTTACTTGTAAGAGGAACAAAGATAAGAATTATATCCAACTTCTCATAAAGTATGGAAGCAAGAAGAAAATGGAATGAAATATTTAAATGCTGAGAAAAAAAAAAACAACCTGGACTTCTGCACCCTGCAAAATTATTTTTCAAAAGGGAAAGACATGTAAGATATAATTTCTCAGATGAATGAATATTGAGGGAATTTGTTACCAGTAGATTTGCCTTGAAAGAAATGTTAAAAGAACTTCTTTAGAGAGAAAGAAAGAAAATAGGTCAGAACTCAGATCTACATGAAGAAAGGAAGAGCATTCAAGAAGGAATAAGTGAAAGGGGCACCTGGGTGGCTCAATTGGTTGAGCAACCGACTCTTAGTTTCTGTTCAGGTTGTGATCTCAGGGTTGTGAGATTGAGCCCCGGGACATTAAGCCCCACATCAGGCTCAGAGCTGGGGGTGTAGCCTGCTTAAGATTCTGTCTCTAAAATAAAAGAAGAAAAGAAAAAAAAAAAGAAGTGAAAGTAAAATAAAAAAATACCAACAATTTTTTTTTAAGATTTTTTATTATGTATTTGACACAGAGAGACACAGCGAGAGAGCGAACACAAGCAGGGGGAGTGGGAGAGGGAGAAGCAGGCTTCCTGCCGAGCAGGGAGCCTGATGCGGGGCTTGATTCCAGGACCCTGGGATCATGACCTGAGACGAAGGCAGACGCTTAACGACTGAGCCACCCAGGCACCCCAACAGTTGTTTTTTAAATCCCAATTTAAAAAATCTCAAAAGACCTCAAGCAAGTTATTTTTGTGGAAGTTGACAATGCCAAAATTGATATAGAAGCAAAGGGGGCCAAGGATAGACAAGAAAACTTTGAAGAAGGAAAAGATCAAAGTGGGAGGATTTATTCCACTGGGTATGAAGACTCATACAGCTACCGTAGTTAACATAATCAACATATAGTATACATGCAATATAGCATAAGGATAGACAAAGAGAACAATTCAACAGAGTCCTGAACATTTTAATGCATATATGTCCAATTTATGACAAAGTGGCGCTTTTCAATAAACGATGGTGCATGAACTGGATATCCATATAGACAAAGAAAAAAAAGGAAAATTGACCCCATGTTCACAACATACAAAAAAAAAATAAATTCCAGGTGGAATTTTAGAATCTCTTAGGATAAAAGATACAATGATATAGCTTCCAGAAGATAATATAGGAGAATATCTTCATGACCATGGCATAGGGAAAGATTTCTTAAATAAGACAAAAAAATCATTAATCATTAATCAATTATAGTGAGAATATTGTTAAACTGGACATTAAAATTAATAACTTCTGTTCATGGTACTTAACTATTATGAGTGAAAATGAAAGCTGATAGAGTGGAAGAATGTATTTGCAATACATGAAACTGCGAAACAGCTCATATCCAAAGTGTATGTACATACACACACACACACACACACACACACACACACACACACACTACCCTATACACAAATGAAAGGACATACAACCCAATTGAAAATAATGGGCAAGAAACTAGAACAGACACTTCACAAAAGAGGATATCCAAATGGCCAATAAACTTGTCTGAAACACGTTCAACTTCACTAGTCATCAGGGAAATACAAATTTTTTAAATTTTATTTATTTTTAAGATTTTATTTATCTGAGAGAAAGAGAGATCATGAGCAGTGGGGAGGGAAAGAGGGAGAAGCAGGCTCCTCACTGAGCAGGGAGCTCAACTCAGGACTCAATCCCAGGACCCTGGGATCATGACCTGAGCTGAAGGTAAGACACTTAACCAACTGAGCCACCCAGGCACCCAAAATACAAATTTTAAAACATGAGATACTGTTCTAACTTCACCAGAATTATTAAATGTAAAAGATGGAGAATACCTAGTATTGGTAAGGAAGCAGAACTCTCAAACACTGCTCACAGGAGTGCAAATTAGGCCAACTATGTTGTAAAACTTTTGGGAACTATCTACAAAAGCTGAATATGTTCATATTCCATGATCCCCAGCACTTTCACTCCTAAGAACACACAGAACAAAAATGTATACATATGTGCATCAAAAGATATGCAAAATAATATTTTTATAGCAGCAATATTTGCAATAGCCCCAAACTAAAAACAATCTAAGTTCACACCAACATAATAGACTGGATACACAAATTGAGGTATAATCATACAATGGAATACTAGCAATGAAGATGAGTGAACTACAAGCTACACAAAGTAACATAGATGAATCTCACAAACATATGCAGAAGTCAGGCACACTAGGACAAATATGGTGTAATTCCATTCATATAAAATTCAAAAAGAGTTAAAAGAAACATCTGATATTAAAAGTCAGGATACTAGTTACTTATGAGAGGGAAGAGTGGTGATTAGAAAACAAAGAGGTATTAATAATGTTTCATTTCTTGGCCTGGGATTTAGTTACATGGGTATGTTCTCTTTGTGATAATTTAATAAGACAAACACAATTTGTACACTTTTCTGAATGTTATACATCAATTAAAATTCTTAAATGCAAATCTGATAAATTTCCTTTTGAAGAAATGTTCCTGTTTCTAATGGAGATTACTTGCCTTGCCAGTTTCCTCTCATCCTTGCCTGAATTGAACTCATTTGTCTCTTTTAGGTAGTAGGGTGCTTTGAGGGGAGTGCCCTGTCAGAACTGAAATGTGTTTTAATTTCTTTTCCACGTGAGATGTCAACTGCATTTTCATACAAAGACTAAAAGTAACCTTGAAGCAGATCTTCCCTTTCCTGTAAAGAATCTCTTGAGTGGGTTCCTGTCCTCAGAGAAAGGCTTAGCAAAATAACAAAACTAACAGTATTTGAATGGCTTTAAAGTATGATCTCTTGTGGAAGTAGTTGCTGAGGAGGAAGCAGGAATAAGGGTTCTAGGTTTGTGTACTGGAAGGTAGTGTTTCTACGAGGTCTATTAGGTTATTAAGACCCAGGATGATTGTCCTTTAAATAACTGCTGTGAAAGAACTTTACCTTAGCAACTTTAATAACAGCTAAGCTCAGAATTTAGCCTCTCTGCCACCTTATTTCAGACCTAATATTTGGGGATAACTGTTGCAGCACAGAAGTCACTTGCCCTCCCTGAAGCCTTTCCAATGAGCCTCAGATCTTCCTAGGAAATTCTCCACCTTGTTTTTTTTTTTTTTTTTTTTAAGATTTTATTGATTTATTTGAGAGAGAGAGAGAATGAGAGATAGAAAGCACGAGAGGGAAGAGGGTCAGAGGGAGAAGCAGACTCCCCGCTGAGCAGGGAGCCCGATGTGGGACTCGATCCCGGGACTCCAGGATCATGACCTGAGCCGAAGGCAGTCGCTTAACCAACTGAGCCACCCAGGCGCCCAATTCTCCACCTTGTTCCGGCTGCCCACAGCTCTCACACATTTATCAACTGCTTCATCCATTCCCACTGTCCTGGGGCAGCCTAGAATCCCACAGATTTGGCTCAGAGAGAGACTGGAAAATACTTTAAAGATGCTGGACAGTTTGGCTTGAAGTCTCCTTTAAGAAGAGTAACATTAATAACACTGCTCACAATAAAGGGTCAGGACCAAACCTGAAGCCCCTTGAACACACACACAGAGTAAAAGATTGTAGGGAGAGAGAAGGGACTTTTAAAAGACTGTATTCAAATGGATTTAATTACCACAAAGTTTATCATAATACATAATCTGCAAATATAGGGAAGAATAATGTAAGCTTTTGAGGACATGTATCCAACTGAGAATACTGAAAGATCAGACACAGAATGTGAATGTGATAATTGACATAGTAGTGGAGCGACAGAAATGAGAGATTTAAATGTATGAGTCAGAATGCCATAGTGACTCAGCTCCTTCATACTATTACGTCATCACAGCATCATAACAATAAAACATAGTTACAGTATAATAAGAACGGACTTCCGAAGTTCAAGTCTTACTGACTTGTGGGATTCAAATATTACACATGAGAAATGAATGACTGGGGCACATTATTTGCCCTGCCAACTGTATGGAACTCTGGTTTCACCTATAAATTAACTAGACTCTTCTCTGTGAAATAATGTTTTAAAAATATTTTCAGATACATTATTTTCAAGACAGTCTTTTTAGGTGAGCAGTCTTGGCAAAGACTGCTGTATGTCCTCTAACATGAATTTCTCTCTTCCTCAGTTAAGTAACCCTCAAAATGTCAGGCTGCTCAAAACAAAGACTATAACATGTTAATGTTTCATTAATTCTTGTCAATCACAGTTTATTACAAAATACATGTATATTTCCTTAGGTTTAGGTCTTATAGAATTCTTCCTGGCTACATACTTGTATTTTTTAAGCCAAATCATTTCCCAAACATAACTATTAGACCTTTGAATTTCTCCTGTCATTATGGGCTTTCATAACATCTAATGTCCTTTGCAAATTTAATTAAGATACTATGTACTTCCTCTCACAGCTAAGATGTCAAAATATAAAAATGCCATTTATAAGCCACGGACGGAATCATTTCATTTTGTATTATTTTCCAGAAAGGTTTCAGTACAGTCTATTTTTGTGATTAGAATGGATTTGTAAGTCATGATTGCATGATTACACAAAATGTTTATAAAAAATACAAATGTCCATTATCAACTTTATTCTCTTTACTAATACTATAATTCTATAGGGGTAAAAATACTTATGAAGTTACTAAATTTGTCAGGCAGGAGGCCCTCCAATCCTCTGCCTCCCTAACCAAACTACTGTTTGCTGATAATAATCCCACCAAATGAATTGACTTCTTCTTGATCCCAATTAAATCTTAAGTATCTTTATTAAACATAGAAGAAAGTAATACTTATCTTTAGTTAACCATGCCACATAAATGTACTGTGATGGGTAACCTGACAATCTGCCATGTAAATTAATCTGAGGCCTACTGATTTTCATACCAGATCACTGGTCCACACTCTGTCACCACAAATATGCACTAAGATTATATATTCCAATATGGACCACTACCTTTCCAACCAGTCCCATACGTACGCTTAGCTTAGAGATTTATTTCATTTTTAAAATATATTCTATTATCACATTCTTATTTACCATCTCTTCTATATTTTCAGGATTATGATGAAACAAGGTCAAGCCTGTCCACAGTCCCTAAACAGACACTTGAGAAAAGCACTAAATTCCTGTAAGATACGAACTGTAACAGGAGCACAGAAAAAGTGACCACACATATAAGGTGTACAATGATTTTCAAGAAGCAGAACTAAAAATTAGGCCTGAGTGACTTGCTGAATAACAAAATTATGACTTTACATAATAGCATAAAGTATTTCCCTCCTAAGTATTTCTTAAAATAAAAGCTAGGTACTACTTTATTTGGAGTTCCTCAGGCAAATATCTTCATAACCTAGAGGTAGGCAAAATTTCTTAAGACACAGAAAACAGTAACAGTAAAATAAAATATTGAGAAATTAGACTTCTGTAATATTAAAAACCTCTGCTCATTTAAAGACATCATTATAAAAACTAGAAGGTAAGCCACAAACCAGAAAGGAAATATGTACAAAATATGTATTTGACAAAGGATCAATATCCACAATACATAAAAACCCCTACACTTAATAATAAAAATGTAAACCCAATAAAGTATGGACAGAAGGTCTGAACAGATGCTTCACAGAAGGAAATAAACAAATGGCCAACAAGCACACAAAAAAAGTGCTCTATATCATAAGTCATCAGGGAAACACATATTTAAAACATAAAAACCACAAAAAACCCATTGGAAAGGGGCAAAATTAAAATGTTTAACAACTCTAATCCTTGGTAAGGATGTAGAACACTGGAACTCTCATACAATGCTATGGAGTATAAAATGGTAAAACCACTTTGTAAAAAAAGGTCTACCAGGTTTGTTTGTTTGTTTTATAAAACTAAATATAATTCTATTCCTAGGTATTTTCCCAAAAGAAATAAAAACATATGCTCATCAAAAGACTTATACAAAAATGGTCATAGTAGCTTATTCAGAACATCGCAAACCAGAAATAGCCCATCAAAAGGATAAACAAAATGTGGTATAAGAAATTAAAAAGGGATGAACTACTGATAAATGCAACAAGATTAATGAGTCTCAAAAACATTATGCTGAGTATGAAAGCAGTCTTATGAAAAAGAGAATATATTGCCTGATTCTATTTATTCTATTCAGAATAGTTTGGGGTGGTGAGGCAGATTTAACTGGGAAGGATCTTCCCAAGATGCTGGTAATGTTCTATATCTTGACAGAAGTTTAGGAAATCTAGTTGTATGCATTTGTCAAAACTATTTAAACGTACACTTACAATTTGTGCATTTCATCATATGCAAATTTCACCTCAAGAGAAAAAATGTAAAAATAGAAACAAATTAAAGAAATATCTCAGGGTGCCTGGGTGGCTCAGTCGGTTAAGCATCTGTCTTCGGCTCAGGTCATGATCCCAGGGTTCTGGGATCGAGCCCCACATCGGGCTCTCTGCTTGGCAGGGAGCCTGCTTCTCCCTTTCCCTCTGCCTGCCGCTCCCCTTGCTTGTGCTCTCTCTCTCTAATAAATAAATAAAATCTTAAAAAAAATATATCTCTATTAAAAACCAGAAGAGTGAAATCGTACTTATTAAGAAAAATAAATTCAATAATTTTTTGGAAAAAATACATAATCTAACGCAAGTATGTAGAGAAACCGAAAGACCCTTGCACTTACCCGGATGTCTGCCTGGCCTGCTCCCTCATGTGTTCTTCAGGTCTCTGCTAAAATGCAATTTTAACAGAAAGGCCTTCTCTAAAAATGCTATTTCAACAAACACCCCCAAGTCCCTCACTTTCTATCCTTGGTGTCCTGCTTAATATTTATTCACAACCTTTGGTATCACCACAAGCACGTATCTGCTTGTTTATTGTAAGACTCTCCACCAGTGGAATGTAAACTCCAAGAGAACAGTGGGGAGAAGAAACACATTATTCCATTTTCAACATATCACTCAACTGCAATCCACTTGAGCTTTGAGGCAGATTTAAATGAAGTGTCTGGCCTCAAAGAAATGGCAAAGAAATACAGTAAAAGAGGAATCTCTCCCTTCTTCTCTCATTTCCACCTTTTGGTCTCTGCCTAGAGGGAAGCTGGAACTTCCACTGAAATCCACCTACTCCACATATCTGGGCCCTCTCCAGCCTTTACTCCCTCAGCAAAGAAGAGTGACTAATTCGATAAATCAGAGTTTGATATTAATTTGGCCACATTTCACTAGAGGGTGAAACCACTGGGCTAAGCCAGCCTATGTTCTTACCAGCATCTTGTCTCCTCTTACTTAAGGAGACCTACCAGCTCTTGACTTTCTCACTGCTGCCTATGACCGGTCGTGTGAAACAGGGCCATAGGCCTCTCTCGTGCTACATGTTGGGAAAGAAGTCTAAACAATCTGCTTTGCAAACCTAGTGAAGTCTCTAGTCTAGGCAACATGAATAGATTTGGAGTGGGAGGTTTCAAGCCTAAGCCACGTTCTCCAGTGGCTTTTTCCTAAGAACCTCAAATTGAAGGTTATAGGGATGCACATTTAAATTAATAAAGTTTGTACCAATACTCCATTTGGACAGTAATCATTGGATATATACTGTATAACAGTCAAAATGCCAGAGGAGTTCTGAACTCCTAACTCAAGAAAAATATAAAACAAAAAACAAAAATAATGTAGTACTCCATTGGTGCTAAATAACTTATTTTAATAAATTTGTCTTTAATACAAGTGCAAAACAACACTCCTACCATTTCAGCTATAGTTAAACCCACACTTCAAAGCTAAATCAATAATTAGTAACATGTTAATTCTGAAAAGTTTTTAACTACAAGAGTATCAAATATAATACAAAACCCAAATGTTTAATGCTTTCTGTTACAATATTAAAAGTAAACTTCTTAGCATCCCAAGGCTATCAAAGGTCCTCCCCCCCTCCAAAATCTTTTTTGATTTAACAAGTAAAAGTATAGTACCTTGCTGGTGTTTATATTAAAAAATTTTTAAAACAAAAAATTTCTAATTTCAGTGTGATTTGAGTACTTCTAGGCCATCCCCAAATGCCTTATGTACATACTAACTCTTTGAAGGTAGGTTCATGGTCTTGGTAGAAAAAAATCATGTTAGTCACAGTATTTTAAAATTATAACTAGATTTTTAAGCTAGAAATAAAGCAAGAAAATTTAACATTATCATCCTTTCTTCTTCTTTTTCTCCAATAAGGACAGATTTAACATCATTCTTCACTCAAATGGACTACTGTATGAGGTTTTAGTTTATGCTTCTTCTTGGTTAGCTGGTTAATATCAAATGCCCAAGGACAATTCTCATTAGAACTGCACATTTCCACATAAGGGTAATTAGTTTTAATTTAAAATAAAATAATATATGTAGATGTAGATTAAAATATAACACAAACATATGCAAACTAGTAAGAGACATTCAACTAGAAAACTGAAAAGTACCCAGTAGAAAGGAGACACAAGGGAAAATTTTTGAACTGAAATGCCGAATCATTAAAGATACTGCCATCACTGTATCCAGACCAGCTAAGAATGAAGTTAAGAATATGTGAAATGCTGACAAGAAGAATTTCTTCTACAGTTAAAACGAATGTGTTTTAAGAGAGAAAAAAATAAGCTCCTAAAATGAAACTTACAAAGCAAAACATGGGCTTAGTAATTTATTAAAAATTATACCCCTAATTTTATCTGGAGAAAAAGGAACATTATAAACAAGGGCATGAAATAGACTTCAGATCATGACTCATACCAATACTCTGTTCTTGCTGAAAAATACTATTTAAAAAGTTAAGTAAAATTTCAAATATTTTCCATTTAATGTGGGTTAAAAAATACAATGTTTATATTTGAAATATAAACTAGTCATTTATTTTCATTCACAATATAAAGTGGTTCAGGTAAGGTTTACTTTTCCCAGTGCTCAAAGTTAAATAGGAATTGTATTTCATATCTAGGAATTATAATAGTAATGTTAAGTATAAGTTTAATTTTGCTGAACTAAAGCTCAGATTCTATTAAAAATGTGTATGAAGATATCTAAATAAAACAAAGGCTTTAATTTTTATTATTTTGCAATGATAGTAAGTTTACTTTTTCTAACATTAGGAAAAAATCTAGCCTCCTTTATCAATATAAAACTATGAAAATAATCAACAGAATCTTTTATATATAACTTAGGAAAACAATTTCACATGATACACTCAAAACACTCAAGAATTACAATCCAGAAAGAGACAATCTCCCTGAAACAGAATGAAGTTCTTTCTTTTTGTCACCTCCATTCCTTATATGTAATCTTTATTTCACATCATTTACACAGAAATATTTATCACAATCAGACAGGTAGATAAGAAAAAAAATTTCTTCCTTTAGAGCTCATAAAGTAAATTTACTCAGACTTCTTAGTATGTTTCTTTTTAACAGTATCTGAAGCAACAGCTATAGGTTTTGAGGTCGATGAACCAGTACCATTAAAAGATGATTTTGTTTCACTTTTCTTTTCACATGATGAAAACTGCTGCTGCCAGCCAAACAGCATCCGACTCAATGTATCCTCAAAAGGAGCGAAAGGCACAGTAGCAGTCTCTGTAATCATCATGGTTATCTGGAAAAAAAAGTTCAGTTTTGAATTGAAATACAAATGTTTCCTACTTCTCAAAACCGAGAAGAGAAATAAATTTAAAAAGGGAGAAAGATTAAAAACACATTCTTATTTTTTACTCTTAAAAAAAATTTTTATTGAGGTATAACTGACACAGTTTCATGTATAAAACATGATTCAATATTTGTATATATTGCAAAGTGATCATCACAATAGGTCACCATATAGTTACAAATCTCGTGTGATGAGCACTTTTAAAATTTACTCTTAGCAGCTTTCAAATATGCAATACACTATTATTAACTATAGTCATTATGCTGCACATTACATCCCCATGACTTATAACCAGAAGTTTGTACCTTTTGAGTCCCTTTATCCATTTCACTCCCCCAACCCCCTACCTCTGGCAGCCACCAATCTATTCCTTATATTTAGAAGTTTTGTTTTGTTTGCGCATTGTTTTGTTTTTTAGATTCCACATGTAAGTGAAATCATGTAGGATTTGCTTTTCTCTGAGTTATTTCACTTAGCATAACGTACTCAAGATCCATCCATGTTGTCGCAAATGGCAAGATTTCATTCTTTTTATTGAATATTCCATTGTATAAATATATATATACACATACACACACATATATTACATCTTCTTCATCCGTTCATCCATCAACTGACATGTTGTTTCTATTATCCTGGCTATTGTAAATAATGCTGGAATGAACATGGGGGTGCATCTATCTTTTTTAATTAGTGTCTTCATTTTTTTCAGATAAATATCCAGAGTGGAACTGCTAGATCATATGGTAGTTCTATTAATTTTTTGAGGAACTTCCATACTGTTTTGCATAGCGGTTGCACCAACTTACATTCCCACCAACAGTGCACAGGGTTCCCTTTTCTCCACATCCTCACCAACACTTGTTATTTCTTGTCTTTTTGATAACAGCCATCTGACAGTTGTGAGGTGATATCTCTTTGTGGTTTTGTTTGCATTTCCTGATTATCAGTGATGCTGAGCATCTTTTCATGTACCTGTTGGCCATCTATATGTCTCTGGAAAATTATCTATTCAGAGATATCCATTTTTTAATTGGATTGTTGGGTTTTTTGCTATTCAGTTGTATGAGTCCTTTATGTATTCTGGATATTACCCACTTATCAGATATATGATTTCCTAATATTTTCTCCCATTCAGTAGGTTGCCCTTTCATATTGCTAACAGTTTCCTTTGCTGTGCAGTTTTTTTTTTCTTTGCTGTGCAGTTTTTTAGTTTAATGTAGTTCCACTTGTTTATTTTTGCTTTTGATGTCCTTTGCTTTAGGTGTCAGATCCAAAAAATAGCCAAGACTGATGTCAAGGAGCTTACCACCTATATTTTCTTCCAGGAGTTTTATGGTTTTGGTTCTTTAATCCATTTTGAGTTAATTTTTGTGTATGGTGTAAGATAGTGGTCCAGTTTCATCCTTTTGCATGTGGCTCTCCAGTTTTCCCTGCACCATTTATTGAAGAAACCATCTTTCCCCCACGGTATATTCTTGGCCCCTTTGTCATAAATTAATTGACTATACACGCATGGGTTTACTTCTGAGCTAAAACGCATTCTTTAATCTTTAGAAGAAGCAAACTCAGCTAGGTTCTAGAAAATCTCTGTTCTCTACAAGTTTATACTTAACCAAAGCAAAAGCACATAACTCATTAATAATAATAATACAAGTTACCATATTTTTGGGTGCCAAATGAGCAGTATAACCACAAAAATACAGTTAGTATTCATAGGAAATAGGAAGATAAAATATCATCTATGGCCTATACCAAACAACCAATAACAGCTACCATTACTATGCTCTTAACACGTGCCAGAACTTTGATAAGTGTCTATATGATCTTATCCTCTTTAAATTTAACCCACCAATTACTCCACTATTACTCTCAGCATAGAGATGTGAACCAAGACTGATAGGTTCAGTAACTTGCCCAAAGTCACAGAACTAATAAGCAATAAAGCAGTTTGGAACACCCAGATTTTGAGCTCAATCACTAATACACTGCATTCTATCATTATCTAAAGTCACAGACTTTCAGTAAATTGCAGAATACTACCCTTAGGAGGGAGAGTAGAAAGTCTCTAATTCATCCAATTTTTCCCACATGTATATTTATATACAAAGCATCAAGACATTAAGAGGTGGAATATAAAGTGCTACCAATTCTTTATCTGGCAAATGCACAGTGTTCAGAGATGTTCAGATTTACTCAAAAAATTAGATTGGTACCAAAATGGATCTGAGGGGAGAATGTTAAGGACTAAAATGGTTCCAAAAAGCCCAAGAATTTCCAAAAGACAATTCCTCTAGCAGATCGAAGATAATGAATCAAATTAGAAATTTTTGGAATCAAATCTCCACAAGAGACCCCTACCTAATCTATTTGTTTGAGGAAAATGGAATCAAGAATAAAATTCTTACTAACTGCAATGTTGTCTAGGTAGTGAGGAGTTGGGAGACAGAATAGGTGTCCATCAAGAAGAACGCATAAGTGAAATGCATACTGTGCAACTGTTAATAGTAATAGAAAAGTAAAATGGAAAAATTCTTAAAAATACTGTTAGGTGAAAATGAGACAAAGAACAAGAGCTATAGTGTACTACATTTAGATAAATTAAAAATGCATGCACACACGTTATGAATGTATAAAATGTCACAGAATTGTATACTACGAAATAGTTGATTGTTTTGTGACTTTGACCTCAATAAAAATAAACAAAATAACAAACTTTTTAAAAAATGCATGCACATGGGCTCCAAGCCAGCCATGACTAAAAAAAATGTCTTATATCAAACCCAGTCTCTCACCAAAATCAATATAAAAAACAAATACACAAAACAACCATTAAAAAGCACCGGAGAATAACAAATCAGGCTGAACCTAATAGGGTTATGATCCCTAAAAGAAAGTTAACTGAGTAAGGTGAGCTCCACATTCAACTTGGCTTTTTTCTTTTAATGATACGTGTCAATTCATAGCAAACACAAGTCCCAAATGGGCTAAGGAGACAAAGGCTGCAGTGTGAGAAGGCCAAAGCATCTGGGACTTGAGGGCAATACAACTCAAAGAGGAGAGAATCACAAAAAAGTAAGCCCAAAGATCCACACATAACTTGCTCTTGAGAAGTTTACCAACCCAAAACTGTGCAAAAGAGATTTCAAAAACCTAGCAGAGAGCAACAGTTGGAAGGCTAAAAGCTGATCAGACACTTCAGCAGCCCGCTGAAGGCTGGAGTTCAAGGCCAGCCAAAGTGGAACTGCCAAGGAATATACCTCAGGTTTAAACTGAGACCCAAAAGGGTCACATTCTAGAAGGGCAAACCCAAAACAGAACAGCATGAACAAAACCTAAAAGCAACTATCAACAGGATTAAAATAATCTGCTTGTGCATTACACCTGGCTGCCAGAAAAAAGTTGAATGTAGTCCGTGCCCTGAAAGTCCTTACAGACTAGTCAGAGACAGGCTGGTCAGAGACAGAGTAAATCAGTAATTACAGAACAGTAAAAGAGTAAATGCAGTAATGGAGGTCTAGTCACAAAGATTTAGGTATGAGATACAGATTTGGAAGTCATTACCATACAAGTAAAAGGTAAAGGCATGAATATGAATGTGGTCACCTGGAGAGAGAATACAGAGAAAGAAGAGTCTAAATATAATGTTAATCTACAAGTTTATGTCATTATTGGGTAAGATCTAAGAAGAACTTCTCTATATTAAATTATTCTTTAGAATAAATAGTTACAATAAGGTGTACTAGCATAATTACCTTGATCATAGCTTGACTTCATGGACTGTCAATAACAAATAAAAGAATTCAGTTAAAAACAGTGGTCCACTGTCAGGAAAACAGCAATGTCTTTTTACAAACACTAAAAGAGAAGATTGTCAGGATCTAAAGTATTTCCTGAGTACACGAATTATAGTATTTTTCAAAGTCAAGTGTTTTAATAGAATCTCCACTCCCAGTAGACTCATCACTCAGCTGAGAAGTATTGCTGGCATCAGAAATTACTGCTGAGATAGACTTATGAGGTTCAAGGACAAACTTCTGTGAATTCAGCCTCTTACCAGGTCTTGATTCAGCAAGGTGACACAAATATAATGGTGACAAATGGAATGAACCCTTATTCTTTTACAAATAAAATATAAAACTGTCTCCTTATTTAGCAAACTATTAACAGAAAAAGCATAATACCTAAATTAAATAGCATTTGACTTCCCAGTCTCTTGCTTAAAAAGGAAAGAAAGAAAAGAAAGTAGAAACCCTAAAGACAATCTGATATTTACAACATATCCTATAATATCCTATAATATAATTCAGGTAAAGAAACTGTTTAAAGCTCCACCACATTCTTTATGTAATATCTCATGTTATATCATGTCAAAGATGCCCAGAAAAATGTGACATACAGTCTAAGTTCTTTAAAGGCACAAACAGTACTTAATGTACTTTTAGATCCTCTACAGAGCCTAGAATAGAGAGTACAATGAATAAACATAGTTTCTACCTCACATGAACAACTGAAAGAATCTATATAAGCAAAATTTGCATTATTACTCTCTTTCCAGCCAGAACATACTTCCTGTCTTTAAGTCCCCAGATCCAAACAATCCTTTGCAGGGCAACTCATGTGTCTACTCCATTAAGCCCTTTGGACAACCTCCAGTGAAAATCTCCTTGTCTTTGAATGATCTCCCAATGGCAAGTGGCATATTCAACCATGTTTTCTGGTCATCTATGCTTTCTTCATTGGTGATGTCACTCACTCAGGCATCAGTAATTATTAACCTGATGACTGTCAAATAAATTAAAATTTTAAGATTCCCATTTTTATAAATGTCCTTTTCAATAAACTGGGTAAATGAATTGTTCATTTCTGATAGTATAGTCTTAGATAATTAAGTATGGAAAAATTCAATACAGAGAGACCTCTAAAAGAGGCTTTTGACCATTTAGCAGTCAACAAATATATATTTAAAAGCTACCACAAATACTAGACACACTGCCAGGGATGCAGTGATAAATAAAACAAACCTAGTCCCTATCCTCATAAGGTTAAGAGTAGAATGTACATGTCTCATATTTCTCTTTCTCCTATTTCTCTTCATAACATCTTAAGGACAGAGTCTGGGTCTTATTCAAAGTTTATATGCCCATATGTATCCCTCAAAGGGCCTAATAACACTGTCCCTCATTCACGTTTTCAGTAACATAATATCTGAATATGCCTCTCAACAGCATTCAGCACAACTCCCCAGTCCATCCTTCCTAAAATCATATCTTGGTTTTTCCCTTGCTTGACTAACAACTTCTTTCCAGTTTCCCATTCTGAATCCTCTTTCTCTAAGTATTAAACAATCTCATAGCTCTGTCCTCACTCTTGTTTCACTGTTTCTCTATGTAATATAACTTCCTCCTTAAGTTAATTTATAAATTTAACACTATCTCAATAAAAAAATACCAAGTTTTTTTATGGAGTTAAGACAAATTGCTATTAAAGTTCATATCAATATGAAAAAATGGCTGGAAAAAGTTGAAGAGAAAAACAAACATGCAAGAATATCCAAAAAACACTGAAAATGAAAAATTCCAAGAGTGCCTGATTCTCCATAGCCTTGCAGAGAGAACACAGAGCCAGACTTTTTAAATTCTGCCAGCCAGATAAATGAGAAATGATATCTAGTGTTATTTTCATTAATATTTCTCAAATGATGAGTGTTGCGCTTTGCACATGTTTGAAAGACATCATATCTGCTCTGTGTGAATTGTCTGTTGACAGCTTCCTTTTAATTTTTCTATCAGGTTTTTGGCCCAGTATCCCTTAATTTTTAAGAGGTTGTTATGTATTACAAATATACGCCTCTGTGATATATGTTGCAAGTACTTCCATCACAGTTTGACAGCTATATTTTTACTTTGTCCATGGTGCTTTCTTCCATGCAACTTTTTAAAAAAGTGTTACAGACTCAAACTTATCAACCTTTTCTTTATAGAAAAACAATAAAGAAAGCCCAGAGTAAGCACAAGGAAGGACAGAGTATAGACCTGAAATTAGTGAAATATCAAACAGAAAACAATGACACTAACGGCTGGGTCTTTCCAATAAATCAATGACATTGATAAACATCTAGCAGGATGGATTTAAAAAGAGAGAGAGAGAAGATACAAATAACCAATACCAGAAACTAAAGTGGAGACATTACTACAAATTCTACAGACATTAAAAGGGTAACAAAGAACTGCCATGAAAAATTTCATGCCAATAAAATAAAAAATTTAAGCAAAATGGCAAATTCCTTGAAAAATACAATTTACCAAAATGAACACAAGTAAAATAGAAAATCTGAATAGTCTTATATCAAACACTTAACCAAGAAATAATATCAAACCTACATAAATGCTTTCAGAGAATAGAGAATCAAACACTTCTCAACTTACTTAATGAGCCAAGTGTTATGCTGATACAAAAACCAGACAAAGAAACTACAAAGAAAACTGCAAATCAATATCCTTCATGAACACACTGGAAAAAAATCTTTTCAAAATATCAGCTAATTGAATCTAGCAACATACAAAAAGGATACATCATAGCCAAATGGGGTTTGTCACGGAAATGAAAGGTTGATACAACATTTTTTAAAATCAATGTAATCTACTATATTAACAGAATACAGGAGGAAAAAAAACCATAGGATCACCTCAACCAATACAGAACAAAGCATTTAACAAAATTCCAAACCAATTCATGATAAAAATTCTCACCAAATTAGGAATATAAGGGAATTTCCTCAACCTGATAAAGTATACTGATTAAGAACTTACAGCTCACATCATACTTAATGTATGATGAATGTTTTCCCACTAAGGTTAGGAACAAGACAAAGATGTCCACTCTCACTCACCATTTCTATTCACCATTGTACTAGAGGTTCTAGCCAGAACAATAAGGCAATAAAAAGAAATAAACAGCATCCATATTAAAAAAGAAAAAGTAAAAAATTATAGACAAGATTGTATATGTAGACAATGTTAAGAAATCTACACAAAATATACCAGAATAAGTAAATTTAGAAAGGTCATAGAATACAAGAAAAACATACAAGAATCAACAGTATATCTACATACAAGCAATGTAAACTGTAAAATTGAAAATTTTTAAATTACTATTTATAAAGGCATCTAAAAATACGAACTACTTCAGGATAAATTCAAATTTAACAAAATATATGTAAAACAATGAAAACACAAAAAATTAAGAAGACCTAAATAAACAGAGAAATATACCATATGGATAGACTGGCAGGTTCAATATTTTTAAGATATTATTTCTCCCAAATGGATCTATGAACACAACACAATCTCAATCACAATCCTAGAAGCCATGTTGGGTTTTTTTTGTAGAAAGTGACAACCTAATCTTAACACTTATATGAAAATGTAAAACACCTAAAACATCGAAAGAAATATTAAGAAAGAATAAATTTGAAGTACTTACACTATTTGATTTCAAGACTTATTATAAAATTATAGTTACATAAAACAATTTGGTATTGGTTAAAGATAGACATATAAATCAATGGAACAGAATACAGTCCAGAAATAGACCCATACATATAAGGGCAATTGATATTCAACAAAGGTGCCAATATAATTCAATGAAGGAAAAGACAGTCTTTTCAACAAATAGTGCTGGAACAAACTCGTGTTCATATGGAAAAAATAAATCTGACCCTTATTTTATGCCAATCATAAAACTTAATTTGAAATGGATCACATACCTAAATATAAAGGCAAAAACTGTAAGAAGAAAATACAGGTGAAAAATCCTCACAACCCTGGGGTATGGAAGGATTACTTACATAGTACACAAAAAGCAGGACCACAAAAGGAAAATTTCATAAATTGAACTTCATCAAAACTAAAAACTTCTCTTCTAAAGACAATATTAACGAAACAAAAAAGAAAGCCACAAACTAGGAGAAAAATATTTGCAATTCATATATCTCACAAATGATTGGTATCCTGAATATACAGAAAACTGTTACAACTCAGTAAGAAGACAAGCCATCCAATTTTCAAAAATGGGCAAAGATTGGAACAAACACTGCTTAACAATAATATAAATACCCAATAAGCATAGGAAAACATGCTCAAATCTTTAGTTTATCAGAGAAATGCAAAAAAAAACAAAAAAAACCTACAGTGAGATACCACTACATATATAGAAAACGGCTAAGAACTGACAACAAATATTGGCAAGGATGTAGAACAACTGGAACTCTCATACATTGCTGATAGTAATGTTGATGGGTACAACCATTTTGAAAAACAGTGTGCCAGTTTTTTTAAACATTAAACATATGCTTTCCATATGACCCAGTAATTCCACTCCTAGTCATTTATCCAAGAGAAATGAAAATACATGTCCACACAAAGTACATGTGTTCATAGCAACTTTATTCGTAATAACCTTATTGGAAAAATAAAAAACTAGAAACAATCCAAAATCTGTCAAAAGATAACTGGATAAACAAACTGGGGTGTATAATGCTACTGAGCAATAAAAAGGAATATGCAACAGCATGGGTAAATCTCAAAAACATTACGTTGAACAGGGGCACCTGGGTGGCTCAGTTGGTTAAGCGGCCAACTCTTGATTTTGGCTAGGTCATGATCTCAGGGTCCTGGAATCGAGCCCCATGTTGGGCTCCCCACTTAGCGGGGAGTCTGCTTGTCCCTCTGCCCCTCCCCCCACTCGTGCTTGTGCTCTCTAAAATAAAATCTTTAAAAAAAAAACACATTATGCTGAACAGAATCCAGACACAAAAGATACATAATTTACAATTCCATTTATATGAAACTTGAAAAAAGATTATAGTGACAGAAACTGGGTAAGTGGTACCATGGAGCTAGAAACAATAGTTGGGATTTATTGGAGTAGTACACAAGGACCTTTCTGAAGTAATGGAAATATTCCATATCTTGATTATGATGATTAAGCATGTACATAAATTTGTCAGAACTCATCAAAATGTAATCTTAGAATGAGTATATTTTACTGTATGAAAATTAAATTTAAGGGCGCCTGGGTGGCTCAGTCGTTAAGCGTCTGCCTTCGGCTCAGGTCATGATCCCAGGGTCCTGGGATCCAGCCCTGCATCCGGCTCCCTGCTCCGCGGGAAGTCTGCTTCTCCCTCTCCCACTCCCCCTGCTTGTGTTCCTGCTCTCGCACTCTCTCTCTCTATAGCAAATTAATAAATAAAATCTTTAAAAAAAATTAAATTTAATAAGTTAGGTATTTAAAATTTTTTTAAAGAGCTTGTTCCTAAGTTTTTTGTAAATGTAACAGCCCTTTGAAGTTATCCTTTGTATTTCTGGAAAATGTACTGTCAATCAGTCAGCTTAACTTTCTGTATAAGATCTTTTAGTCCAGTTTTTAAGATCTGAGACCCTGAATAAAAGACCACATATAATAATAAGAAGAAATCAGAGTACATGAAAGAGTAAGTCGGTAGCTTGGGTATTAGAGGGATCTAAAAGAAAAAATGCTACTTTGTTAAAACATTTTTTAAAAGAGATACTGATGGGGGTGCCTGGGGGCTCAGTTGGTTGGGCAACTGCCTTCCACTCAGGTCATGATCCTGGAGTCCCAGGATCGAGTTCTGCATCAGGCTCGCTGGTCAGCAGGGAGTCTGCTTCTCCCTCTGACCTTCCTCCCTCTCATGCTCTCTCTCTACCATTCTCTCTCTCTCTCAATAAATAAAAATCTTTAAATTAAAAAAAAAGAGAGAGATAATGATGAAGTTGGGCTCTGTACCACACATTGGGAGACTGCTTGCTGTAGGTTATACCTAGAAAAGGAATTAACAGGTCACAAAATATGTGACTCCTCAACTTTGTCAGATATTGCCAAACTGCTTTCCCAAGCTATTTCTATTTATACTCTCTCCAAATCCCTTTAAAATAGTATCTATGCTTTGTCTTCAATTCTTCTTATTTACCTCAGTCTATTATAATCATTTTTCTATACTCTACCAGTCCACTGCAACTGCTTTTACCAAGGTCACCAAATACCTCTTCATTTCAAAGTCCAACAGCCTCTTTTCAGTTTTAATCACTCTAAACCACTCAAGTCTCCCTGTATTTTATTTCACAATAACACTATTTCACCATAACTCCTTATACCAAAGAGCCAAAAGATAATCCATGCTTCTCAAACTTTTCTCAGATCATCTCTGATGAAAGAAAGTGAACTTGGCAGAGCTCAAAACAAAGGCATGCCAAATATAAAATGTCATATTTTATCTTAACTTAAAAAAATGTGAATTTTGAATTCTAACCCATAATATATTCCTGTTTAACTTAAAAATGTTTATACTAATTAACAGTGAGATCAACCAATGGTACATAATACATCACACTTATAATGTGACTTTGTACAGCTAGTGCCAAAAGAGAGCCATACATCCCTTAGGATATGTGTAACTCTAGGTTTAAGAAACATAAATGACTTGCTCAAAATTGTGAAGCCTGGATTTCACATTCTTACTCCAAAGCCCGTGTGCTTTTCTTTATACCAACAGTCTTAGTTGGCACCTATTTCTTTCCTCTGAGACTTGGATTTTAACAATCATACATGACTTGTGAAAGCTGGAAAAGTAGTGAGTCCTCCTTGAATGAAACTAGGACCCTACAAGGGCTGAACATCACTGAATGTTCAGTTGCTTGGGCTACGGAAGAAAGGAAAGGAAGATAAGGGGGAGGAAAAGAGACAAGAAGAGAAGGAGGCAGAAGTTTAACATACTTCTCTCTGGAAGAAAGAAAATTAATACATCAGACTTAGAAAAAATTAGTAGCTATATATTTGAAACATAATGAGCAAGCATATGTAGAGATATATGCAGACTCCTTACACCTCCAAAATAAAGAATGTACTTACTTTTCATATATACAAGTAATTATAAAATCTCATCAATACTTGTATAGAAATGAAGTCTCAACAAACACCAGAGAGTAACAGACAGACCACATATACTGTCTATAATGCAGTTAAAGAAAAGTTTTTAAAAGTTTAAAAGATTTTTTTAATGTCTGAAATTTTAAAACACACTCTTAAACATTTTTTATCAAAGAAATTGTAATGTTAAGAGGAATTTAAACTGGGGCACCTGAGTGGTGCAGTCAGTTAAGCGTCTGACTCTCGGTTTTGGTTCAGGTCATGATCTCAGGATCCTGGAAGTGAGCCCTGCATCCGGCTCCCCACTCAGCGAGGAGTCTGCTGAAGTTTCTCTCTCCCTCTCCCTCTGCCCCTCCCTGCACTCGCTTGTGTGCTCTCTTTCTCTCTCTCTCTAAAATGAATGGCTAAATCTTAAAAAAAAAAAAAAAAAAGGAAAAAAAGAGGAATTTAAACTGAATGACAGTAAAAGCATATACATGAAAACATGTGACCTGAGACACAGCAATGTAAAACAGTATGATTGAGAGGAACAACAAAACCAAAAGTTGGTCCTCTGGAAAGAATGATAATATACAAAAACCTCTGACAAGACTGATCAAGTAAGATCCTTGACTATAGAATAACTAGTTCTAGACTCCAGGCATAAATACCATAAACTTGACCAAAAAAAGAGGTAACTACTTTTGGGCACTGACAACAGAGAGTGTAAGACTGATCATGAGAAGAGAGTAACTGATAAAGAGATTCATACATGTACCCTCACTTCTGCCTCAGGACAATTTCTCAAACAGAAAGCTAGAACTTGAAACTGAGGTGGCAGAGACTGAGGGCAGTGAAGCTAAATGGACTTGGATCTGCAGGGCAGGGTATCAAATAGGAGGAAACTGAGTAGGCACGGGGGGCAAGGGAGGAGAATCCAGATGTCTGTCTGAGACGGTGCCACAAGTCCTTGGCTCAGGACTAGCCTGCACATGTCAAGAGAGAGACCTCCCGTGGCTTACCACAGAGTGGCTGCTAGTGGGTTGAGATATCAAAAGAGAGACTACAGATTGAGCAATGGTAGGGGCACTTTCTGTTTCTCTTACAGAATTCACAATTTTTAAACTTGTATTACAGCTTCTATGTGCTTGTTTTACTTTTGGGGAGTTATTCTCTTTGAAAAGACAAATCACATTTATTAGCATCTCTGTATATGCCAAAACACTAGATTATTATCCAAAACAAAGAGACAATGCACATTTCCTGACTATATACATAATACAAGAAAATAGCAAAGAAAAATAAATAATTACTGCCAAATTTTTCCCTATATCAAAATAAAAAAATCCATTTTTCATATCTAAGAAATGAAAAACTATAGTAGCTACTCAGAAACAAATGACAAGCCATTTAAAAATCAATATAAATCTAAATGGAATTTAGGCAAAAAATATGGGTTAAAATGCACATTCTATTTGGAAGTTGGTGGAAAATTAGGAAAATGCTGGGAAATATTATGAGACAAGTTCAATACTCTATGTTATTATCGCATTGCAATATGGTGTTTAAGTTTAGGTGTTATAATAAAGAACAAAAGTCCAGCAAATACTGTAAGAAAAACTCTTTTTTATTCCACAAATTAGGTCTTCAACAAAAACTGATCCTCGTAATTAAAAAATTCAACATACCCGTACTACTTCTTCTTACTAATAAACCCCCAATACACGTTCATTTTCTTTAAAGATTAAAGTTAGAAAATCTCAGAAATTATACAGCTCCCAACACTCCTTCATGATGAAAACACTCAACAAACTAGGAATAGAAGGGATCTAACTAACTTCCTCAATCTGATGAAGGGTATCAATGAAAGAGCCACCGTTAATATCATACTTAATAGTGAAAGACTAAATGACTTCTCCCTAAGATCCAGAAAAAAGACAAGGATGTTTGTTCTATTTCTATTAAACACTGTATTAGATTGTTTAGCCAGGGCAATTGCACAAGAAAATTAGATAGAAAACATGCAGATTGGAAAGAAAGAAGTAGGGGCACCTGGGTGGCTCAGTTGGTTAGGTGGACAACTCTTGATTTTGGCTCAGGTCATGAACTCAAGGTTCTGGGATCAAGCCCTGCGTCAGGCTCTGTGTTCAGCCGGGAGCCTGCTTGAGGATTTTCTCTCTCTCCCTCTGCCTCTCTCTCTCTCTCTCTCTCTCAAATAAATAAGTCTTTAAAAAAAAAAAAAGTAAAACCATCTCTATTTGAGGTTGACGTGATTTTAAATACATAAAATCCTAAGGAATCCACACCAAAAAAACCCATGACAACCTATTAGAGCTAACAAGTTTATTAGCAAGGTTACAGGATACAAGATCAAAAATCAATTTTATTTCTACACATTTACAATGTACAACCTGGAAATAAAACTAAAAGCAATTACATTTACTACTTCATCAAATAGAAATAGGAAGAAATTTAACAAAAGGAGTATACAACTCGTACACTGAAAACATCATGAAAAAATATTTTAAAAGACCTAATAAATGGAAAGACATCTGTATTGACAGATTGATAGCCTTAAAAGTGTTAGGGTGATAATACTCCCAAACTTATTTGGCAGATTCAATGCAATCTCTAAGAAAATATGAGCTGGCCTCATTTGTAGAAACTGTGACGTTAAAACTAAAATTTATATGGAAATGCAAGTGACCCAGAATGGTCAAAACAATCCTTAGAAAGGACAAATTCAGATGATTCACACTTCTCAATTTCAAAACTAACTACAAAGCTAAAATAATTAAGACAGTGTGCTACTAGCAGAATGATAACACCCTCACATTTACAGCTGATTTTCAGCAAGGGTGCCAAGACAATTCAATGAGGGAAAGAATAGTCTTTTCAACACATTAATACTAAGATGACTAGATATCCACAGAATCTACAAGAATGTAAAAATACATATCCACAGAATATCAAAGAATGAAGTTGAACTGAATCCTTCCTCATACGATACCCAAAAATTAACCCAAAACAGATCATAGAGCTAAATATTAGAGCTAAAACTATAAAACTAGTACAAGAAAACATAGAGGTAATCTTTTTAACCTTGGATTTAGCAATAGTTTCTTAGGTATGACACCAAAAGCATACACAACAAAAGAGAAAATAGGTAAATTGGACTTCATCAAAATTTTAGAAATTAGTGCTTCTAAAAACATTACCAAGAAAGTGAAAGACAATCCACAGAATGGGAAAAAAAATCTGCAAATAAGATATATGAGGAATTCTTACAACTCAACATTAAAGAGACAAATGAAACAATTAAAAATGGGCAAGTGATCTAAAGAGACATTTTTTCCAAAGAAGATCTATAAACAAGTACATGAAAAAGCTGCTCAACATCATCAGTCATAAGGGAAATCTAAATAAAAATCACGGTAAGATGCCACTTCACACCCACTAGGATGGCTCTAATAAAAAAGACAAGCAGTGATGATGGCATGAGAAATGAGAATTTTCATACACTGCTGGTGGGAATGTAAAATGATGAAACCACCATGGAGACCAGTCTATTAGTTCCCCAAAGGCTAAACACAGAATTACTATATTATCTAGTCCATTTCTATATGACATACCCCAAAGAAATGAAATACATATCCACACAGAAAAAGTACAATAATGCTCAGAGTTCATTATTCCTACTAACCAAAAAATAAAACCTAAATATCCATCAAATGATGGATAAACAAAATGTGGTATATCCATATGATGGACTATTATTTGGCAATAAAAAAGGAGTAATATACTGATACATACTACAACATGGATGAACCTCAAAAACATTACAGTAAATGAAAGAAACAAGTCACAAGGCCACATATTTATGATACCAATTACATGAAATGTCAGAATAGGCAAATTTATAGAGACAAAAACACTAGAGAATAGACAGTGGTTGCCTACAATTGGAGGGCCTGAGGGAAAATGTGAAGACTGCTACTGGGCATGATAGTTTTTTTTGGAGTACTGAAAATGTTTTAATATTGATTATGGTGACAGCCGCACAATTCTGTGACTCACAAAAAACGAAACAAAACATTGAAACATACACTTAAATGGATGAATTCTATGGTATGTAACATATATCTCAATAAGCTGTTACAAAAAAATACATACAGCTCAAAATGTGAGGACTGGAAGAGAAGGACATATATGAAGAGACTGCCTCAGATATCTGAAGTACTTGAATTACAGCCACAGATCAGCTCCACTGCAGAGACTACTGATAAAATAGTAAATGATCCCTATAGCAACTTGGCTCTTTCTAAGATATAAATTTATATAATATATATGGTTTGCCTTTTAGAATTTCATAGGTAAGTTTTTAACCAAAAATACCTAGGCTAAGACAGAATTAGCTATACAATTCCTCTACACTTAAATAACAATCTTATTTTAACACCAACTGTCTACTTTTGAATAGGGAACAATATCTAATAATGGTTAAGAATAACAATAATCAGCATTAGCCTCATGGTCCAAATAAAATTCGTAAGATGCGTCACAGTGACAGAAGGATATGCACCATCCCCAATCCTTTCAACAATCATACAATGAAGACGAGGAAATCAGGATTCAGAGACATGAAGTGACTTGCCTATTCAGGAATTAAATAGCAAAGCTAGGATTTGAACCTAAGACTGCCTGTCGACAAAACCTGTGATCTTACACCACACTATCTCCTATCTTCAAGATACAATAAAGCTTCCAACAAGGCAATTATAATACAAGAGACTAAGCACAAATATGACCTACTAGAAAAATTTTGTAATGTTAAAGCTTAAAGGAACCTCAAAGAACACCTACCACAAGTACCTCATTTTACAAATGAGACAATGCTGTCTGCAGTCTCTGATCAGCTAATAGCTATTTCCACCATTCTCTGACGTCCGATATACTATTAGACTATCTGTAAATCTTTCCTGATAGCCTCGGCATAAGTCAAATGAATCAAACAAGAGCTCTGTTTCAGAAAGTCATGGATGCGCTGAATAAACAACCCAGCCTCGGCATAAGTCAAATGAGGAATCAAACAAGAGCTCTGTTTCAGAAAGTCATGGATGCACTGAATAAACAACCCAAATTTACCTTTTTAGACTGTAATAAGAATAAAAAATAAATGTTCCTGTTACCTGCCAAGTATGCAGAATTCTGGTCATACAGAATTTATAATACTGATTTACCACTACTTTGAATTCTTACCTTTGTGGCCACAAGAAACATGGTATAAAGGAACATAAGGTTATGCCTTGATACTGCCAGAAGCTTCATGTGCTGGAAAGTGAAGATAACTGACCCCAGTAGGGTTACCTTGGCAGGGCTGAAAATAAAACACATTTTAAGTCAGTAAGTAATAAACATGATCCATCTCTATATTTCTCAAAGAATACTCTGGAAAATATTAATTTAATGAGTTATTAATAGACAAACATAAGTTAATGTAAACATACTTATAAAGTTTTAGAAGTGCTAAGTTATATAAAGTATAGTTTCACTCTGATAAAATACCAGAGACCTTAGAATGTTCATACATATATTGTGACTCTCTGATAAAGTTCATTTCTATATACAGTATTTCTGAAACACATCTGACCATATAATACTTTTTCACAAAGATTTGAAAGTCCCATGTTCCACACAGTATGACTTGGAAAAAGATTAGTCATTATAGGACAAAACAAGCTCCTTCAGTCAGGTGGGAAAAGGAAAAGAAAGCCCTGATTTATAGTATTTTCCCATTTCCATGGTGTAAATACTTCCATCACAGTAAATTTCAGGGTGCTATGCAGAGCAGAGAAGAGACAGATGCACACAATCAGCTCCCATGTAACAGTAGGAGCCAGATCCAGCACATTACTTTGCTAAGCCCAGCACAGAATGTTAGTGTTTGCTAGTATCTTAACAAATTAAGGCTGAAATTTTAACATCTACAGTAAGATGTTAATCTACAAAAAGAAGCATTACTTTCATATTACATATTTGCCACATATTTAAAGTATATCTTAGTAACAGATCATTATCTAGTTTGTGCTTACAACTACAGAAAGATAAATGATAAACTCTTAGAATGCCACACTGCAAAATATGACAAATTTCATTTCGTGAAAAATTACCTATTTATTTATTATAAGCTGAGGACTGAGTTCAAAACAGGATTAGGTTTGGGCACCAGGGGTTTAGACCTTGCCTAACAGCTGACTGGCCAGCACTCATGTTTTGGAACAGTGGTCTCTAAAACTTTTTAACTGTGCATCTTTATTGGTACCAAAAAAAAAATGTTTTAAGACACTAATATGTGTTTATCAATTAATTTATAAGTTATATATACATACAACTGTATGTTGTATGTATGTATTATAAAATGTACACCAAACTGACATTTTTAAAGGATGAGATTAAAAGAAAAAGGAATTAGGTTTAGCTTTTTTTTTTCCTTATGATTTTATTTATTTATTTGACAGAGAGAGAGACAGCAAGAAAGGGAACACAAGCAGGGGGAGTGGGAGAGGGAGAAGCAGGCTTCCCGCCAAGTAGGGAGCCCAATGCAGGACTCGATCCCGGAACCCCGGGATCATGACCTGAGCCGAAGGCAGTCGCTTAACCAACTAAGCCACACAGGCGCCCCAGTAATTAGGTTTATCTTAACCTCATTTTGCTATTCTTGGTTTCTAACAGTTTGGGTTCTGTACCACAGTACCTCATCATGGATTCCTCTTAGCACATGCTCTAAGGGATTGCCTTCCCTTAGAGCATAAATTCAGAGGCACTGAATCTGAAAAGCAAGGATTCTGCAGACAATAAAATGGGACAGGGAACTGAAGGGCTGAGATTTAGTCAATGAGACTGGTTTGGAATATCAGGATACATTTAGAAAATATTCTTATATTAGTTTCCTATGAACTTAGAAAATGAGTTTATCTGCATCCAAAATACAATAGTAGACTAGGTATATGGTAATAGAGACATTTCCATTCCAAAAGGGAGAAAACAAAAGGAAAGGAAGAAAGAGGTCACTGGTCCTATGCAACTCCATTAGGTTTCAAGGTTTCAAGGCTTAGTAATAACCCTCTGTGACATTAGGCTCCACCCTCTGAGTCCACAGCTCCAGTTTCTGCACTCATGGGTCTAGCCTCTGCACCTGGACTCCAAACCGTGGGCCTGGCCTCAGACCTCTAGGCCCATGGCTTCCGGCCAAAATCCATTTTTCCTTTTCTTTGAAGGGTAACACATGTTTGCTGCCGAGCAGTTTTATCAGCCTATAGATTTCTGGGAGTCTGACAGCCTCCTTTTATTTCACCTTCTCTCTGTCCCTTTTAGTGCAAGCTGGCAGTTTCTACCAAGAGAACATTTTCAAAAACCTTGTGGGTCTCCAGCATACAACACAGGGATCCATGACATTAGTTAAGATGGTCCTCCACATATCTTTTCTGGATGGTCTCATGTCTATTCCTGGTTTGTGCTGTGATGGCTGAGTGGATCCAGGAGTCACACACGTAATTTCTTTAACACTAGCAAAAGTTTTCCAGCCGCACCCTTTACCTTTAATCCTTACCTTTAGAGTAAGACTTAGAAAGTCTCCACAACAGACTTTCCTAAAAATGAATCTCCTAATTTAATCATCTTTTGCAATCTGGATAGGCTGAGAATTTTCCAAATCATCATTTTGGTTTCTTTGTTCAGCAGTTATTCCCTCAATTCAACTTTTCCTCTCTCACTTTACTAAAAGCAGCAAGGAGAAACAAGTCCAGACCTTTAACACTGCTTTGAAATCTCCTCAGCTAATACCCAAGTTCACTGCTCACAAATTATGCTTTCCACGTAACTGTAGCACACAACTCAACTAAGTTTTCTCCCACTATATAACTATATCACATCTCCTCCAATTGCCAGTATCATGCTCCTCATTTTCTTCTGAGCCCTCACCAGCACCTCTAACATTCATAGTTCTACCAACATTGTGTTTATGACAATATATGTATTCTCTAAGACCATATAGGCTTTCTCTACTATGCAAAAGTATTTGGTAATAGATAAATGAAAATTTCTGTATATATACACATACACAAAATATTATAATGAACCAGTGATCTCATCTGACCAACTGATAATTCTTTCATTCATTTAATATTTATTGAGTGTCTACTACGTGGTAGATTTGTTCAAGGATACAAGCAAAAGAGAGAATAGTAAGAAATAAAGTCAAAGCAAATAGGGTGTGGAAGTAAGGCAGATCTTGGAGGGTTTTACAGACCATCTGGGGAGTCATTCCAAGGTTTTGAACAAAGGAGAAACAATTTGAGTTTGGTTATAACAGCCCAAGAAATGTTTTATGAAAGACATTTCAAGGCATATGCTCAAAATGAGAAAAATTTCCCTTGAATCTCATTAATGCCTTATTTATAACTTATCAATCAAAACCTAGTTTGTTCTCTTCCTAAACTACCTCATTCACACTTTAAGGGTTACTTTCCAAGTTAAATATCCTAGAATTTGTTGCTTCACACAAACATATAGACTTCATCATATAGACTGCTTCTCAAATTTTTAATCTATTCTAATAAGCTTATTTTCACATGGAGTCTTTCCTCAGCTTGCTTACTATGGCCACTATTCCTTAAGTCTTTTCCTTCTTGAACTGTGGAAATAGTAACTACATCTCTCTATTTCATTCTCAGGAGCATCAGAGATACATCTGTGAACTTATTTAAGAATGAGTAAGTGTCTTTAGATAACATTTAATGATCAGATTCTCTTAAATGGATGCAAAAGGTAGTCTGCACCCTACAATCAATAGAGTGGTTTATTTCCTCTAATCTTCTCTTATTTTTATGTGTAATTAAGCTCAACTCTCATTTTTAAAGCAACAAGACCCTATAAAGGACTGATTTGTTCCCATAAGCTTACCATTTTACTACTATGCGAATTTGAAATCTGAGTAATGTTGTAGTCATTAATGAAAATGCCAAGAACCTGCAACTGATTCATTTACATCCAGGGATGTTCCTATGTAGTTTTCTCTCCATAAATACACACTCTTCCCACAATTCTATAACAATCCAGGAGCTTTGGTTTGGTTTTATTTTCTAAGGGGAGGAACCCACAGAGAAAAGAATCATATATTAAAAACTACATTTGAGAGAACAGACTTTTTGAAAGAGTAACTCTCCTGATTCTCCTCCCTTTATCATGACTATTTTTTCAGCTCCATTGCATCCATATTTAGAAATCTGGTAAGACCTAAGAATAAAAAGCTGGTCTCAGTATAGTTTACACCAACTCACTAGGACATCTTCAGCCATTCATCAGCTTCTGGTTTCCAACCTCCTTTTACCAACTGCTCAAAATTCGTGATAACAGTACCACCTGCACCTAAAAATAAAATGAAACAAGAATATTTAGCCAAATTTTATGGAGAAAATATTTGAAACAACCCAAGAAGATCCCCAAAATATAATTTTGAGGAGGAAGAAAAAAGTTTTCTTGTACATTTATGGTACTGAGACAATTGTAATTCCTCCCTTTCATCAGTGTTGCCAACTGTCTATTGTACCATAATTAAGGTTAAGGAGCCTCAAGCACAGAGATGTTCCTAAAGGCTTATTTCAGGCCTGAAAAATAAAAATTTCTGTTTTATCATTTCATTCCCTGATACTAGTTTTAGATGCAGTACAATACAATAAGAAATTAGAGAAATTTGTTTAATTTCTACATACAAAAGAACTCAACAATAAAGGTAAGTGATATAGAATCAAGATGAACCCATAATCAATCATATTTACTACTTCTAGTTATCTAGGGTGAAAAAAACACAAAAAAGAGCAATTTTTAATATAATCTTTTTACATAATTTCTTAAGTCAACTTGTTTTATTTATGGTGGCACTACACTTTAATTAACTATGAATCCTTCTGGTTCTGAGCTACTAATCAAATCAATCAGAAGAATTTTATACTCTAAGGTAGTCAGGCTCAAAATATTGGCTGATGACGAGTACTAGCGAAAGTGCTAGTTATGAATTAACTTCACTAGCCAAGAGAAGACTTCCTTCTTCCAAAAATGCTGTTACCAAAGTATGCAATCCTCATTAATGTAACTAGACAATCATTCAGTAGCAGTAGTATATCAATAGCAGAATATTTACAAACACATAATGTTAATATTACCTCGAGCCCATCCAATAGCTATCATGACTATCCAGCCATTTTTGTAATAGCTATTAGCATGTGTGACTCCACCTACTATTTTCCAAGTTCTGGTCACTTCTTTCATTCCCGCAGCCAAGAGTTGAACAGGTAGGAAAGAATAGCCCTGGGAAACTAGGTCACATGGGCAAAAAAATATAATATACCTGAAATTAAAATGTAAATATTTTAACATATAAAGTATAAATATTTATAATAAAAATATCTTAATATTTTATAAAATGTTAAATATATTAAGTATAATGCATGTTAATAAAGATATAATTATAAATTATTTAATGAATATTTAATATACACTCAATTTAGTTGAGTTAGCTTAGATTTTTAAACAATTAAATCACAAGAACAGCAATAAAAATAAAAACCCAGCATATTGGCAATAACAATTTGGCAAAGCACAACAAACTGAATTATCCATATAAACCAAGAATTTGACTTCAAGAAGACCAGAGATTGGGTAGTCAATTTCTCTAAATCACAGGAGGCATATATAATAACCTGCCCAAAAGACATGATCAAAGGAGAATTTCATCTTGTTTGGACTTCTGAATACTCTATATATGCAGAGAGTGTTTACTGAGTTCCTAATTTGTGCCTATACTCTTCTAGAAGGTAAGTGCTGAATCCACTAACTAAATAAGGCAAATGTATAACCACTTCTAGGATAGGGACTTCTCTAACTGGAGTGTGTTTGTCCTCTGGGAAAAGGAATTAGAGAAGAGTCCTCAGTAGCTGAGAAGGGCTGCATTTCAACCCTATTAACATCTTTACCTGTGCCCTTTTGTGCAGCACAGAAACTAGGACCTATACAAAAAAAGATCATAACTCTCAAGGAGACAGATTTGTGTTGAGGAAAAATATTTTTACATACAGGTAAAAGAATATGAAAATTGTTCTCTAATTAAATTGTGATACTAGTTTAAGAATAACTCACTCCTCCTCAGGTAAATTATTTTCTGAAGCTTAATTTTTTCTAAGCATCTGTTCAAACAGTTTACCAATAGCATTAACTGGAAAACACACTAGTTTTTCTCCCTCCCATTTCTAAAATACTCTGGCAGACAATTTCATGCTTAAACGGAACATAACCTTCTTTCTAATGGAGTGATACAGAATACACCACATAAAAGAAGTATTCTATGGTCTTCCAAAAGAACTGCAATTCATGATTCATAAAGTCAGAATTCCCAAAAGCATTCATGCAATATGAAATGGATTTGTTAAAACACTACGTCAGAGACCCAATGCAAGATGCAACGGTTCGTTCAGGCTGAAGCACCCTTCCTTCAACTCCACTCACCAGTTCCGTCCTATTCTTCAACAACCCACTCAAATACTCCCATGTACGTCTCACTTTGGGAGTTTCGTTTTAATATTCTCAATTCAGACTAAATTCTGATGGCTCTGTACAACTAAAACAATCAATTCTTATGCCTCAACAGATCTCTTTACATATTTTCCTCTATAACATAAAGAGTGCAAAGCTCATAATAAATTATAACAGTCCTTAGATGGCAGTGATCATTCACTTTGTTATCCCCTCACCTGAAACTCAGCATGATGAAAAGTAGCTCTGAATTAAATAATTATTAGCAGTTAATGAAGAGATAAATGTGTCAAATCAAAGAATCAGTTGATAAAGAGTTTGAGAGAAAGGAATAAATTATCTGAGTAATAAAAAGTATTTTGAAAACAACTCATATCATTTTAAAAATTGTGTATGTTCATGTATTTTGAGAGCCTCTATACACCTCTCTCTTTAAATATAGAATAAGGAAGTCGATTAAGGATGGGGGGGGAGTTACACTTAAAATAAGCAATTTTAAAAAATATTTTTAAATATAATAAAAATACTTCCATATCCACCACAGATCAGATTAAGAAAGGGGAATTAGGTTTCCCTTTAGCAGTAATGAATGCTCAAAAGTAAAATACTCAGGGTGCCTGGGTGGCTCAGTCATTAAGCGTCTGCCCTCAGCTAGAGTCACGAGCCCAGGATTCTGGGTTCAAGCCCCGCATCGGGCTCCCTGCTCCGCGGGAAGCCTGCTTCTCCCTCTCCCACTTCCCCTGCTTGTGCTCCCTCTCTCGCTGTGTCTTTCTCTGTCAAATAAATAAAGAAAATCTTTTAAAAAAAAAAGGTAAAATACTCAAAGAAACAACAAAAACTAAAAGAATACAGTATTATGACCCCATTTTCATTCTCTATGCCAAGACTATCTTTAACATTAGTTAAAAACCTAAACTATTAGCAACTTGGTACTTTTTATTTTTTAAGATTTTATTTATGTATTTGACAGAGAGAGCGAGAGAGGGAACACAAGCAGGGGGAGTGAAAGAGGAAGAAGCAGGCTTCCCGCGGAGCAGGGAGCCCGATCTGGGACTCGATCTCAGGACCCTGGGATCATGACCTGAGCCGAAGACAGATGCTTAACCAATTGAGCCACCCAGGCGCCCCAGCAACTTGGACTTTTTAAATTCAACTATGTTACATTACGGCATATGGTCTAAAATTTGTTTATTGCTATTTTTAAATAAACAAGTCTTTATTTTATTTAATCAGATACTGCTAAAGTATACCTACAATAAGCTAACATTTTAAACAGAAAGCAGCTCTCATTTCAAGTGTTAAATAGCCACAGGGCAAAAAAAAAAAAAAAAACAATTGTTTATTGTTCTCAGTAGATTCACAAGTAAACATATCAGACCAATGGCTCCCTAAACAGCCATTCTTGCTCTATAACGTAAGCAAGCTTTTTAAAATTCCCTTAATGAACCACTCAACCAACACTCATTAAGCAATCACCATGTCCCTCCTTTTATAAAGATTATATTTCACCGCTTACTAACGTCACATCTAGGGCAACTTTAACTTGTAAAGTGTCTTTAAGAAAACATATTGGAGGCGTGCCTGGGTGGCTCAGTCGTTAAGCGTCTGCCTTCGGCTGGGTTCGTGATCCTGGGGTCCCTGGGATCGAGCCCAGGTCGGGCTCCCTGCTCCGCGGGAGGCCTGCTTCTCCCTCTCCCACTCCCCCTGCTTGTGTTCCCTCTCTCGCTGTATCTCTCTCTGTCAAATAAATAAATAAAATCTTTAAAAAAAGGAAAGAAAAGAAAACATATTGGAAAAGAAGAAGAAATGGAATATATCAGCCAAGAAATAGAATGAGAAGGCAAATGATTTCTCATGCATTTTTAAGTCACATAAGTTGAGAAAAAATAGCAAAGAATAGTTCAAAATAATAGAAGTTAGTCTAAAATAGGATACAAACAAGATATCAGGCCACTGACAAATGAAAGCTAAACCAGTTTAAGTAGGAAAGATGAAAGTAGAATTTAGGTTAATACCAAGAGCTGAGCAGAGAGAAGCTTCCCACGGTTAGTCAGAGAACCCTTGTTTTCACTCTATTATTAATTCTACTCCTCTGACTACAAAAGACAGTATTATTTAACTAAGCCAAAACAGAATGACAAATTAAATACAGTTCATACTGACCCAATATGACAGCTTTGCGCTTCTTAGTCTAACAAATTAATAAGTTTATGTATTTTATGTATGCTTTGAAAAAGACTGCTGGAGGATGACAGACCTGTAAAACTATACCCTTGTATTTTTCCTCAAAGCAATAGTCTCAATTATGCAAATGTACAATATTTAATAGTTGATACTTGGAAGTTTAAGGAAACCAAACTGGGGCACAAAACCCACTACACAGAAAAATTATAAAATATTAATTTCGCCAGGAACAGTTTTCAAAAAGAAAAAAACTATGAAGGTATATACACAGTCTTCCAAACAATACTATACACACCAAGCTATTGTTTCCTGTTGCCAGTAGATGGTGCTAATATCCACATGTGAGCACTATGAGCTAGTGTACTAAATAAAGATGGCCTTTCCAGTAAGTGCATTCACAGAATCCCGTAGTTTAGCTTGCTAGAGTTTGAAGTACATTCCAAACATAATTTTATCTCTCAAATTAAAATCAAAAAAAGCAAAGATTACAAATTTTTTCTCAACATTAAAACCTTAAAAATAAAACAGTAGAATATACTGGGTCTTTAAACAAGTATCATTTTTTATATTTAAGGGTCTGAGAGGACAGAAATATTGTCTATATTTCCAGAATCCAAAACAACACACTGCATAAGAGCCGACTAAAGACAGTCTAGATTTGAGTCCTGGCCCCAACTACTAGATATCTGTGATACCCTGGGCAAGCTACTTAACCCATCTTGCTCAGTTACATCATCTGCTAAATGAGAATAAAACAGTACCTACCTCACACAGTTCTTGTAAGGTTTAAGGGAGATAATATATATAAAACACAAAAAAATGTCTAGGACATAGTGAATACTCTACCAGTGGTTGCTATTATTATTGTTTTGTAACCAATAATAATGATCATCAGCACAAATAAAATATAGATATTAATAAATTATAGAGCATGAGAAGGAATGTACTACAACCATATGCAAAGACACAGGTGACTCTTAGTAATATAATGTTGAGTGAAAAAAACAACTCCCAGGGGTGCCTGGGTAGCTCAGCGAGCTAAGTGCCTTTGGCTCAGGTCATGATCCCAGGATACTGGGATCAAGCCCTGCATCGGACTCCCTGCTCAGCGGGGAGTCTGCTTCTCCCTCTAACTTTGCCCATGCACCCCCCACCCCGCTCACTCTCTCTCTCAAATAAAATTTAAAAAAAAAAAAACACATCCCAGAAAACTATATACAGTGTTAATACTCCCTGTTAAAATAGGGCCCAAAACAAGTAAAACTAAAAACTTATTGTGTAGATATTCATATTTATTATTATGCTTTCTTTTTTTCGAAAGGTAAGATAAACACAAACAGTAAAGAAGTTATCTGTAGGAAAAGTGCAGAGAAACGGGGCAGGGGAAAAGAAATATATGTAAGTTATTGGTAAAGTCCAGTTTTTAGTTTGGGTGCAATACAGTGGAAATGTAAATTAGTTAACCACTTTGAGAAATGATTTGACATTATGTAGAATAGTTTAAAAATCATTTTCTCTTTAACTCAATAAATCTACTCTTAAGCAAATACCAAGAGAAAATCTTGCTCGTGTACACCAGTTTAAGTATATACAAGAATGTTCTTAGCAACACTGTTTGCAATAGAAAAAAACTAGAAACAACTCTGTCAACAGAAGAATGGATGAATAAATTATGACAATTAATTCTAGTATACTGTAAGGGAAAATTAATAAAGTACAACCAGACACAATAAGACTGAATCTCAAGAACAAACACTGACCAAAAACAGCAAGTCACAGAAAAATACATACACATGATGCCATATATAATACTTCAAAAACTATATTGTTTAGGGATATAAACATATGCTAAAACTACACAGAAAAGTAAAGGAGTGCATAAGCACAAAATTAAGAATAATGGTTAACCCTGAGAAAGGAAGAAAGGAGATCAGATCAAGCAGGCGGGGGAGTGGTAACATACAAGGGACATCGAAACTAACGGCAAGGGTTTAGGGAAGATGGTGGCAGCAATGGCCGCACAGACTTTGATCTCTTCAAATCCCAACATAAAAACAGGGCAACTAGAAAGCAAAACCAAAATCCCATCCACAACATACCTAAAATAAAATTATGTGACAAGGTATCCCTTCAAAGCCCAAAAGGCAAATGGGCAGAGACAATTCACCAATACCCACAAGACCTATACTTTTTGGAAGGAAGAAGAAGGCAACAAGGTGGCAACTAATGGACCTAAGAACAAAATAACTCCAAAATAGCAAATGGCTAATCACTAAAAAGCACAACAGGCCAATTTGGAAACAATAACAACAGCTGAAACTGAGAGAAACTGGCATTCTCCAATACCAGATGAGACAAAGGGTCCATAGTAAAAAGGTCCTAAGGGGTTGAAGCAATTTAGTCCCCATGAACTTTCAAAACGGATCCACCCAAGCTGTCTCTCAGAACAAGCCCCATGTGAAGAAAACACTGGTATAGAATCAAAACTGAGCAGTACAAAAGGTTCAGACCAAACTGGGTTACGGGGAAAGAGACACAGAAAATCCGAGAATGGTCTGGTCCTCATCTTTTGAACACTATAAAAACAACAGAAGCAGGAGCTCTATGAAGTCGGAACACCTTTCCTGAATTACCCTAAAAGTTCAAGAAATCTAAGTTAACATAAAAATGACCAACAGAAAAGTATCAAGGTCAAATCCCACACAAATTTATTATACGGAAAAAAAGCAGAATAAATCCCTACAGACAATGAAAGCACTCAGGAAAATGTGTCCACCAAACAGATCAAAACTTCGACCTACTATTTCAAAATAAGCTAAAGACATTAAGAAAAGTGATATAACACATAAAAGAACAACAGACATCAGAATTAGAAAAACTGAGAACTGAAGATACAATTCTCAGGAAAAAAGAAAATTAAAGGAAAAGAAATCATTTCAGTAATGAAAACCAAACTAGAATGAAAACAAAGAGAAATAAATATAACAATACCTTGGAAGGAATAGAAGGGGAAAATATTTTAAATTTAAAAAAAGAGATTTTAAAAGTCCACTGAAGGAAGACGAAGAGCCCTATACCAACCATACAATTTCCTGAAGAGTACAAATACTAAAATAATTTATTCTCAATTAAAAAAAAAAAAAGTACCTGCTAAAAAGAACATACCACATACCTAAAAATACCCAGAAGGACCAACACCAAGACTTATTTTATTTAAATTATTAGGCTTTAACAGGAAAAAAAATATTTGGGGCATCTAGAAGAATGTGAAAATTAAATGATCATCAGACTTTTTCACAGCAATGCTTTATGACATAAGAAATGGAGTAACATTTTAAAATCTTCAAAGATACAAAGTGTAATCCAATTATTTTATACCCAGTAAAACTGACTTTCAAGTACGAAATCCAGAGACAAACATCAACATATGGGAATTCAGTGATGAATCTCCTAGAGCATAAGCTTCAAACAAACGAAATTACTAAAGAGACACAGACATAAAGTACTGGTGATAAGCATTAAACATATTATTAGCTGTAAAACTAAGACTGAGGATTAGGAAAGGAAAAGTAATAGAATGTAATAGTTAGAACTATGACAATGTAGAATAGTACATCTATTTTAAAAATGGGAAGAGAATAAGAAATATATATGCAAAAAAATTAATGTTCTCAGTAATCACATCAGTGGTAGTATTAGTACTGTTACTCCAAAGCTATTGTGTCTTGTGTGTATATTAAAGAATAAAATAAATGAGTAATGTTGGAATATTCTAATTCTATTATGTCTTGAACTCTCAAGAAAGAAAATTCTTAGTGTGAAAGAAAGGAGATACATATATATAATATATGTAACAGAAAAGTTTAATGAAGGCTCTGTGGTCTTGAATTTGAATTAGAAATATCAATATGAACTCATGAGTAATTTTCATCCTTATTTTTCCTAGCTCTGTCCACTGAAAAGGCTTAGAAACAGTATCAATCCAGTAATAATGAACATCACTAGTGCTCAAATTTTGGTCTTAAAATGCCATTTCTCACTAAGAGAAACCAGAGCTTCTTAAGAGAAATGAGTGACTCCAGAGGAAAAGTACAAGATGAATCTTATATTAAGTAGCAAGGAGCTAATCAGTCTGAAGAACCAATCTGAAGACGCTCCCACCAGTCAAAGATAAAATAATTTGAGCTTCAATAATGACAACTGCAATATACTGAAACCTATAAAATATGCTTAAATCTGTAAGTTCATAATTACTCAAAAATAAAAAAAAATGGTCACCTTTGGACGATGACAGAGGACCAATTAACTATCATGAAAACTGGTACATAAAGATAAAGAATCAAGGATTTATCCAGCTGTTCCTATATGTTCCTACAACTGGGTCACCAAATAATAGATGACTAGGGGGAAGTATTTATTTATACTACTCCATCTAATACATAAGACAAGAGAGAATTAAACTATTACCATTTTGCAATTCCTAGTTAATTAATTCAGTCACTAAGGGTAAGAGTGCTAATGTCAACAAAAAAGAAAGCAAATCAGATATTTGGGGCCTCTTATGGTCTTGCCAAAGGGATCCAACCTGAATCTGATTTGTATTCTGAAACAAACTACCAATTTTCAGGAAACAGAGAATACAGAAATATAACAGTCTGCACCATGAGTATACAATCAGCACATTCCAGACTATGAAAAACTCTACATGTCAAGTGGCTCTGGTTCTTGAAGAGACAGGACCACAGGGAAAAGATGGTAGAGGAGTAGGGGACCCTATTCCAACCCGTCCCTGGAATTCAGAGTTCAGACCATTCTGAACACCCACAAAATCAGCCTGAGATGTAAGAAGGTAGATTTGGATCTCCACAAACAGAATATCGCAGGCGGTTGGTTTCAAGGTACGAAGCAGGAAGCTGTGATTCCGCAGGCAGATATCGGGGATAAATGGCAGGGGGAGGGAGCCCGGCAGTAGGGATCCTACACCTCTGGTGAGCGACAGCCTTCCACGCTGGGGAGGGGGCACAGAATCGCAGACCGGTACCAATGGCGAAAGGACTTTAAGGCAGCCCCGGGAGGGAAACCCAGAGCACTGGGTGGCGCATGCGAACTGGGGGCGGCTGGCGGTTTTAGAAGCACAAAGGGCAGAGATATGCCCCCAACATGGAAGCGAGGACTGGGAGCGCTGCTGAGGGGCGCACAACCCAGGACTGCAGTTTATAGTAGCACAGACAGAAACGGAAATAGTGTGGCCTTGAGAGCTCACTGAAGAACAGACTGCGATCTCTCTGCTCTGAGGTAGAGGGTGGGAAACAGTCTCTTCTGCTCTAAGAGACGCAGAAAGCTGCCAGGGAAAGCCGCCAGAGAACAAAAGCCCCCCAAAAACCGGTTTTCACTGAGCCCATCCACCACAGGGGGCAGGGCAACTATGCCCAAACAGGGCTGTCTTGAGTAACAGCGCAGCAGGTCCCTCCCCCAGAAGACAGGCTGGGAAAACAAGAGGCCAGCAACCCTAAGGTCCCTGCAAAACAGATGCATCTTGCTTGGGTTGTGGTCAATTATTTGGACTCTATACATTCCCTCAACCATTGCTCAACAGAATGACTACTAGGAGGAGGAATTTAAAAATGCTATCAATGAGATCCAATCTAATCTAGATAATCTAAAGCTTGGGTGAGTGAGGCAGAAGAACGAATTAGTGACCTAGAAGACCAAATAATAGAGAAAAAGGGAAAAGAGGAAGCCAGGGAAAAACAACTCAGAATACATGAAAAGAGAATCAGAGAAATAAGTGACACCATGAAACGTTCCAATTTCAGGATTACTGGAATCCCTGAGGGGGTGGAGAGAGAGAGAGAGGACTAGAAGATATATTTGAGCAAATCATAGCTGAGAACTTCCCTAATCTTGGGAATGAAACAAACATTCGTGTCCTAGAGGCAGAGAGGACCCCTCCCAAGATCAAGGAAAACAGGCCAACACCCCGGCATGTAACAGTAAAACTCTCAAGTCTTACAACCAAGGAAACCATCCTAAGGACAGTTAGGGGGAAGAGACTCATTACATACAGAGGGAAGAACATCAGAATAACATCAGACCTATCCAGAAAGACCTGGCAAGCCAGAAAGGGCTGGCAAGACATATTCAGGGTACTAAACGAGAAGAACATGCAGCCAAGAATACTTTATCCGGCAAGGCTGTCATTTAGAATGGATGGAGAGATGCAGAGCTTCCAAGACTGGCAGAAACTGAAAGAATATGTGACCACTAAGCCAGCCCTGCAAGAAATATTAAGGGGTGTCCTATAAAAGAAGAAAGACCCCAAGAGCGATATAGAAAAGAAATTTACAGGGACAATCTATAAAAACAAGGTCTTCACAGGCAACATGAACAATGAACAATTAATTCATATCTTTCAATAATCACTCTCAATGTGAATGGCCTAAATGCTCCCATAAAATGGCACAGGCTTGCAGACTGGATAAAAAGACAGGACCCATCCATATGCTGTCTACAAGAGACTCATTTTGAACCTAAAGATACATCCAGACTGAAAGTAAAGGGATGGAGATCCATCTTCCATGCCAGCAGACCTCAAAAGAAAGCTGGGGTAGCAATTCTTATATCAGACAAATTAGATTTTAAACTAAAGACTGTAGTTAGAGACACAGAAGGACACTGTACCATTCTTAGAGGGTCTATCCAACAAGAAGTTCTAACAATTGTAAATATCTATGCCCCCAACATGGGAGCAGCCATCTACATAAGCCAACTCTTAACCAAAATAGTCATATTGATAACAATATGTTAATTGTAGGAGAACTCAATACTCCACTCTCAGCAATAGACAGATCATCCAAGGAGAAAATCAACAAAGAAACAAGAGCTTTGAATGACACGCTGGACCAGATGGACCTCAGATATAGACAGAACATTCCACCCTAAAACAGCAGAATACTCATTCTTCTCAAGCGTACATAGAACTTTCTCCAGAATAGACCACATACTGGGTCATAAATCAGGTCTCAACCAATACCAAAAGACTGAGATTATTCCCTGCATATTCTTAGACCATGATGCTTTAAAACTGGAACTCAATCACAAGAAAAAATTTGGCAGAAATTCAAACACTTGGAAGCTAAAGGCCACTCTGCTCAAGAACGTTTGGGTCAACCAGGAAATCAAAGAAGAACTTAAACAATTCATGGAAACCAATGAGAATGAAAACACACTGGTCCAAAACCTATGGGATAGTGCAAAGGCAGTCCTAAGGGGGAAATACATAGCCATCCAAGCCTCACTCAAAAAAACAGAAAAATCCTGAATTTACCATCTAACTCTACACCTTAAAGAACTAGAGAAAAAGCAACAAACGATGCCTAGGCCGCCCATTAAAAGAGAAATAATTAATATTAGAGTAGAGATTAATGAATTAGAAACCAGAAATAGAGATCAGATCAACAAAAATAGAAGCTGATTCTTTGAAAGAATTAATAAGATCGATAGGCCACTAGCCAGATTTATCCAAAAGAAAAGAGAAAGGACCCAAATTAATAAAATTATGAATGAAAGGGGACAGATCACGACTAACACCAAGGAAATAGAAACAATTATTAGAAATTATTATCAACAACTATATGCCAATATGCTGAGCAACCTGGATGAAATGGATGCCTTCCTGGAAACCTATAAACTCCCAAGACTGAAACAGGAAGAAACTGACAACTTGAATAGATCAATAACCAGTAACGAGATTGAAGCAGTGATCAAAAACCTCCCAAAAAACAAGAGTCCAGGGCCTGATGGATTCCCTGGGGGATTCTCCCAAACATTCAAAGAAGAAATAATACCTATTCTCCTGAAGCTGTTTCAAAAAATTGAAACAGAAGGAAAGCTTCCAGACTCATTCTATGAGGCCAGCATTACCTTGATCCCCAAACCAGGCAAAGATCCCATCAAAAAGGAGAATTTCAGGGGCGCCTGGATGGCTTAGTCATTAAGCGTCTGCCTTTGGTTCAGTTCATGATCCCGGGGTCCTGGGATTGAGCCCCACATCGGGCTCCCTGCTCAGCAGGAAGCCTGCTTCTCCCTCCCCCACTGCCCCTGCTTGTGTTCCCTTCCTTGCTGTGTCTCTCTCTGTCAAATAAATAAAATCTTAAAAAAAAAAAAAATGAGAATTTCCAACTGATATCCCTGATGAATATGGATTTCAAAATCCTCAACAAAATCCTACCTAATAGGATCCAACAATACATTAAAAGGATCATCCACCACAACCAAGTGGGATTTATCCCTGGGATGCAAGGGTGGTTCAACATTCGCAAATCGATCAATGTGATAGAACACATTGATAAGAGGAGAACCATATGGTCCTCTCAATTGATGCAAAAAAGCATTTGACAAAATATAGCATCCTTTCCTGATTAAAACTCTTCAGAGTACAGGGATAGAGGGAACATTCCTCAAGTTCATAAAATCCATCTATGAAAAACCGACAGCGAATATCATCCTCAATGGGGAAAAGATAAGAGCCTCTCCCTTAAGATCAGGAACACGTCAAGGATGCCCACTCTCGCCACTATTGTTCAACATAATACTAGAAGTCCTAGCAACAGGAATCAGACAACAAAAAGAAATAAAAGCTATTCAAATTGGCAAAGAAGAGGTCAAACTCTCTCTTTTCGCAGATGACATGATACTTTATGTGGAAAACCCAAAAGACACCACCCCCAAATAACTAGAACTCATACAACAATTCAGTAATGTGACAGGATACAAAATCAATGCACAGAAATCAGCTGCTTTCTTATACACTAACAATGCATCTGTAGAAAGAGAAATTAGAGAAACAATTCCATTTACAATAGCACCAAAAACCATAAGATACCTCAGAATAAACCTAACCAAAGAGGTAAAGGATCTACACTCTAGGAACTACAGAACATTCATAAAAGAAATTGAAGAAGACACAAAGAGATGGAAAAACCTTCCATGCTCATGGATCGGAAGAATAAACATTGTTAAAATGTCTATGCTACCCAGAGCAATCTATACCTTCAATGCCATCCAGATCAAAATTCCAATGACATTTTTCAAAGCACTGGAACAAACCATCCTAAAATTTGTATGGAATCAGAAAAGACCCCGAATCACCAAGGAAATGCTGAAAAAGAAAAACAAAGCTGGGGGCACCACGTTGCCTGATTTCAAGCTATACTACAAAGCAGTGATCACCAAGACAGCATGGTACTGGCACAAAAACTGACATATAGACCAATGGAACAGAACAGAGAGCCCAGATATAGACCCTCAACTCTATGGTCAAATAATCTTCGACAAAGCAGGAAGAAATATGCGATGGAAAAAAGACAGTCTCTTCAATAAATGGTGCTGGGAAAATTGGACAGCTATATACAGAAGAATGCAACTCGACCATTCTCTAACACCATACACAAAGATAAACTCAAAATGTGGTCTTTCAAGGATGAAAGACCTCAATGTGAGACAGGAATCCATCAAAATCCTAGAGGAGAACATAGGCAGTAACCTCTTCGACATCAGCCACAGCAACTTCTTTCAAGATACATCTCCAAAGGCTAGTGAAACAGAAGCAAAAATGAACTTTTGGGACTTCAAGATAAAAAGCTTGTGCACAGCAAAGGAAATAGTCAACAAAAGAAGGAGGCAACCCACAGAATGGGAGAAGATATTTGCAAATGACACTACAGACAAAGTGCTGATTTCCAAGATCTATAAAGAACTTCTGAAATTCAACACCCAAAAAACAAATAATCAAGTCAAAAAATGGGCAGAAGACATGAACAGATACTTCTCCAAAGAAGACTTACAAATGGCTAACAGACACATGAAAAAATGTTCATCATTAGCCAGCAGGGAAATTCAAATCAAAACCACATTGAGATACCACCTTACACCAGAATAGCCAAAATTGACAAGGCAAGAAACAACAAGTGTTGGAGAGGTTGTGGAGGAAGGGGCACCCTCTTACACTGTTGGTGGGAATGCAAGTTGGTACAGCCACTTTGGAAGACAGCGTGGAGGTACCTCAGAAAATTAAAAATAGAGCTACCCTATGACCCAGCAATTGTACTGCTGGGTATTTACCCCAAAGACACAGATGTAGTGAAAAGAAGGGCCATATGAACCCCAATGTTCATAGCAGCAATGTCCACAATAGCGAAACCGTGGAAAGAGCTGAGATGCCCTTCAACAGATGAATGGATAAAGAAGATGTGGTCCATATATACAATGGAATATTACTCAGCCATCAGAAAGGATGAATACCCAACTTTTACATCAACATGGAAGGGACTGGAGGAGATTATGCTAAGTGAACTAAGTCAAGCGGAGAAAGTCAATTATCATATGGTTTCACTTATTTGTGGAACATAAGGAACAGCATGGAGGACATTAGGAGAAGGAAGGGAAAAATGAAGGGGGGGGAATCGGAGGGAGATATGAACCATGAGAGACGATGGACTCTGAGAAACAAACTGAGGGTTTTAGAGGGAAGGGGGTGGGGGAATGGGTTAGCCCAGTGATGGGTATTAAGGAGGGCAAGCACTGCATGGAGCACTGGGTATTATATGAAAACAATGAATCGTGGATCACTACATCAAAAACTAATGATGTACTGATGGTGACTAACACAACATTTAAAAAAAAAAAGATAAATTATAAGGGAAAAAGGAATGGAGAGGGAAGCTTTAAAAAAACTTGAGACATCAATTTTTTTAATAGGCATGACTAAATTATAGTGTCTAGGGATGAACATTTGGAAGATAAAATTATAAAAATATACAAGCAATTACCATAAAAGTCAAGATAATGGTGTGCTACTGTAATGGTTATTTAAGGTGGGAAAAGCATTGATTGGAATGGGACACACAGAAGGGGCTTCTCGGACGAATGGCAAAGCCTTATCTCTTGACTTGGAGAGTGGTTTCAAGGTTATACCTTATAATAATTCATTAGGCAAAATATTTGTTTTTTGTGGTTTTCTGAATTTTCACTTTATAATGAAAAGATTCTTATTCTAAATGATGGAAATGCAGTTTTTATTATATCACAGTTCTTTACACTTTGCATATATTCTATATTCTTTTGTACCTATTGAATATTAATTGAAAAGTTTTATTTTATTTTTTTTAAAGATTTTATTTATTTATTTATTTGACAGAGAGCACAAGCAGGGAGAGTGGCAGGCAGTGGGAGAGGGAGAAGCAGGCTCCCCACAGAGCAAGGGAAGCCCAATGTGGGACTTGATCCCAGGACTCTGGGATCATGACCCACACTGAAGGCAGTCGCTTAACCAACTGAGCCACCCAGGTACCTGGAAAATTTTTAAAGAAAAAAACATATTGTAATAATAAATAAAGACAAAAAGATTTGGTCCTAAAAAAAGAAAACTGTTCAAAACGAAAACTCATCTAGGGGTGCCTGGGTAGTTCAGTGGGTTAAGCGTGTCTGCCTTCGTCTCAGGTCGAGCCCCACATCAGGCCCCCTGCTCAGAGGGGAGTCTGTTTCTCCCCCTTCCTCTGACCCTCTGGGCTGCTTGTGTGTGCTCTCTCTCTCTCTCTCTCTCCAAATAAATAAATAAATAAATAAATCTATCTTTAAAAAAAAAATGAAAACTCATCTTGGTTAAGATCATAGTCCAAATGCTAAGTTGAATTCAGACCCTGCCATTCACCAATTCCCTAAGCCTCAATTTCCTCCTATGTAAAACTGGGATAATAAAAGATCTGAGGTTAACAAATAATTAAACACTACACTATTAACTCACCATGTAAAAATGCATTTATTTTCCATTTCTAACATACCTTTTCATTTAAGCCAAGAAAGCATCCATTTATAGACAAGCAATTTTTTTTCATTTAAGGGATCAAATAATCAAGAGCCATAATTCCTTACTACTCAATTACAGAAATCCCTTATAACAATACATAGTAGTTCATTTCTTTAGCAATGTATTTACTGAACCTAGAAAAGTACTTATCACACAGTTCACAAAACAAAGTCCCTGTTCTGATAAGCTATTATTCTAGTAGAATGAGAGAGACCAACATAAAAAGAAATAGATAATACGTCAGACAGTAATAAGCCTAAGAAGAAAAATAAAGAAGGATGATGTGATACTCATGGGGGAGGAGGTGCTATTTCAGTCAGGGAGACCTCTCCGGGAAAAAAAAAAAAAAACAACCCAGCTTTCTGGGGAAATAGTATTACAGAGAGAAGACTGCAAGCACAGAAGTACTGAGGTAGAAAAGCACCTTATGTATTCAAGAAATGGTAAGACCAATGGTGGCTAAAACAATGAACAGGAGCACAGTGGAAAGACTACATCAGAAAGAATGAAAGGGAAGATATTGTATGGTTTTAGAGGCTATGGTAAGAGTTTTAGACCTTGTTCTTAATCAGATAAGAAACTACTGAGCATAGGAGTAATATATTCTAACTTATTTTTATATTTATATTTTTTAAGTAGGCTCAACACCCAGATGGAGCCCGACACAGGGCTTGAACTCATGACCCTGAGATCAAGACCTGAGCTGAGATCAAAAGTTGGACACTTAGGGGCGCCTGGGTGGCTCAGTTGGTTAAACGACTGCCTTCGGCTCAGGTCATGATCCTGGAGTCCCGGGATTGAGTCCCATATCGGGCTCCCTGCTCAGCGGGGAGTCTGCTTCTCCCTCTGACCCTCTTCCCTCTTGTGCTCTGTCTCTCATTCTCTCTCTTAAATAAATAAATAAAATCTTAAAAAAAAAAAAAAGTTGGACACTTAACCTACTGCGCCACCCAGGCACCCCTCTAACTTATTTTTAAATAATCACTTTGTCCATTCAAGAAAGAGTGGTGGTTAGTATACAGGAGCAGAAGTGGAAGTGACAGTAAGTGTCAGACTCTGGAGATCCTACTTTTTATATAGTTTCAGCATTATAAATTTATTTATAATATATAATTATAAAATTATAATAAATTATAAAAATTATAATTATAATAAATGCTAATATCTTTTTAAAATACTGTTAGAGAAATAAAAGTCCTTAAGAAAGCCTTTTAAAGGCTTGAGTAAGCCTTTTAAAACACAGCATTATACCTTCTGGGTCCATCCATGTTGTTGTAAATGGCAAGATCTCATTCTTTTTTATGGCTGAGTAATATTCCACCATATATATATGTGTATATATATGTGTGTGTATATATATACACACACCCCGTATTTTTTTATACACTCATCTATGGATGGACACTTGGGTTGCTTCCATATCTTGACTATTGTAAATGATGCTGCAGTAAACACAGAGGTGCATGTATATTTTTTTTAATTTTTTTATTGTTATGTTAATCACCATACATTACATCATTAGTTCTTGATGTAGTGTTCCATGATTCATTGTTTGTGCATTAACACCCAGTGCTCCACGCAGACTGTGCCCTCTTTAATACCCATCACCAGGCTAACCCATCCCCCTACCCTCCTCCCCTCTAGAACCCTCAGTTTGTTTTTCAGAGTCCATCGTCTCTCATGGTTCGTCTCCCCCTCCGACTTACTCCCCTTCATTCTTCCCCTCCTGCTTTCTTCTTTTCTTTTTTTCTTAACATATGTTGCATTATTTGTTTCAGAAGTACAGATCTGTGATTCAACAGTCTTGCACAATTCACAGCGCTCACCATAGCACATACCCTACCCAATGTCTATCACCCAGCCACCCCATCCCTCCCACCCGGTGCATGTATATTTTCAAATTAGGATTTTCATTTTCATTTTACCCAGTAGTGGAATTACTAGATCATAGAGTAATTCTATTTTTAATTTTTTAAGGAGCCCTCATTCTGTTTGCCATAGTGGCTGCACCAACTTGCATTCCTACCAACAGTGCACAAGGGTTCCTTTTTCTCCACATCCAGGCCAACACTTGTTTCTTGTGTTTTTCATTTTAGACATTCTGACAGGTGTGAGGTGATATCTCATTGTACTTTTGATTTGCATTTTCCTGATAATTAGTGATGTTAAACATGGACCTAGATGGTATAATGCTATATAAAATAGGTCAGTCGGAGAAAGACATTATGATTTCACTTATATGTGGAGTTTAAGAAACAAAACAAATAAACAAAGAAAAAAAGAGACCAAAACACTCTTAAATACAGAGAACAAACTGCTGGTTGCCAGAGGGCAGCTGGGTAGGGAGATGGCTGAAATAGATAAAGGGGTTTAAGAGTACACTTATCATTATGAGCACTGAGTAATGAATGTACAGAATTCTTGAAACATACTGTACACCAAAACTAATAAAACACTATATGTTAATTGTACTTGAAAGAAAGAAATGAAAGGAAGAAAGAAAGAAAGAAAAAGAAAGAAAAGAAAAGAAACAAACAAACAAACAAACAAACACATAGCAAGTGAAAGACTATACTTTAAGAGATGGTTAAACAAGTCTATGAGAGATAGGGGCACCTGGCTGGCTCAGTTGGGTAAAGCATGCACTCTTGATGTCAGGGTCATGAGTTTGAATCCCACACTGGGGGTAGAGTTTACTTAAAAAAAAAAAAAAAAAAAAAACAGGGGCGCCTGGGTGGCTCAGTCGTTAAGCGTCTGCCTTCGGCTCGAGTCATGATCCCAGGGTTCTGGGATCAAGCCCCACGTCGGGCTCCCTGCTCCACGGGAAGCCTGCTTCTCCCTCTCCCACTCCCCCTGCTTGTGTTCCCTCTCTCGCTGTGTCTCTCTCTGTCAAATAAATAAAATCTTTAAAAAAAAACAAACAAACCTAATTTATGAGAGATAGTGGCTGTTAAATGTCAAGGCTCTAAAGTCAAATTTCCTGGTTTTGATCCTAGTTCAATCACTTACTAAACATGTAAATTTTAGCAAAGTTTCTCAATACCTCAGTTTTTTCATTTGTCAAATGCAAAAAATGGTTACCTTATATGACTCTTATGATTAAATATGAATATAAAGAATTTAGCTGATATATAGTTAACAACTCAGTAAATATTAGCTATCAAATTTATTATTCTACTTCCATTTGTTTCCACTGCCACAGGTTTCCACTATTACTTTTTCCCATTGCCACTACTATTTATAATATTCCCTTTTAAGACTGGTTACATATTCATTTAAAAAATTACCACAATAAAAATGAAATTTAAGTGCTCCTAACATTATATATTTGATATTTTTTAAAAGATTTTATTTATTTATTTGACAGAGAGAGAGGGAACACAAGCAGGGGGAGAGGGAGAAGCAGGGCTCCTGCTGAGCAGGGAGCCCGATGTGGGCTCGATCCCAGGACCCTGGGATCATGACCTGAGCCGAAGGCAGATGCTTAATGACTTGAGCCACCCAGGCTGTTTTTAATCAAAAGTATAGTTTCTGCTTCAGAGGTAGCAAAGCACTCTGATTGTATTATAGTTTTTTTTTTTTCAGCTTAATGGATCAACCTTAAGGATAACTAAATATTTAATTTGTAAGAATCCAAAGCAATTCCTGCTAACATTTTTTCTTCATTTCAAAACCAAATTAAAAACAAAATTAATGTTAAATCCCGTAAGGCTCTGAAAAATCCAACGCGGAATATGATAAGAACGATTATTACATATGAATCATAATCACTTGGATTTTTGTGTAGTTGGTCACATTCTTGATTTTATCCTGCTGTATATCTGTGTGTATGAGTTAGATAAACTGTTTGGGGCCAAATATTGGGTGCCCTTTATCACATTTGACAAGCTTCCAACTAAAGATACATAAGACGATGGTAACAATACTTGCCTCTGGGACAGGATAAAAGCCAAGGGTGAGAAAGAGACAAACTTTGCACTTAAAAACATTGGCTTTATCTAGGTTCCTTCCTTTGCAAATGCATTCACTTTTCAAGAACATAAAATAGGTTTTAAAGAAAAAAAATTCATTTACAAATAATTTACAAAACAATTTTTAAAATGTCTCACAGTTCATCATAATGGCAGCTTACCAGATTGAAGATGCCAGTAATATATTAGTGTTTTTTGCAAGAAACCTCAACGGAGGCTCTGCAAGCAATACACAGGATAAAATTCCTCCACCAAAGCAATGAAGCATAGCAGTAAACCAGCTTGAAAGAGGATTCTTCCATGCCACTGCCGCAGCTCCTGAAATGGTAAAGTAAAAATGTGGTCTGAGATAACTGTATACTAAACAAATCCTAAAGTCCCAGTGGCACTAAAGAAATAAACTTAATTTCTTAACTTTCAAAAGCTTACTATTACTCATAGGTGTGACAATCACAATCATCATAAACTCTATCTTTTGTTCTTTAAAGCAAGACTGGAAACATTTTAAGACATACATGATTTGGAGCACCTTTAAAATACTCTGTTTAGGCTCTTACTGCCAGTTTCCTAGTAGCACATTATTATAAACAATCTCCCTACTTACTCTCTCCTTTTATTCCCAGCCCTATTTAAGTACTTCCAGTTGATATGTCACAGCAAATTTTAAGAAAAATTTATTATCTTAAGTACTTTAGAAAATAAAAGCTGAAATAAACAAACTAAGCTTTTAACATGACAGGCTAGAAACAGAGTAACAAAATAAACCCAGAGGTGAAAGGTTGATGAGGAACAGATATATACATAATCTTAAAATGCCTCCTAACAACTTATTAATTACAGAGGGAAATAATAATTTTAGCGTGGAGAAACCTTGCAGACATCACTGTAAGCAAACATCAGATGACTCTGTTATGATTCACTAAGAACACATCTTTATTTTTATAGTATTGCTACCAAAAACATGCAACCTGAACTACTCTAATCAGATACATCCAAACTGAGGGCACTTCTGGAAAAAAAAAACATGGCCTAAACTTTAGCAATGTCAAAGTCAAGAAATTAAAAAAAAAAAAAAATGCTCCAGATTAAATAACATTAAAGAGACAACTACATGCAACATATATTCTAGATCATATCCTGGAGTGAGAAAGAATATTTTATAAATGACCTTTTTGGATGAATGATGAAATCTAAATACGGACCCTGGCTTAATAATGGTGTTGTATCTGGGCGCCTGGGTGGCTCAGTTGGTTAAGCAACTGCCTTCGGCTCAGGTCATGATCCTGGAGGCCCAGGATCGAGTCCTGCATCAGGCTCCCTGCTCAGCAGGGAGTCTGCTTCTCCCTCTGACCTTCCTCTCTCTCATGCTCTCTACCATTCTCTCTCTCAATAAATAAATTTTAAAAATCTTTAAAAAAATAATAATAATAATGGTGTTGTATCGGGGCGCCTGGGTGGCTTGAATGGTTAAGCGTCCGTCTTCGGCTCAGGTCATGATCCCAGGGTCCTGGAATCGGGCCCCACATCGGGCTCCTGGCTCAGCGAGGAGCCTGCTTCTCCCTCTCCCTCTGCCTCTCTCCCTGTTCATGCTCTCTACCTCTGTGTCTCAAATGAATAAATAAAATCTTAAAAAAAATAATAATAATAATGGTGTTGTATGACTGTTAAACTTTCTGATTTTAGTAAAAGTTCTGTGGTTCTTAAATATTAACACACTTAAGTAATTTGAAGTAACTGGGCAAATGCTTCCAATTTACATTCAAGCAGTTCTGAAAAAATAATATGCATAAATAAAAACATTCAGAGATGTTAAAGTAAAACTTCTAGTTATAAAATGAGTAAGTTCTGGAGATCTAATGTACAGCATAGTGACTACAGTTATTAATACTGTATTGTACACTTGAAATTTGTTAAGACAGTCAATCATAAGTCACCAATTAAAAAGAAGGTAACTATGTGAGATGATGGATGTGCTAATTAACTTGATTGTTATAATCATTTAACAATTCATATGCATATCAAACCATCAAATTGTACACTTTAAATATATATAATTTTGTCAATTACACCTCAATAAAGCTGGAAAAAAAATAAATAGGGCAAAATGTAAATGGTTGGTGAATCTAAGTATACAAGAATTCCTTGACCTATTCTGGTAACTTTTCTATAAGTATGAAATATCAAAGGGAAAGTACAAAAAATAAATAAACTCAGCCAGAGAAATAGAAACAATTTATAAAAATAAAAGTAGAAACCCACTAAAGAGAAGCTAGAATAGGGAGATGGAGATGGGCAACCAATAAAGCCAACCCAAAGCTGTTCTTGAAAAGACCAGTAAAACCAACCATTGTTCAACAAGTCTGAGAAAGGGTAGGAAAAAAAATAATGCAAAACATTAGAAGGAAAAATAAGGAAATAGTTTTACAGAGTTTTTTTAATTATAGGAAAACAACATGGATTTAATCTAATAAATGTGAAGACGTAGTTGAAATGGACAATTAGCAAAATTCCCTTAGAATAGATAGAAACTTGTACATATAACTATGGAAAAAAAACTATAGGGCAAAGATCTATCTTAAGAAAGGTATTAACCCCAACAAATTAATGGAAAACATTTACCAAATATTTTGGATTACTCATTTTTATGCTATATAACCATTATGGAATATAGCAAAGGAGAAAAACTTAAATCATTCTATGAAACAACATAATCTTAACATCAAAAATTATAAATAAAAAAAAAGAGAGTGAGAGAGGAAGGAGGAAAGGGAAGAGATAAGAAGGGAGGAAGGAAAGGAAGAAGACACACTATAATTCTAACTTATGAGTATAATGCACAAATATATTAATAACAAATTGAAATCAGTAGTTTTTTGAAAAGATAATAAATCATGACCAAGTAGATTTTATCCAAAGAATTAAAAAAGGATTCAATATTTAAAAATTCATTTAAATCATTCACTATGCTAACAAATTATCATCTCCCCTTAGACAGTTAAAGACTTAAAAATTCAATATTCCTGATTTTTAAAAAAATCTAGCAATCTAAGAACAGAAAGAAAAGTACTTAACCTGAATAAAGCTATAAAGGAATAGACTTTTTTGACCTCACCAAAATTTTTTTAAATTTTATTTTATGTTATGTTAATCACCATACATTACATCATTAGTTTTTGATGTAGTGTTCCCTGATTTGTCGTTTGCGTATAACACCCAGTGCTCCATTCAATACGTGCCCTCTTTAATACCCATCACCAGGCTAACACATCCCCCCACCCCCCTCCCCTCTAGAACCCTGTTTGTTTCTCAGAGTCCATAGTCTCTCATGGTTCGTCTCCCCTCACTAAAATTTAAAACTTCTATGTGACAAAAGTCTGGCATAGTGTTTTTCAACTTACATAAGGCAAATTCCAATAAATCAACAGAAAAAGACAACAAACACAAGAGAAAAATGACTAAGTCACAAAGTGGGAAATATAAATGACTAATAAACATACCAAAAAAAGAAAGTCCTCCCTCAAGTCATCAGTAATCAAGGAAAAACAAAATTTAAAAAGATGTTATATTTCTCACACATCCAATTGGCAAAAAAAATTTACAGCTTAATATTTATTAATATTAACTTATTAGCTGGAAAAGCTGTGAAGAAATTCATATACTCCTGTAACAATTAAAAAGTCATTTTGAGGAATAATTTGGGAGTATAAATTAAAATTTTTAATTTAAAACGGACTCAAGTGCCCAAGAAATAGCATACAAGAATATTAAAGCAGCGTTGTTTATAATGCTGTGAAAAAAATGAAAAAAATCTAAACAACCATCATCAGAGAACAGTTAAACCATAATCATTTGTTCTATGGAATACTATACAGGAGCAATCAAGAGTGTGACAAAGCAGTATCAACATGAGAAGATCCCTAAGACATCCTATTGAGTAAAAACAAAGAACCAAATACAATCATGTTGAACACTAATATTACAGCATGGAATTATTATTTTTTTATTTTTTAGAATCATTTATGAGGAAAAATGCAAACACTATACATTTCTATAGGTACATGCATATACATGAAATGCACAGAAAAGGGTCTGCAATACACCAAAATGTTAACTGTTATTATCTCTTGAGAAAGCCTAGGATTTGGGAGGATGGTCAAAGGGGATTTAAATTTATTTAATTATACTGATTATATTGTTTAATCATATTTGAATTCTTTTAAATAAAATGTTCATTTACTAATTGTATAATTAAGCAAAATTTTAACAAATTATGTCACTCCCAATCTGTGGAATACAATGCATCTATTTAAAAGAATGTAGCAGCTTTACATGCACTAATATGACAAAAAAATTCATATGTATATAAATAATATGTACAGTAAGAAATCATTTACAGGGGGAAAACAGAAAACCATGTATTTCTATCAGTACATATATAAGTAATACATAAAATAAGGTCTGCAAGAATATATAACCAAACAATTAACTGTTGTTATCTCTTAGGAAAAGGCACATTTATGCAAAAACAAAACAAACTACATAAATGTATGTGTGAGTTCAGTAGAGTAACATCATCATACTCGGGAATTCATCTGTAGGTGCTCAGGAAAAAAAAAGGAGATAAAAGTCAAATAGTACAACCCACCATTCCACACAATAAAATGTACCCAGGAGTGAACATGAGTTGGCAGATGTGCATTTCCTGTGGTGTACCCATCCTGTCAAGTGAAGTGATGCCAAGGTTTAATGATATGCATCTGGTGATTAACTCAAGAAATGGTGACCTGGTCCAATCTGGAAGAAAAATCAGTTATGAGAAATGTACTAAAAGGCAGGACATCAATCTTCAGTGTAGCAATTTCCCCTAAACCTAAGAATTTTCAAGAATTATTTTGATAATACATGATCATGCTCTCTTTAAAGCCAAACCCCTACATAAAATGTGATACCACTATGTCTCTACCCAAATATTATGACCTACCTAAATATGTGTATGGGCAATAGAGCACCACACAGTGGTGACTAATTATAACATTGGTCAGTCAGCCTAATAAATGAGTATAATCTTTTCTTTAGGTAATGGTCACTAGCTCCCATACTGCACCATATTCATGTTGAAAAGCAATACAGAGGGGCACCTGGGTGGCTCAGTCAGTTAAGCATCTGTCAGCCTTCAGCTCAGGTCATGATCCCAGAGTCCTGGGATAGAACCCCAGGCCTGGCTCCCTGCTCAGTGGGGAGTCCACTTCTCTCTCTCCCTCTGCCCCTCCCCCCATTTGCCTGCACCTGTCTCTCTCTCTCTCAAATAAATAAATAAAATCTTAAAAAAAAAGGAATATAGAGGGCTTAAGGGTATAAATCCTGGCACCAGCACATACTCTATGTGAACTCAACAAGTTGTTTGCTTTCCCACAACTTAAAAAAAAAACACATACACACAGAAGAGGTAAAGAAAAAAGTAACCTACATCACAGGGTTGTTATAAGGATCAACTAAGGATCAATTACAAGTGAGTACTTTGAAATTATTTAAAATGGGGGCCAAGCACATAGTAAGCAACTAAGTATTAGCTTATCACTATTATTACATAAGTAAATAAAAATAAAAAGCAAAATTACCCTCTCCTATTTCTGCCATTCTATCACACTCCTATTCTGAGTTGTCTGAGACAACTTCCAGACTTTCCTATGCTTATTTACACACACACACACACACACACACACACACACACACTCTTTTTCCCCCTTACTCTTAACTCTCTCCCAACCCTACCGTGTGTGTGTGTGTGTGTGTGTGTGTGTGTGTGTGTGTGTGTGTGTGTGTGTGTGTGTGAGAGAGAGAGAGAGAGAGAGAGAGAGAGAGAGAGAGCCATAATGGGCCCATCACAGCACAGTCACTATGAAGAACACATTTGAAGGTAACTGATTACTTTGAATAAACATACAATTAGGAATACTCACTGGTGTCCGTCCTCTGTGTTCCTTGTATTACTCTAATGGAGATTTAGCATTACCTTCATCCATCTGATACTCACCACTCACTGACTCAGCCAAATTCAAATGTACCCAGCTTTTCCTTTGACCATTAAAACAATCTGAATCAAATTTACTAAATGATTTCATACAAATGATTTGCTCATGTAATATTCATTTCTGATTAAGTCTGTCAAAATAGCTCTCCTTTTTCCTCAACTTGCACATTTTATTCTTTCCTCTTAAGACATATCACATTCTAGATTTTGTTTTTAAGTGTTAGCTCCATTATAAAGTTCTTACCTATTAAAATTCTAAGAGACTTTAGTATAGAGTAGGTGCTCTATAAATGTACTGAATGACAGAAAAATATATGGAAGTATTTCAAGAGCTCAGATATTATGATTTTACTACCATGAATTTCCCTTTGTATTGTCACAAATCAAAGAGGCATCTGTAATTACATACCAGTTTTGTGACGTCTTTGTAGGACCACTAAACCCTCTTGGCTTAAGTTTCAACTTTCATAAAATAAGGATTAAAATAAGGAAATACACATAAAAACACACTTATTACCTAGTACATGGGAGACACTTTGTTGATTTATTTATTTTATTTACTGATCACAACCCACAGAAAAAGTAGGCAAAATGCAACCCTTGGATGCTTTTATTCTGAGTCCAAGATCTAATTCTTTTGAGTTCTTATTGCAAGGATGGGATGAAAACACACCACAGCTCTAAAAATGTACTCATAACCCTAAGAGACTTAATCAGTGATACTAAGATTTTATTAGAGAAAAAAAGAAAGGAAAAGAACAGAATTGAAGGGTCCCCTCACATCAATCTTTTTTGCCTAATTTTCAAAATTATGTCAGCTAGAAAAATTTCCCTAACTCAAATTGGCCTTTCTATAAAGCTCTCTTCAGTACACATTTTACAGTATGAAGCAATCTTATGACAAATTTCTTTAGGTGTTATGTTCCTTTGTATATATCATACCAGTACCAGAATTAGTTTATCATGAAGTTAAACTGTGAAAATACAGAAAGTTAACCAGAAATAGCTTGTATATCTTTCCAGCATATAAATAATTTTCAGTAGGAAAAAATAGTTAATATGATAGCTTTAATTTTTTTCTCAGTTTTAAAACAAAGATGTATTCCTTTAGCTAAGGAACAAGTTGTGTTAAGATATGTTATTTTATTTTTAACATGCTGATATTTAAAAGACAAAAAACTGTCCTACCTTGAGTTAAGATATTTGTGATATGCTAGCAATAGAATTATTTTCCCCCAAACTCAGCAAAATTTGTCACATTGAGGCCTACTCTAATGCAAAGTATATGAGTTTTGAAGCACTCATAAGCACCTATGGCCTTTAACATCAAAATATTTTCATTATGAAATGAAAGCTAGAAAATAAAGTCATATTCTACTTCGTTTTGGATCAAGTCTGAATCATAATGGGCCAAGTAAATCCACAGACCCACCTTGTGGTTATTTCCCAGTTCCTTAATGTATAACTAGAAGAGACATAGTTGGAAACTGACACAAAGCCCATATTGATTCTCTTATCTAAGGAATAAGGATCAGTATGGTAGAAACATTCAAGTAGAAGCTCCTAGAGTTTCTTCTCCTCCTCAAGGTATTTTTAAAAAGCAATACCACAGAGATGGGTGCCATAACCAAAAACATCAAAGATGAAAAGGTGGTGATAGCTATCACATCCCATTTAACTTGCTTATTTGGTCTATACGTAAAGCAGATGGATCTTGGAAAATGTGGATTATCATAAATGTACAGGTAGTGACTCTGATTGCAGCTGGTATTCAAGATGCAGTATTTTTACTGGAACAAAGCAACATAACCCCTATAACCTGGTAAGCAAATCCTTTTTCTCCGTATTAATTTGCAAGGAACCCCAGAAACACTTTACTTTTACCCCGCTACGTGAACAGTACACTATTGCAGTCCTGCCTTAGGTCTATGTCAACTCTCCTACTCTCCAACAAAGTCCACAGAGATTGTGATCATATTGGGAATCCATACATCACAACGGTCCACTACACCAATGACACTGTACTTACTGGATCTACGGGCAGGAAGTAGCCAGTACTTTAGATATCCTAACATGACATAGGCAAACCAGAAAGTAGGAAACTAAACTTCACTGCCAGGATTATGTACCAGTCAGAGTCCAGTTAGGAAAGAGAAAAAACATGGTTACTTTAACAGAGAGAATTTACTATAAAGACGTTAAGTATAAAATTGTTAACTATATTGTTGAAAAGGTAAAAAGTCAATCCTATGGTAGCACAGCAGTATCAACTACAGAAAGCAGTTTACCACTGCTGGGGAAACAAAGGATGGGTTGAAATTATTTAAACTTAGAAACCTGTGAACAAACATCTCTTTAAGAACCAAAACTGGGACTCCTAAGGAGGGAACACTGCTCAGCTGTTGTTCTAGTCCAGCCCACTCACTCTACAAATAAAATATTGGGGTTTCTTTTTTAATTTTTTATTGTTATGTTAATCACCATATTTACATCATTAGTTTTGGATGTAGTGTTCCATGATTCATTGTTTGTGCATAACACCCAGTGCTCCACGCAGAATGTGCCCTCTTTAATACCCATCACCAGGCTAACCCATCCCCCTACACTCCTCCCCTCTAGAACCCTCAGTTTGTTTTTCAGAGTCCATCGTCTCTCATGGTTGGTCTCCCCCTCCGACTTACTCCCCTTCATTCTTCCCCTCCTGCTATCCTCTTTTTTTTTCTTAACATATATTGCATTATTTGTTTCAGAAGTACAGACCTGTGATTCAACAGTCTTGCACAATTCACAGTGCTCACCATAGCACATACCCTCCCCAGTGTCTATCACCCAGCCACCCCATCCCTCCCACCCCCCACCACTCCAGCAACCCTCAGTTTGTTTTCTGAGGTTAAGAATTCCTCATATCAGTGAGGTCATATGATACATGTCTTTCTCTGATTGACTTATTTCACTCAGCATAACACCCTCCAGTTCCATCCACGTCGTTGCAAATGGCAAGATCTCATTCCTTTTGATGGCTGCATAATATTCCATTGTGTTAAAATATTGGGTTTTACGCAACATATTTTAAGAAAAAAGAAAAAGAAGATAGCAGGAGAGGAAGAATGAAGGGGAGTAAGTCAGAGGGGGAGACGAACCAGGAGAGATGATGGACTCTGAAAAACAAACTGAGGGTTCTAGAGGGGAGGAGGGTAGGGGGATGGGTTAGCCTGGTGATGGGTATTAAAGAGGGCACATTCTGCATGGAGCACTGGGTGTTATGAACAAACAATGAATCATGGAACACTACACCAAAACAAATGATGTAATATATGGTGATTAACATAACAATAAAAAATTAAAAAAAAAATATTGGGTTTTAAGTTCTTATCCCAAACTACCAAGTTAGTGAAAGAGTTTTAACACTGGTCTCCTGATTTTATGAGCTCTTTCTACCACACCACACTCCCTGACCAATATTTTATGTCATGTCAATCAAATATTCTTTCACTTAAAAGTTAAAGATATTCAAGTAAGATTCTCTAAACTAATAGAAGTAAATTGTGAGCTGTCATTTCTGAGACATCCTTTTCCACCCTACAATGGGCAGGAAACACTGTCACTTTTTAACATATCACATAAGGGGCTTTTAGGGTTTCATGAATGTTCTATTTTTATCCAGATGTTGATTAAATAGATGTGCTCATTTTTAAAATTCACTGATCTATGCATTTACAATTTTTGTACTTTTCTGTATGCTTTTATGTATGGATTCATAAAGACAGCAAAACTATGCTGCCACCTTTACAGAATCATCAGAACTAACAAATTCCTGACACATTAATCCTTTCATTCCCCACAAATTAGAAGGGGGAAAAATAATAAGCTTTATTCCTGGATTTAATTCCTAAAAGCAAAGGAGAAACTCACTGGTGATAAAGAAATGACAGAAATCATGGGAGAAAATAACCATGTCAAATGAAAGCTCATTGAGAAATTGCTAAATATTGAGAAACCAGAAACATTAAATGGACCTGCAAAAAGAGAGCACAGAATATTTGAGAACTTTGGAATTAGCCAAAGACCAAACTCCATAATTTATTAACGGATGTGACTTAAATACGGTTATTTTATTCCTGTAAGGCTATTCCTCATCTGTAAAATGAGTTCAATGATACCTACCTTAAAGGGATGTGAATTAAGATACAATGTTTCTGCATGTATCTGAAATGAGTATTATTATTGTATAGGAAAGGTAGCAAAACCTTATGTGATACTATCAAAAAAATAAGAGGACAATAGCACAGCTGAGTTCCTTTAGGGCTACAACAGCATCTTTCATCGTGGTATCCTCAATATCTAACATAGTGCCTGATATGCAGTGGAGTTTCAATAAATATTTGCTTAACTGAACTCCCTGTGATTCGAGAAAGGTTAGCAAAATAGTGATGGGAGAATTAAGGAGAAAAATAGATTTTGTGTATAAAAATCAAGTAGAAATAATTGTAGATTAAGTTTTCAGGAAGTCTTACAGAAAATAGCAACTGGAGGGGTGCCTGGGTGGCTCAGTCGTTAGGCGTCTGCCTTCAGCTCAGGTCATGATCCCGGAGTCCTGGTATCGAGCCCCGCATCAGGCTCTCCGCTCGGTGGGAAGCCTGCTTCTCCCTCTCCCACTCCCCCTGCTTGTGTACCCCCTCTCGCTGTGTCTCTCTTGTCAAATAAATAAAATCTTAAAAAAAAAAAAATAGCAACTGGATTATGAATGTATGACTGAAGAAATGTGTTTATTTTAATGGTTTAAATAACAAAAGAGAGAAGGCAGATTAAAAATGTAAGATAAGAGAGATTAAAGTTGATGATGTAAACTTTCTGTTAAATGGTTTCTGACTAATAGCCCTCAAGGCAGCATCTTCTAACCTCCTAATAAAATACCCAGGAAAATGGAAAACAAACAAGCAAAATCTATCCCACTAACTAAAACTAAAAACTATAGATAATCAGATGCCAAGGTTTAGGAGGAACTAAAGTTAATTATTTACAAATGGAGGTAAATTAAGAAATAAGAAAACAGGGGAACCTGGGTGGCTCAGTCAGTTAAGCATCTGCCTTCAGCTCAGGTCAGGATACCAGGGTCCTGGGAGGAGCCCCACATCCGGCTCCCTGCTCAGCTGGGAGCCTGCTTCTCCCTCTCCCTCTGCCTGCCACTCTGCCTACTTGTGCTCTCTCTGTCAAATAAATAAACAAAACCTTAAAATAAATAAATAAATAAATAACAACCCAGTTTATTAAGTACCCTGATGTCTTCGCTTGAAGCACAAGTCATGTGGAAAAGGAGGGGAAAACCATCATCTTTATATGGATTTGAAGGCCTACAGCCTGAACCAAACAAAAAAGGGATGCTGTCCTTATTCACACCACAGAAAGAGTTAATCCCCTTTACCCTCTTGTTTCCACTAGCATTTTTTAAGATCTAGGTAGAGACATATAAAATGTAAATAGTAGGAAAGTGAGGAATGAGGTATTGGCAGTGGTAGAGCACATTCCAAAAGTCAAGAGACTCAAGGAATAACATGCTTGAGAGATTAAAAAGAAGAATCCTGGTACTACATGGATGAATTGTAGCTTTATTATACTATTGGTCTAAAGTTCTAGAGAATAAGTCAACGGGGTTAAGAAAAAGTTACCAATTAAGTAAAAATTTATATAAAGTATTGGCAAATCAAAATCCCTATGCATTAAAATACCACAAACAAAAATAATACCTCAGACAAGCAGAGTTTATCCCAAGAATGTAAAGATGATTCATCATTTTTTTTAAGTTTTACTTTTTATTTATTTTTTTAGTAATCTCTACACCCAACATGGGGCTTGAATTCACAACACTGAGATCAAGAGTTGCATGCTCTTCTGACTGAGCCAGCCAAGCACCCCTGATTTATCATCTTAAAAAATGTATTACATTACAATTTAAATAGGAAAAACAATATGATCAACTCAATAAGAAGTGGAAATACAAATTGCCAATAAACTTAAGCAGCACACATTCAGTAACCATGACAGATGCAAATGAAAACTATTTTTCTGATCCTTAGAATAGAGTAACAAGATATTTAAGAACAGTAACAATAGGGGGTAAAAACAAATACTGTGGAAGAAACAGGCAGTCTAAGACATTTCTGGCAAAAGCTTAAAAAGGTACACTCTTTTGCATGAATTCTATCATTTTTACCTGTTTACAAGCACTGGTACTGGGATGTAAAATATTTTTCACACCATGTGTAATTATGTTTTAGCATTCAATTAGTCCAGTGCTTCTCCAATTTTTTGGTCTCAGGACTCCTTGCACCCCTAAAAATTAGTGAGCAGATGAATGGTTGCGGGGACTGGGGGAGGCCTGACTACAAAGGGGCAGGAAGGAATCTGGAGTGAGCGATAAAACTATTGTGTATCTTGATAGTGGTGGTAATCATATGTCTGTATGTGTTTTCCAAAATCATACACTTTATTATTTAAAAGGGTGAATATATGTAAATTAAACCGTTAAAAAGTCAGACCTGAAAAAAATTCTTGAAAACCCCAAAGAGCTTTTATTTGAGTTACAGGCATCAATATTTAGCATATTAGAAACTGTCAACTGAGAAAATTTTAAAGTAGTACTTAATGTTTTCATTTTAAAAATAATAACTGTACTTCGGGCGCCTGGGTGGCTCAGTCGTTAAGTGTCTGCCTTCGGCTCAGGTCATGATCCCAGGGTCTTGGGATCAAGCCCCGCATCCGGCTCCCTGCTCCGCGGGAAGCCTGCTTCTCCCTCCCCCACTCCCCCTGCTTGTGTTCCCTCTCTCGCTGTGTCTCTGTCAAATAAATAAATAAAATCTTTAAAAAAAAATTTTAAAAAATAAAAACAATAAAAACAATAACTGTACTAAATGTTAACATAAATTATGTATTCTTTATGAAAAATAACTTTTCCAAAGCAAAAAACACTTATGAGAAAAGTCCCACTGTTTTATATGTTAGCAAATCCTTTTAATGTCTGGCTTCAAAGAGAAAACAGCTGGACTCTCATATCTGTTTCTGTATTCAATCTGTTACCGTGTGACAGGTCATGTAGCCTCTGGAAAACTCCACTGTACACTTGTGAGAAAATCAGTGTAAAAAAGACAAATAACATCTGCATATTATTATGAAAATAACTTTGACCTGGAACTGTTAGGAACCCCAAGGGTTCCTGGACCACACTTTGAGAACCTGATGTAGCCTATACAAGAAAATTTCAAATATTGAATATGGCATGATGACGTACTTCTTTTCAAATCAGGGAAACACTTTCTTACGCAGATTATCTGTCCTGATTTAATACAATATTCACCTTTTCCAGGTCAAAACTTTCACCAAACAATGCTTTAGACTGGGCTACAAACATCAATGTAAATGAAAAATATTTCCGAGACCAAACAGTTTAAAAACAAAACAAAACAAACAGTCCATAAGAGGTACAGCACCTCCTCAAGCCCTCACTCCTTAACTCTCTCTATAGCACCAGGCAGCATGAACAGGGAGAAAGTAGAAAAAGAAAATAAATGACTCAACTCAAAGAAAGAAGAGATCCATAAAACCAAAAGGCAAACAGAGTAACTGCAAAAAGAAAGCAGTATAGGAGCAAACATACCCTAAATGTAAAATACAAGAAAATACAAATATTGCTCCCTGGCCGTATACTAAAAAAAAACAAAACAAACAAACAAAAAAAAACCCTCAAAATGCTGTATTCAGACTCTACCCCCAGGCTACAGACAGGGACTCTTGGACGGTGCCACTCATACGACGGTAAACGGGGATCCAGCATGCTAAGCAAGATGACAGAGCGCTGCATTAAGGGGAATCTGATGTGCCTGCTTGAGGCTTTTTAAGCGTTGATACAACTTTCAGAACTACTCATTCCAAGCGACCAAGTCCCACTTGCTGTCCCCGGGAGCTCAGTCCCCCGGTGACTTTCAAATACTGTACTTTCCAAGGAAGCGGTGGTACCACCGGGAGACGGCGCATATCCTGGGCGGGCGCAGGCAGGACCCGGGCTCCCAAATGCCGCGGCGGCTTCCCTGTCACCTGCCCCAGACCCGGCGTCGCGGACCCAAGGTCGCGCCTCCTTTGACGAATACCGGGGCCACCGCGCTCCCTGCCTCAGTTTCCCCACCTGCGCTTGAGGGGTCGGAAGGGTCGGCTTGCGGCGCCCCTCCAGCTCGACTACAGGACTCTGGGACACTGGCAGCTCGGCCGTTCAGGCGGCTCAGGCCGTCCTCTGGTGAGGGGGCCGGTCTGCGGCTCCCGGCACTCACCCGGCTGACGCTTCAGCGCCATCACGGACACCAGGTAGTGGGCGATGTCAAAAAAGGGGAACATAGACGTGCGAGAAAAGGCAAGGGTCAGCTCATCCCACGGAGAATCCATGACGACGACGGACCACAGCAGGCGAAGCAACCCCGACGACGGGTTTCTGCCGAGCGCAGCGAAAGGTGGGGGAGGGGGCTGCCGCGCCCGCGCGCCCTTCCGCGCGGCCTGGAGGAGCCCTGCGCGTGCGCCCTGGGACGGGCGCCGGCGCGCTTTGGGGCGGGGCCGCGTGTCCCGAGAGTGGGCGGAGTGAGCGGCTCCCCTGTTGTTCCGGAGGGGCTGGGCCTGGGTCTCCCAAGTGAGAGTCTGGCATCTTCGTGCTGGAAGCTGTGCCAGATCCAGGAGAACGGGCAGATGAACATAACATACGTAATGATTTTAAAAATACATTACTTATGTTAACATTTATTACTTTAAAGCGAATACGTAAAGAACTATTTTAAGTTTTTCTGTTGTAACTTCCAATATGCTAAGTATTGATCATGTAACCCACGTAAAGTTTTGAGGACTCTTTGGGTCCTCAAGAAATTTTTTTAAGTCAGCTTTAAGGGTTTAATTTACATACATCTTATTCACCCTTTTTAATATAAAGTTCTATGATTTTGGATAAACCTATGCAGTCTAGAAGGGTAGAGGTTCAGAGTGGGATTA